>NC_088247.1:14938185-15265963 GCF_036013445.1 Caloenas nicobarica | reverse complement strand
CTGGACTTTTGTGACATCTTCACCCAAAAGCTGAAGGCTAGAAGTAATTTAGATGTTGGAACCAGAATATCTAGTAAAACATTTCTATATGTATTTTATCCTTTCTTATTTGATATTTTTAGCAAAATTTCACATATCACAGATTTTTCACAGGGACTCCTTTGTGTAGCAGGGTTAGTGCATTGAACATTCAAGGCCAATTTCTATAAAACTCTTGCATGGGAGAGCAATAATGTTTGCTAGAATTGTCCATCTTCTTTCGAGCATGAACCTAATCTAAGCAAATTTTCAATGACTTTTTTCTCTTCTCATACCCAAATCTGTGGAGTCTGCTGGTCTGTAGGTTAGACTTGCTCAGTTCTTTCACTCTCATTACCAATGATTTTCACATGCCTTCGTCTGAGACACTACAGGGAGAATCTTTCTTAGTTGCATATGCCAGATAACACCTATTTTGATTTGTAGCATCACAGGAGCAAGGGAGAAGTCACACACACTACCTGGAGTTTCAGTTCAGTGGAGCAGTGGTGAGATGCATGTTCTCTGATGTGACATACTTATGTGTCATCTTTCTGGTCCCATAACTTTCAGTTCCAGAATTCATCCTCCCACCAAAAGTGCCTGCATGTCAGTCTCTCATGTGTCTGAGATGGAGGTCCAAGGAAGGTCTGTGATAACCCTTTGATGGATAGATGACACTAGGACTGTGTGTAGAAGTGGCTTGGTTTGAAGAACATGGTGGACTGAAATCAGCACGCTTGGGTAGAAATTAGTCCACTTTAGTAAACCACAGCACAATCCAACATGAAGACATATCTAGCATGGGAGAGGGGGCAAATCAGAAAAATGGGAGGGCTGGAGATATGAGATGACATGGAAAGCTGAATCAAAAAAATGAAGACTAGCTTGTCCAATCAGTAATTTTACCTTGTGCTGTTAATTTCCCATCTTGGTAGGAACTCAGAGTTACCTCAGACTTAAAAAGAAAACAGAATATTTGCTTCATTAGTGTGCACTCTTTTCTGCTTTTCCTGACCACCACCTATGTGTGTTAGACCACACACCTCGCAAACAACTCTGAATAGAAACAATAGATGTGCTCCCACCCATCAGTGAGTCAATGAATAACTATAAATCCAGGAACAGCATACATAAGCAGTAGGTGGTTTGTCTCCATTTATACATTGCTAGATAAAGTGTACTTTTCACAGCTTTAAAAAAATGCCCCTTAATGAGGTATACATATAAACATGTGTGCATATATTTGTGCATTGCTACACACAACATGGTGATACAAAACCACACATAGAGGTTTAAATATGTAGTCACATAGTGTTCCTTTTGACTGAAAAACACATAAATAATTCAGAACATGAGAACTTCCTTTTTGGATTTGACTGGAAACTCTCCAATTCAATACTTTGGTTCAGCAGAAGAGAGAAGTGAGAGTCTGAAGATCCATTGAACTACTATGCAACAGAAGCTGATATGGTGTCATCATTTGTGAGTTTTGTATAACATAATGCAATACACATAATGACCTATCAGATGATGTGAGTCAATCCTTGACCTTTTGCTGGTCTCTGTAGCCTCACACAAAAGTATAATTCTCATTACACAGGTAACATCTACGAAAAACCTTTTGTATCCCTTAAAAAGTAATCTGACCATTACATACAGACTCTTTTATGAACATGCCTCTGCCAATATGCAAAGCAGTAGCATTCAATAAAAGATCATCCATTCCCCAGGCTGTTTCAAGACTACCAAAGATGACTGCTAATGTCAGCTAACATGTTGAATGATACAAGTGATTATACAATTGCCTATATCTTTCAGGCTGCGAGAGTTGGGGTTGTTCAGCCTGGAGAAGAGAAGGCTCTGGGGAGACCTTATTGTACTTAAAAAGGGCCTATAAGAGAGATGAGGACAGACTTTTTAGCAGGGCCTGTTACAACAGGACAAAGGGTAATCATTTTAAACTAAAAGAGGAGAGATTCAGGCTACACATGAGGAAGAAATTTTTTACAATGAGGGTGGTGAAACACTGGCCCAGGTTGCCCAGAGAGGTGGTTGATGCCCCATCCCTGGAGACATTCAAGGCCAGGCTGGATGGGGCTCTGAGCAACCTGATCTGGTTGGAGATGTCCCTGCTCATTGCAGGGGAATTGGAATAGGTCACCTTTGAGGGTCCTTTCCAATCCAAACTGTTCTATGATTCCATGATTCTATGATCTCTCAAGATTATTTGAGATGGTTGACCGAAGAATATGGATACAAACATTTACCACAAACCTGAGCTCACTGTGGTTTGTGCTTGCGTAAAATCTATTTCTGATATGAGACATCCTGTGCTATTCTTGCAGGTAACTGCTGCTGAGTCTTGCCTGCAGGACTGTTCTTGCTAATTGTATACAGCTCTACTTTTCCAAACAATTACCTGTTTAAAGTGGCACCTTCTAATTCGAACTTCTAAACTCCGCATAACTAAACATTGCAGATTGCTGAATGAGTGAAAGGTTGCAGATTTGCCTATCTCTGTGAGATAATGAAACCTCAAAATAGTGCTTGTAAAATAGCAGCTTGCTAGCTGTTTATGAGATACATAAATTACCATTCAAGGTTCATTCTGCAGATTAGCATATTATGCACGTTATTCATTTTAGTTTTTTATAGGAGGCCTGTAAGAATTCAGTGCTTCAGAAGTACAAATAATATATTTGCTGCATCACTAATCTCGTGGTTCTGTTTTCAAAGCCTTCCTACAGTGCAAATACCAAATTTTGAGGAAGCTGAAACTGAAGTAGTGAGAGCTTGACTTTCAGTACTCCTTTGTGTGATGAACCATAACTGTCCAACCCCACAAAGAGATATTGGTGCCCATCATTAAGCATTTAGCATGAGGCTTTCTGAGTAAGCATTATAAATAGGTCATCCAGGTAGGAAATCAGCTAGGGCACTGGATTTTCTAGAGCAGGTTATACCCCATGAGTGCTGAGGATGACCTCTCTGGAGGCACTAGAACAAGCAAGCAGGGAGCTGCTAACAGTAGACGTGAGCTTGCTGAGTCTTAACATTTTGTTTAGTTGCAAGAAAGTGAAATGTGCTCTATTAAGGGGCCCATTTTCTTTCCAGTTTTAATGTCTGACTGAGGATGATCTAAAGCAGTTCTAAGATCTTGCTGGCTCCTTTCCTTTAAAAAAAAAAAAAAAGCAAGCGTATTTGCAATTAGCAGAGTTTATAGCTGTGTGAAAATGGTTTGTTCTTCATCTCACAGTCAGAACAGTTTCAAGGAATGATGAAAATTTTGCTCATGATGATGAAGGCTCATTTCAGGTCCCTAAACAATGTGGGATTTACAGGTAAAATAGAGGAAAATTTTGCTCATGATGATGAAGGCTCATTTCAGGTCCCTAAACAATGTGGGATTTACAGGTAAAATAGAGGATCTACAGAAAGCCTTTGCCATCCTGAAACAGTGGCTGGAGGTTGAGTGAGATAATACAGGGCATCTCTGAAGGCCATACAGGACCATGTTGAGGCAAACTGGCTGCCTAATGTTGGCCTTGGACCCTCTACTACCTGAGCTCTGGGGTTTCTCTAGCTGTCTAAAGTCATTGCTGTGTAGGGTAGAAGTATTCAAACCAGTTGCAATGACCCGAGGCCACTGAGCAGCCACTGCTCTGATTGCAGGACACTGAGCACTCCTGGAAAATAAACAACTAAAGATGCACCAATTAATGCCTAGTTTTAGAACACCTTGACAGTTAAGGGAAGTTTGGACACTATTGTATTCTGAAAATCATTCCTTGATAGCTAAATGTCAATTGACTGAATGTTAATCTTGAAATCTTTGACTCCCATTTTTATATCCAAACTGATGGATTATACTTCTTATATACCTTTAACATTTCTTCTGAACGTGCCTAACCCTGAAACATTCCTAAAGCACCTGCAGAAACACAAATTTCAGTACTCAATGGTAATATATTTTTTCCTGTTACTATATGGGCTATGGTTTCCTTTCCTAACATTCCAACCACTTTGTTCTATTAGATCTAACTGATGGATAATAGCTATTTTCCTTTCTGCAGACATGATAGCTTGTACATGGTTTTGATGTCCAGCCCTAGAAATTTGCAAGCCTCTGAATCTCACCTGTTTTTCCCTACACTATGCTAACAACAAGAAGTAAAAAAGAGAATTTTGAAAGTTATGTGTTCACTGCTCTTACAGTTTCTTTCATCTAGTCTGGGATCAAGAAACAAAACACAGGGAGAAGATAGCAGGACATAAATTATGATACTTTTATTGCTTTGTCAAATTTGAGCCAGATTTTCAAAGTACTTGTTTTAGTAGAATCTGACTATTTGACTTAAAGTAGCACAAGTAAATTACTTTTTGCATCAGTTGAATCTTTTCAATCAAATATATTTTGATTTTCTGATGTACCTGAACTGTGAGAAAGAGGCAAGAAGGGAGAAGGTTGTTCATATACCTAATGAAGGCATCCACAAGTAGTGCGCTTCATCTAAGCAACTTCTGTAGCCATTGTAGAGAGATGGGCATTTTCAGATGGATATTCATCCCATGTTTTTTAGGCCTTTGCTTCTCTCTCTGCTAAGTACACATGAAACTTAGATGACCATCTTATACCAGATGCATAAAGTTGAACAAGATGAATCCAGGCCTTTGTTAATAACAGATTGCATGTCAGAAATGTAAAGCGTTTCATTTTTTGAGAATGTTTCTTACTGCCATTTAAAATCTATTTTATTTTCAGTTGAATTAAGATGCTTAGATAAATTTGTTCTGTCCTTGCAGGATCCCCATTAATCAAATTGTTCAATAAAATAAATCTGCTACTCTATGATTTATAATCTGGGATTGCTCAGATATATATTTCTGAGAGAATTCCCCCACAATCTGTGGCCAGAAGGTTACATAGTTACCAATGTTTTGTGCATCACTAGTATGTGCTCAAGATTTTAGTCACATACCATGGGATCAGAAATTGGTACTGTATTTCTAACGAACAGTGGGGAATAGAAGTTGTTAATTGCTGTGCTGGAGGTAAGACAAAACCCCATAATATAGACTCCTTTAGCTCTGATATAAATATTGGTCAATCTTTTATAATTTTGCAGAATTGCATAGGATACAATTTGTCATATTAAATCATACTGTGAATCTGTCAAGTGCTGTACTCTGAATCTTTCAGTAGTTAGGTGATTCAAAAATGCTTGAAGATAAGGGCCAGCCCTTCCAGGTAACATGGGAGTTGGAGGGAATAGCTCAGGCTGAAGGAAGACAGAGTCAAGGAGGTATCAGGAAGTCTGTCACACCTGGCTGGGTGCTTCAAAGCTTGCTCATATTTAAGAACCACTGATCTTCTAAAACACAGAGTTCTTTCATATTACTGGTCAGCACATCATAAATTAACAGCCTGGGTTTGAAAGAATCCTTCAAAAAATTGGTCTTCAAAGTAATTCAGCCAATAAGACTAACTGCAGCTTTTAAAGCCATGTTTGGAGCCAGCATCTGCAGTCTTCCTTTAGACAACATGTCTGCAAAAGTCTGAATGGTAATCTCAGAGCAAGGTGGCTCCAAAGTACTATATTCAGCTGGGTAAATAGTGATTTTATGTACCATTTCTACATGCAGTTGAAATTAAGAAAGTAATCACAGCATCTGACTTTTGCATTATAATTTAGCTGGGTATTTCAGCTGCCTAATTCCCACAGACCCCTTGGGTAGTCAATAGAAGGAGATATATTCTCCCAAGTGCCATCTGGAGCTCCTAACTTGTCTCCTGTCTTCAGCCACCCCCTGAAGAATCTCTTCCTCTGTTGCCTAGAAAAAAGCTGGAGAAACTAGCCATATCATACATAGTAAATTCAGTGCTTAAAGATGACATCTATGCAAGAGCTTTTAATACTCATTTCAAACAAAGTATTCATATTGTGCTCTCATATTTTCCTCCGTTCTTCTTATTTTATTATGTTGCCTGAACTTCTTAGAACAAGAGTGCTTGATTACTGCATTATAGTTGGCTTTATATTTCATTTTAAGACTGTCTCTTTATGATATTCATTTGTACAATTGATTTGTTATTATTTTATAGTTTTATTGTACTTTAAAGTATGCTATATTACCATGTGAATGCGTATATTAATCAGGTACGTACTTGTTTTTAATGATCCCTGCATTACAAAATTATTTTTAACAGCTAGCAGTAGCCTTGCTTTTTAACAATTAATTACTAATGTTTTTGTAAAATATGTTCTAAAATAAGTTATTAATGAATTTAGTTGCATTTCTTAATTATTTCATAAATATTAATAAAGAACATGCACACAAACATGCTCACACACACTTCATATAAAATTATATTGTATACTTAATGGTCTCTTATCAAGCTATCATCAGTTAAATTTATAGTTTTTATGCTTTCATGTTTGATGAGAACATAAAACAAAAACTGTTTTAGAACATTGTCATTCAGTGAAAGTGGCGTAGAAATCCAGTCAATTTTTCACACAAACTGTGACAAATAGTTCTTAATTTACTGCAAAAATCTCTCTAATCTACTTCACAAAGTGGAAAGGACCAAATAACAAATATCCCAGGCTACAAAGGAAAAAGACAGCTCTGATATTGCTTCACTCATTAGGAGAACTCTTGCTAATCCAACTTGGTCCGTGGTCTTGTACCTCCCCACTATGGGTTGTAGAATTTTTGGCAGGAATACCATCAGTCAATAAAGTTCCTGTTAGTTATCTGCAGCGCAGTACAAACAAAACCCCAGAATATCATCCCGACAGCCTAAACTGCAGATAGATGTGGTCTGCAATGTGTCCCACCACCCCAGACTTTCATCCATCAGTCCAAGGATACTGGCTGGAGCACACAACAGCCTCCTCCCTGCCTGTTTGGCTGGGTTTCCTTCCCGGGAGAACCACAGGAAACAGGGGGTGGGGACAAGAGAGGGAAAATTGCCATGGGCTGGCCATGGTTCAGATGTAGACTTTGTTCTGTAAATAGACCAAATATATAAAACTAAGAGAGTAAACAGATGTGTGAAAGGAACTAAATGGCTTCTCTGATGTAGAGCAGGACATTAATAGATCTGGGAGTGCTATGCTGAACCCAAGCCCCAGACCTGTGGCTCATCTCCTGAGCCATAGAGAATTGTTGCCTTTGCACTAGTATGCACAGCAGGACAAGCCTTAAACTCACAAGGGTGTATAGACAAGGGTTGAATGCTGAGTGATTCACAGATAAAGTTATTTTTTGTCAAACTCAGAAGCAGCTTGACTGACTTTTTTTTAGGGTGATTTCTGTAGAATTTTCCAGATTCCCTACCAGCAAAAGGAGGGGACAGAGTAGGAAGTTGAAAGTATAAAGTAATAGTTAAAGTTTTCACTCTGCATACAGGGTTCAGATCCCCAGATCCTGCTCAGCCAGAAAGCTGTGCCAATATTAGTTTCATAGAATGGGGAATGGACAACAGGCAGGAATAGAAATTCCTTTTGTATAATGGGAAGTGAGTTCAAACATAATTTTTGGACTATTTTTCTGTTGCGGTGTTTTAATGCACTAATATTTTAGCACTCTGGTCCCACAAAGCCATTTTAATAATTTAATATATTATAATTTTTTGACAATCAGATGTTCTGTTCCATTTCATACAACCATATTGCATATATTGGTAATATTGCAAAAAAAAAGGCAAGGCTTCCATTATCTGATCACAGAAAAAAAAAAAATGAAGCGAAGAGAATTACAAACGTCATAAAAATTATTAATGGCATTATTAATAGGCAGGTCTTTGTCACAATACACTATAACATTTCCTTTGGAAACATTGTAATGTATCACGGGGAATGGACAAGATGACCTAATAGATCTTTTCTCTCTCTTTGCTCACATAATCTTGTCAATCAACACCAGAGAGTCAGTAATTTATACCTCCTCTTTCTTCCAGACTACGCTATTGTAACCCAATCCTGTTACATAGATCTAAAAACTGCAACTGCAACTTCACTGTGTTTGTTTGGCCTGAAGGCACTGTCAGCAGAATGGCAATAAAGGTAGGCACCTGTTTTGTTGAATATTAATGGCAGAAACGGTTGGCCTAACCTTGCCTTAAGGGTTCAGGTGACATAGACATCTATCTTGAGTGGACTTCCTCTCTTCTCAAAGCTGCATGGGAGACAGAAGAGACCACACTATGGACATTTCCCATGTGTTATTATTCAGGTGGAAATAATGAACACTTGAAAAAACATAGTCAACTATCTTAATGGTCATAAATAGGAAATACTATTTTTCTTAGCAGATATTGCATTTTATAGTATATATCTCTGGTGATTCTGGTGTATAAATTGGTTTTTGTAAGTTTCACCATTCTGTTTAAATGTTACCTCTCAATTATAATTTTCATTATTAATACATTTCAATTCAACAATATGTAAGAAATAAACCAACCAACCATGAAGCTTTTTACTAATTCAATTGCAATTAATTTGAAAATAATTTTTAACAAGATGTATATTATTTAGACTTCTGCAGTCTCTTGATTTTTTTTTAAATATGGAATTTGTTCTTTTGCTCTTGTGTTTCACTTAAGAATGGACATAATACTTCTTTAAGGGTTAGAGAAAGCTATGACCGGGGGAGAGAAGACTAGATTTTTCTCAAGTATGAGAGGTCTTAATCTTTTTCTGTGCACTCATTGCATTTTTTGGTATGCAATATTTTTAATGCAGATAAACTATGTCAATCCTCTTGCACAGTTTCACAATTTTAGTGATGCTTAGGATTCTAAAATGTCAACATTTTGCAGAAAAAGTTGCTGAATCAGGCCAGAGTAATTTTATTAGCTAAAATATGCAGCAAGCAAAATATGAAGTCAGATATTTGAAGGCATTTGAAGGCAAATTAGTTCTGTGTAGAGAGACTTCAACTCCCATGAATGCAACATCAACAAAACAAATCCCTCATAATTTCAAAAATTTCTTTAAAAGAGACAAAGTGTCTGAAAATCTATTATGCAAAGTGAAAGAGTTAATGATAATGTGTCTATGGAGTACTTTCCCACAGTAAGCAATATTTCACTTAATGTGGTAGCTGGAGAAAAATATTCCAATTTTTAATTAATCCGTGGACAGAATTGTGTCTTGTGGACAGAATTGTGTCTTCCACTGTTACTCTTAACAGCTGCAAATGATGATACAGTGTTAAAATTCTAAATATCTAATTGCAGCATACCCTGAAATATTCCTAATAGATTTATTTATGCAGGAAATGGCTATATCATCTCACGACTTTTTAGTACAAAAAGAACCACTCAGAAAAATATTATTTCCATGGTTTGAGGTGTGTGTGATCACAGAGAAAATTGCCATTTTTTTAAACAAACTACATATTTTCTCAGTTAAAAAATGAGGTAATATCTTGTTTGAAAAAAATTGAGTTTTTCTTCTACAAAACTAGATCATTTCAGGCATGGGTGAGTCCTGAAAAACATGTTCCATTTGCTGTCAGAATTAAATGATGAATATGACTGAATATGGATTGTAATAGGGTACAGTTTTGTTAGTTCTTCACAGTCACCCTGTAACATCCTCTATTTTAACATTTTTAGCAGCTAAAATATTCAACAGTTTTATTCTTAGAAGCCATACTAGGAGGATTGCCTGTTCTGTTTTCATACTGCTTTACCTACGACGATCCACCAAGAAACACTACAAAATATCTTGTACGTAACCTACAGTGGCCATCATAATAGTGACTTTCTCGGTCTGTGTAGGAGTGGGTCTTCAAAATTAAAAAATCCTGCTCAGGCTAAACCTTAGAGCAAGGTCGTTATGTCCCTTCTGAACTGCTTGGTGCTCACCTAATGGAACAAGGGAAGCCAAGAGATAATGATGGCACAAAGACAACCAACCAGAGGAGATTTAAGCTAGAAACCGAGAGATTTCTGACTGTCACAGCAAAGAAAGATAAGAGTTTGATGCATTACAGCCAGACCCTAAATTCTAGTGCCTACAATGGGATTGCACAGAAATGTATGTGCGTAAGTACAAAGAGAGCTTGCAGTGGTTCACATTGCAGCAACTGTCCTGCTCAGAGATGTGCAAAATCATGCAGTACCACAAAGGCTCCTCTGTGCCTAATCTTACATATGTTGATATGTACAGGAAAGTTCCCATTTAAGTAACGAAGTGCTAAAGTGCTGCTTCTACTCTGCTGCAGTTCAGTGAGAAGTCAGAAGGGCATCTAAACCCTCAGTCCTGGGAAGGTCTCCTGCAGTCAGAACTGTTCCGAGCACACGCAGGGTAGCGGTGAGTCTGCTGCCAGCACAGCAGCCAGAGGAAGAGCCTGGCAGTACTCACAGGAAGAAGTGAGAGGTGAGATCTGGGCCTTGGGGCTTTCTCCTGTTGGGGGTGATTGAAATATAGATCTTCTTCTCTCCTTGATACAGTGATCCCATGCCTAGTTTGATGAGTAAGGGCTTGGTCACCTTGCAGTGCTCAGATAGGAGCAAAGGGGACAATGCAGAAAGCACATGTTATGTACTGGTTGTAGTATACTTTTGAAAGAAGAGAGAACTGGGTGCCAGTCCCTTTTTCCTGGACTGCTAGTGCGGCTTGTATTGGTTCAAAAATAAATCTCAGGTAACAGGAATAGAGAGACCAAAACAAAAGCACACCAGTTTCTGATCTCATTGTTACAATCATTTACTCGTAAACTGGGTCCAGCATCTAACAGTGCCCAGAACATTTATCTGGTACCACATACAACTGATGCAGAGAGGTTCATGTCCATGATATTTACTTTATACAATGAGGTGGCCGTGTCTAAAATGCCTAAAGGAAATAGTCCATGCTCTGAACTCAAACCAAGTTTAGAAACTGGGAAAGCAGAGCCATGGCATGGCTAGGACTGGTCTAACTGAGCGATGCAGGTGACCAAATTCCAGCAAGAAGACTATACATACAGCCAGGGACCTGGCTTTGCTAATTGCAAAAGTATATACCTGGTCCATGGGTGAAGCAAACAGCCAAACTTTAAGTGGTGAGTACTGTTTGTAAGCCCATTTTTTTTGTTCAGTATATATTTCTAGGATTATTCTTAATTCCTAATTTTTGTCTTTAGAGACACATGTACAATACATTAATGGAATATACAATGGCCTGTGTGAACAAAATAGTTTGGAGCTCAGCTTTATTAAAAAGAAAAAAGTTATATATAATTGAAAGCCAGTGGGACTCTGTCTCTAACAGGTCAGATTTTAAAGGTCTTCAAGTCAAAAAAAACCCCAGACAAAACCATATGAGATTTTCAGAGGGTTCCTGGTATGTAACTCTCTTTTATTTCAAAGTTGAGAAAGATCCCATGAAGCATCATTTTGATGTTTAAATCTAAATACTTTCACAAATGTCATCCCTTGACATGTCCAAATATCTTGTTCATTGCCTATTAACACTTAAAGATACAAATATCTCTTACATTCAGTTCTCATCTGGCATCATTTATTCAGCAAGAAATCAACCCTGAAATGTGATTATAGTTGAAATGAAACCTCTGATTCAGTTAATGTCAAGGTCTGTTTGTTGAAAATATTGATCATCTTTCATTAGTACTAAATTTTTCTTCAGATTCTTATTTTTTATCTATTTTTGTAGAAGATTTTGTGTGGTGTCTATTTACTTGTATGTTTTAGAAAAGAATCGTTTAATCCTCTCTGTACAAAATTAGCTATAATAACACTTAGATAATTATAATCTTTGAAATACATGTAAAGCTTTGTTTTAATAATCTACAGGAAATTAATTTTTAAACGTGCCATCTACTAAGTGTGACACCACTAAGTCAAATTTCTGTACTGCTTGGTGCTTTTAGGCAATTCTTCACTTGCCAGGTTTGGTATAAAGGATAGAAGGCTGTATTGAGTCACTGCTCATTTGAGTGTTAAAATTGAATTTACAGTTGCACAGATGTTCTGAGATCCTTTGAATTTAATGAGGATGACTCACACAGATGAGTAAAGAGGATGGACTTTGAGTCCTCTAATGCTTTCTGAGATCAATGCATTCCAGATGAAAATCATTCAGCTTGATTCATGTTATCATCCTGCATTGCCCATTATTTTTGTCCTCTTCCCTTGTCTTGCTGCTTAAAATAGGTGTATTTTGAAATGAACAGGTTTTAATGATCATTACCTGCAATAATGACATGACATTTCCTGCTTTATTTCTTCATTCTCCTACTAATGGCCTGTATCAGTTCTTTAAAAAATTTGTTATATTAAGTTATTCTTTACATAGAGGTGGCAGTATATTATGCCTGTAATGCTACTGTATCGGTAAAATTAGATTATTTACAAATTTAGAGTTAATTTTATTTTTTAAAAAGAACAATTAAAAGTTGCTTTAAGTAAATCCTGTTTGTGCATATGAATTTGAAACACTGCAAAATATCAGGACAAACATACCATTCACATCAGTGGTGTAGTCTCACATGGATCTGCGAGTATCTGTGAAGTATTACCACACAATCTCCTACAATCTACTGCTGAATATGAGTTATGGGATGGGGTTGAGTAATTGCGTGACAATGACTTACATGAACAGAGACTGAAAAACTTCAAATTATTTGGAAAGCAAAATAATAAAGGAAAATAAACTAAAGTACATCAAATTACATGAAATGATGAGTTTTGAAAGAAGACAGATCAGGACTTTCTGTCTCCCCATCAAATTACGGAGAGACAAAGCATGGATTAAGTGAAATCTGAAGAACAATTAGAATAGGAAGGGATACAATTAGGACATAAAGTAACCATTCTCCTTGGAACTCATTGTCTCAGGATGTTTTTAAGGCCAAGAATTTCACAAGCAGTGAAGAGGAATCAAGTATCACAAGAGTTCTGAGAGTTGCAAACATTGGTACTACAAATCTTTGAAAAAGAAAGTTTGCTTCAGGGTTTAGTCCAAATTTTAGCTATCATGCTGAAGAGGAGATGTGGAAGGATTAGGATTTACTTTCATCATCCTATGTTACTCTAGTACCTCTAAACATCTGGTACTGGTTATTGTCAGACAAAGGATCTTGGACTAGCTGGACCCTCATGTTTGAAAAGGAACTGCAAATCTAATGCCCAGCTTCCTAACAGCTATTTCTGGATGCTGTGAGTTGCTTCAGAGCACTTCTTTCATGACATGCTCTCTGTCTCAAGGTGCCTTGACAGCAAAATTGTGCAGTCCTGCTGCCAGGAGAGGCAGATACACCCAAGAAGAAGGACAGCAACCCCTAGAGCAAACTGGACTATACAGGTAGGAAATGGAAGAGCAAGGCCAGATGGATCTCTTTTCCCATCTCTTCTCTTTTAAGGTTAGCATTCAGGGACTGCTTCTACCAAGCTCAAGATCAGAGCATCCCGACATGTCGGAAGTCAAGGAAGGGAGCCAGGAGACCTGTGTGGTTAAACAGGGAACTGCTGGGTAAGCTCGGGTGGAAGAGGAGAGTTTACAGATCATTGAAGGAGGGGCTGGCCACTTGGGAAGAATATAAGGCTGTTGTCAGAGGATGTAGGAAGGCAACTAGGAAAGCTAAGGCCACCTTAGAATTAAACCTGGTGGGAGGGGTCAAGGACAACAGAAAGAGCTTCTTCAAATACATGGCAGATAAAACTAACACCAGAGGCAATGTAGGCCCACTGATGAATGTGGTGGGTGCCCTGGTAACTGAAGATACAGAAAAGGCAGAGTTACTGAATTCCTTCTTTGTCTCTGGCTACTCTGCCGGAGGCGGTCCTGAGGAGCCCCGTACCCCTGAGACCCCAGAGGAAGTCAGACAATGGAGGAGTTTGCCTTTTTTGATGAGGACTGGGTTAGGGACCAGTTAAGCAATCTGGACATCCATAAATCCATGGGTCCAGATGGCATGCACCCACGGGTGCTGAGGGAGCTGGCTGAGGTCATTGCTGGACCACTCTCCATCATCTTTGCTAAGTCACGGGAAATGGGAGAGGTGCCTGAGGACTGGAGGAAAGCAAATGTCACTCCGGTCTTCAAAAAGGGCAAGAAGGAGGACCCAGGTAACTATAGACCGGTCAGCCTCACCTCCATCCCTGGGAAAGTGATGGGACACCTTATCCTTGGTGCCATCTCAAGGCATATCAAGGATAAGAGGGTCATTAGCAGCAGTCAACATGGCTTCACCAAGGGGAAGTCATGCTTGACCAACCTCATAGCCTTTTATGAGGACATAACCTCATAGGTTATGTCCTCAAGGTGGATAGATGATGGCAGAGTGGTGGATGTGGTTTACCTTGACTTCAGTAAAGCATTTGATACCATCTCCCACAGCATCCTTGCTGCTAAACTGAGAAAGTGTGGTCTGGACGATCAGGTAGTGAGGTGGACCGTGAACTGGCTGAAGGAAAGAAGCCAGAGAGTCGTGGTCAATGGAGCAGAGTCTAGTTGGAGGCCTGTATCTAGTGGAGTCCCTCAAGGGTCGGTACTGGGGCCAGTATTATTCAATGTATTCATCAATGACTTGGATGAGGGAATTGAGTGTACTATCAGCAAGTTTGCCAATGACACCAAGCTGGGAGGAGTGGCTGACACGCCAGAAGGCTGTGCTGCCGTCCAGCGAGACCTAGATAGGTTGGAGAGTTGGGTGGGGAAAAATTTAATGAAATATAACAAGGGCAAGCGTAGAGTCTTATATCTGGGTAGGAGCAACCCCAGGTTCCAGTATAAGTTGGGGAATGACCTGTTAGAGAGCAGTGTAGGGGAGAGGGACCTGGGGGTCCTGGTGGACAGCAGGATGACCATGAGCCAGCACTGTGCCCTTGTGACCAAGAAAGCCAATAGCATCGTGGGGTGTATTAGAAGGGGGGTGGTTAGTAGGTCGAGAGAGGTTCTCCTTCCCCTCTACTCTGCCCTGGTGAGACCTCATCTGGAATATTGTGTCCAGTTCTGGGCCCCTCAGTTCAAGAAGGACAGGGAACTGCTGGAGAGAGTCCAGCGTAGGGCCACGAAGATGATGAAGGGAGTGGAGCATCTCCCTTATGAGGAAAGGCTGAGGGAGCTGTCTCTCTTTAGTTTGGAGAAAAGGAGACTGAAGGGAGACCTCATTAATGTTTATAAATATATAAAGGGTGAGTGTCACGAGGATGGAGCCAGGCTATTCTTGGTGTCAACCAATGATAAGACAAGGGGTAATGGGTGCAAACTGGAACACGAGAGGTTCCACTTAAATATGAGAAGAAACTTCTTCTCAGTGAGGGTAACAGAACACTGGAATAGGCTGCCCAGGGAGGTTGTGGAGTCTCCTTCTCTGGAGGCATTCAAAACCCGCCCGGATGCCTTCCTGGGTAACCTCATCTAGGTGTTCCTGCTCCGGCAGGGGGATTGGACTAGATGATCTTTTGAGGTCCTTTCCAATCCCTAACATTCTGTGATTCTGTGATTCTGTGAAGGTACATTATTTCAAACATAAGTGTATGTCTGTGTGTGTGTGGTGGGAGGTGGGGAGCTTTGTAACAATATAACCTTGGGAAACAGTTTTATTATAATCACATTCTCAAAAAGCATCTTATATTCCATTCCCATTTTGGCAGGGAGTATCCTTTGCTCCCTAAAGGCATTTGCTACCTGGCATATTCGAAGCAACATAAAGTGAGCTGAACTCAACCCAGACTAAGATCAAACAAGGCAATATCAATAACCAGAATGAAGATGACTCCACATATTAAAATCTTCTCAAAAAAGATTCTCTAAGGGGCACCTTCATAGCATATGGATTAAGGTGCTCTTTTCCTATCTACAGCTTTGCATTACCAACATTTATGGCAGTGTCTTATTCTTGCCAGCCTCATTCTGGCTGGTGTCCAAGGTAGTCTAAAAATAAGTTTTAGCTGGCTGTATTTCAGCCTCAGGTTGATGAAGGATTTATTGATATTCCAGTTTGTGCCACAACTTACTGTCACTGTGATGTGATGTGTGTATGTGTGTGAGAGAGGCAGAAAAAAATGAGATTTTGTTTTTTCACACACTGAGGAAACCCTGCTGCCTTTTTTCTGTCTCAGAATCCCTCACTACCTGGCTTTGTCATTATGGCTTCATTGCAAATGAGTAGGTTAGAGAGTTGTTTCTGCCATCCAGATGAATTTGTGCTCAGATTTTGAGAAAATGTCTTTGTCAAAAGAGTGTGTAAGACGCCTTCAAAGAGAGCAGAAATGCACAGAATGAGCCCGTTAAATGTGTGGTGAGTTTTGATGATTTTACAATGTCTTACAGTTGCACCCCAGAGTCTGAACTGAGGAAGAAGTAAAATTGGCTCCACCACAGGTCAAAGCTGTTGTGAGAGATATTTACACTGGTTGGAGGTTCTGTTTGTTGTCCAGGAGCCCAGGATCCTTGTTGCTCTTCCAAGCATGGGAGCGCGCAGCTCCCAGCAGTGTTCTTCCTCTTTCCCTTGTGGGAAGCAAGCACAGTAATGCCACACCAGTGTGCCCTATGCTGCTCCTGTGAATCTCCTCTGACTTTTTGCTGCTCTCATACAAAAGCACAGGCACATGGTTGTTCATAAAAGGGTTTGTACTCAACCTAACTGGCATATTAACCAGGTGCACTAAAATAATGAATATTGAGCTTCCTTAAAATATTGGTATTAAATATATTGGTCCTGTAATGACCATGGTGCTCTAGATCATGGAGTTAAATAGAAGCCTGAGTTATGGTAATGTTTAATTTAGGATTCCTTGGGCTACTGAAAAGGCAAACACAAAAATAGTTATCCTATACTAAGAAGGTTGGTAGAGATTTTAACTCTGGTACACAATCCCATTCGTGAATTTCATATACAGTCTGAAGAAAAATGAATGGGTGATCTGTTAATGATTTTGTTTATATTTACTGAAAAGAGAAATGTTTTATTAAACAAGAGAAAAGGCACTCACTTGGGAGGCAAAGTCAATTCTGTTTGGTTTTTTTTTTATGCTAGAGGATTTTCATGGTGTAAGCAAACTCTTTTATTTTTCCTGTTGGGACCAAAAGTGATAGTGTCCTAAATTCAGTTTGTTGTTATATTCTCATGTGTTCTCCTTTTTTTTCTAGGGCTTTGATAGTGTGAATCATTCTTGGCTCATATAGTCTGAGTATTTCAAGCCTGAAAGGTACCGTCTCTTCAGTTCAAAAGAACAGCAGATGCACTAAGCACATTTCAGAAAGCATTGAGTCCATCTCAGGGTTGGCGCCAGTGGTTTTTCATTTGCTATGGGTTTTGTAGCAATTAATCTGGACATATTCTTGCTGGTGCCTACCATATAGAAGCCAGGCAGTCACTCTTCAAATACTCTCAGTATTTTCTAACATTTTTCAGTGAAGTATCTATGCCAGCAACTTAACCAATTCCAGTGCCCGACACTGTGTACTCATAGCATGTTTCCTAGGATGACTTTGACCTGGGCCAACTAGTGTTCCTCTGAACAATTCCCAGGAGCCAGCAGTAGCTGGGGGCTATTTCCAGTAGGCTGCCTGGAGGCAGCTGGTCTCTTCGGAGGCACATAGCAGGGACAAGTCTGGGCCATGCTGCTGGTCTCAGAGCCAGAGAAAGGGTCCTGACACTGCTAAATATAGCAGTACAGATGTAGTTTCTGTGACTGAGAGCATAAAAACCACATGGCATACTAATGTTAACTTAATAGTTCAGACGATCACTTGGGAAGGTTCTAGATGAAGTCCATGCACGGTTTCCTCAGATTTAAAAAATAATAGTTGCATGATATTTGATAAATTTCCCCCTTCCCATTCATGTGCCTGATCCACTAGCCTGTAAGGTCAGGTTATCTCTTGCTGCTCTCTGTCTGTCCCCATGACTACAGTATTTGAATTTCAGCAGCGTGTGTTTAGTGCCTTGCAGAGATGCTATCTGGGGTTCTGGAAAGAGGAGAGCTGTGTCAGCAGGGCACGGTGCCCAGACTGATTAGTTCTGCCATGTTGATGCAGCGATGCTGCTTCCTGTTCCACAGCGAGGACATTTGGAGACATCTGAGATATTGTTGCATTGCATAGACGTAAAGACGAACAGGCTGCTACTTAAAAATACAAATGTACACAGCACAGAAAATAAAGTTACACATATCCGAGTTTCACATTTACATGTACTGTGCTTATGTTTCTGAGTACAAAAGGTGAATGGCTGTTTCACACAGCTCAGCTCACCTAAATCACCGAAATGAATTTCAGAGCAACATATTTTTCATCTACCATAACGTGGCCATTTGCTTTACCTGCCAAAATTTCTCACACTGTATAATAAGATGCTTGCTAGTGCTCACCTTCCTACTTACATTATAGATCATAAGAAAAATACAGGCTCAGGTCTGTATATCCAAATAAGGCATCTGCTTTTCCATTCTACAGTGCTTTAAGGTACCCTTAAAGTATGAGTGCTATAATTCTAGTTGAAGATACTGGGAAGTCTGGCTGAAATTTTTATCCCTGATAACACCGGCCCATCAAGCCAGGTGGTAAGGACCAATTGTTCTGCCCGAGCAGCAGATGAAGCCAATGTGCCAGTTGTTTTTGACTGTCTAGTGTGCCAGTTTGCTGCAGCTGTGCTCGAGACACTTGCTCTTTGGTCCTGTCTCCTGGCTGGACCTTGGGACTCTTCCTTGCAGTACTAAACCCTGGGCTTTCTGTCTTGGCCTTGGACCCTTTCAGTGGCTGTCATTTGACAGAGATGTAATTTGAAGGAAGGGAAAAATATGTTTAAACTATTGCTATCTCTGATGCCAAACCTTAAGTGCATTGCTTCAAATTCATTGTGAGTTCTTTAAAATACTTAATCTGTATTTTATCTGGTTCTGATAATTTAAAATGGTGACCAGATAATTTCTTATGGTCATTTTAATTGCATTTTAAAAGGTTGCTGTAGAATCTGACAGCTTGTTTCTACCCTCTTATAGCTAGAATTCAGACACAAAACAAATGCTTGGGCATTTGTCATGAGTAAGGGGACTGAAACCGTCTGCACTGGGATGTGCAGGAGGGCAGGGCAGAAGAAGGAGGGCATCAGATGCTGATATTGTAGAAACTTCCTTTGCTGGCAGTAGGTCCATGCTAGAAGGTTTTGTGCTTCTCCAGATACTTATTTCCACCTTCGCAGGATATTTCTTGCCAAACCAGCTGCTATTCTAATTATAGCAATCTTTTACTGTTGTAGTGTTTTTTTTTTTTCCCCACTGAAAATGATTACTTGATGTGTTTACTAGGAAAAATTATCAACCTTACTTCAACTTTTACCTTCCTAAGCTATGGTAATTATCTCCAGCTTTCTTTACAGCCCATTTCTAGGCATGGGTTTTAGCCTGCTTGTACACTCACAAATAGTGCCCAACCTCATGGATCCTTCATGTTCTAACAGACTCAGATATCCCAGTCTGGACAGTTCACCACCATGCTTGAAGAAAATTTTGACTTGACTGTCTTTCCCAAAGCCGTGTGGTATTTCGGTGGCTGATCTAGAAGCAAGATCAGGCAATACTTCTGAGTTGCTCTCCCTTTTCTTCTGAACTTTACTTGCTTTTCTTATCTGTTGTCCTCTGCTCTTTAAACTCAGGACCCTAGGACCATGTAGTGACACAGATTTATGATACATGATGAGTTCCATTTAACTCAGATAGCTGAGCACAGCTGAAACAATGCAATGGGACTAGACATGTTTGTGAGCGTTCACAGAAGGAGAATTGTTTTAAAAATGGAGGAAGAAGCTATATTATATTGCATATGTCCTGTCAGGATTAATTTTTATAGTATCTGTCAAAAGCTGCACATTATTTCATAGAACCCAGGGAAACAGCAAGAATGGGAGAAGGAGGGGAGTAAAAAGAAACCAAATTGGCTATTCCATACGGTATTGCAGATCCAGCACGAAGTTATACTGCAGTCTCCCATCCTGAGAATTCAGATAATTCCATCAACCTCCAAACTGGTTTTGTCTCTGGAATTTTCATTTCAGATAACTTACATGGAGATTTTACAGTTCACTGATTATTATAAGTCAGAGCTGTTACAGTATTATATTTGAGTGAGATGACATGATTTGCAGCATATGCTAGGTATACCCCCTAACCATTGTCATGCCAGTAGCAAGATTAAGGTAGTAAGGGCTGGTGGTGTTTTTGTTAAAGGAACAGTGCTGGAAATGGATCCATTGATTTGCTGTACACAGGCTTAATTTAGCTATTAAAAAAATCTAAAACAACAACGAGAATAAGATTCTAATCTTAATTAAAATGGAGTAAATCCAATGCAGCTTCAGCACACAAATAAACAGTCTGAACTTATTAACAGAGGTGAGAATCTGGTCTAGTAAATACGAATGTCCTTCAACATTTGATCTAATATTTGCTGTTGTCTGTGGCTCTTTTTTTTTTCAGCAGACGAATGTATTTTGTTGTGAATCACTTGCCGTAAGACCTCACTCCTTTGAGACATGTGCCCAGAGAGTTCTCACTTATTCTTGCAATGACTAAGTAGGAAAAAGGAACACCAAGGTGAGCACACTGAGCATATGTTTCCCCCAGGGAACTGTGCAATCATCAGAATGGCTGAGATCTGAGTCTCTGAGCCATTAACTAAAATCATTTACATAATAAAAATTTTTTCTGAAAAATATTTTCGCATCCTCTTACACATTTTTTTTTTTTACTGCTGTAGTTAGATGGCACTGTTTTCCTTCAAAGCTTTTAGGCTGCTGGTAAAGCACATCAGAAAGGTAATGTGACTATGCCGCACAGTAGAGCTGGATTGATTGGCATGAAACATAAACCTATCAAAAGAAAAAATAAAGCAGGCTGATAGTTCTGCTGTCAAGACATTTATCTTTCATTGCAGCCTTGGCAGTTTTGCTGCCTGGGACTAAAAACCTAAAATTCTGTTGTGATCATTGCAATGATATTGAGTTTGTTTGAAAATTTTCCATTAAAATTTGTTTTGAATAAAAGCTGAATTTTTGAAAACCCACAAATTTTTTTCAGTGTCTCTGAAAATGTTGAGATAAGAATATATTTCTCTTCACTCTATGCCCAGTAAAGTCCCTCCAGTGTTTCTCCAACATCCCTGTCAACATTGGTATTTGGTACATGATTTTCTAAGCTCCTTATTCACCTTTCACACCAGTGTAACAATACTAATTTTTTTCTCATGTCTTGACTTACACCCCACAATGAAATTGGCACTGCAGTCCAAATTTGTCCTTAAGAACATTCCCTCTGGCTTCCACCTTTCACTGATAAGCTCCAGGATTTTCACTTTGCTAGTATGCCTTTAGGGTTGAGGCATCTCGTCCTGGTTCATCCATTTTGTGGATGAACAGGCTGCCCAGGATAGTAGTTGAATCACCATCCCTGAAGGTGTTTAAAAGAAAGGTAGATGAGGTTCTTAGGGACGTGGTTTAGTGCCAGTGTTAGGTTAACTGTTGGACTCAATGATCTTGAGGGTTTCTTCCAGCCAAAATGATTCTAAGATTCTACACACTGTCTAGGTCATGCATACTGCTTTCCATCAGCATATTAGGATTTTCTAAAGGAATTGGATCGAGCTCTGTATATATGGATAGCTTAAACTGCTCTCAAGCCTCCAGAAAATTTTTAGAATGACTGACGTCCACCCATTGCTTGCCTAAAACTGGAATGACAACATTGGGTCACCATTCAAGACCATAGTTGTGTCTCTCCACATAATGTTGTAGGGGTGCAAAAATATGTCAAGCCCGTGTTTGAATATCGGATTCAAAAGTCAAATATCTCTAAAGAAATGTCTATTCCATCTGGCCAGTCTCACACATTACTTAAACTCCCTTTGTCAGTTCTAGCAGGTAAAAGTGGGGACCTGGGACCAAAATAACTGAAGCCAGAGTAGAGGACACATGTGGGAACATGCACTCCAGCTGTGCATAATGCACTGTAGAGTCTGATACCCTGGTCCTAGCTAACCATTGGTTCATTACTTTAGTCAGCACACCTCCTTGTCCAGAGAAGTTAAAATCTGTAGTAGGGACACCAGATCAAGGGAAAGGCTGTTCAAATTACTTATAGTACAACCTCAAAAGAAACAAAGTAGCCCAGCAAATAGCTACTACTGTTCCATTTTCACACGTCTTAGGGTTGTGATATTAGAGAATAATATTTGCTTCCCCCCATATTGCCTCAGCTTGAGTCCGGTATGGGACAGGACTTCAGAATGCCTGCAAATAACAATTTAATATTGATAACATAAAATTTCCACAAAGATTTTTACTAAGTAGTTTCTAAGTAGCATTCTTTTTCTAAAGTGCCTATTATTTTAAAACATTCTGTATACAATTAGTCTCCTCTACTGTTAAGACCATCAAGAAAACAAGCTGGCAGTCCATTGTGGTGACAGAGGAGGAGGTAACTGAGCTCTTAACTTTAAAATACTGACTGTTTTCTGGGCAGGCTTAACGTACAGTGAAATGTAAAGTGTGGATCATAGTGTTTTGCACTTAACCCTATGCCAGGACAAAATTCAAGGTCTGTCACTTGAAGGCATACCTATTTAGACTTACCTACTAACACAGAAGGTATAATGTAATTTGATTGGTTATGGTAATGAGATAAGAGATGCTGAATTTTGAGTTGGTGTCAGGTATCCTATTTCATGCTTGGCATATTTCAAAATGAAAAGAACCTTGTCATTAAAAAGAGAAAAAAATGGATTTTTGTAATTCAAAAAAATGAGAGAAAAAAAGTAATTCTTTATCATCCTTCAGTAACTCTGAGATATAGCAAGGAAAATCAAGGAGAGAGAAGATCTGATGCAAAGAGAAAATTGTGGCTTCAGGAGATGGAGGTGGCAATTTCTCTTGAATTTATCAAATGTCAGTTTACTCTTTTCACAGTCTCATTTTGAAAGCCAAAGATCACATTTGCTTCTCAATCACAGCAGGATTTTAATTGCCTCATTTGCCTTTGAAACCTAACAGAAAGCTTGTGCTTGAGCTAAGTCCTGCAAATAAGCAGTATATAACAGTTCTGAGCAGTTTTTCTAAAGTGTTCTGGCATCTGTATACTTGTTTGATGTCATTAGGAGCCAAGTTAGGTGAGACATATACTATTCCTCTGCAAAGACTGCTGTCCACATTAATAAATCTGTGGTTAGGTATGACCAACGTATCAAAGTCTCATCTGGTGCATGTACAGTGATGTATTTGCACTGATGCTAGTGAAGCTCTAATAATTTATAACAGCTGAGAATCTGAACATAACATTCCATGGTTTTTAAACATCTCTTCATATCTTGCTTTTAGATGAGCCATTTGCAATGTAGTGCACGCTGCTGAGGGTCCACAAACCTTATTGCCTTTGGTACTATTGCTTATATGTCTCTTTCTTATGATTTTATTGTTATTTGCAAATCATTTAGGGTGTGAAAATGTCATCCAAGTATTTATCAAAGTAGTGCAGGAAAGTTACTTCAAATCTGCATCCACTTACAGTCCAGTCTTCTTGGTGATAAGATAGAACAAGACAGGTGGAAATCTCAAAAAAAGAAATGACAAAGGCCAAGGAAAATGCTTGAAACTAACTTTTGCCACCCAGTCATAAGTCCTCAATTATTTTTGCTTAGGAAAACATACCTCTATTTAAAAAAAAAACAACTTGGTTGGGCTTTACCTTTCTGCAGTTAGATTTCTTCTATATTGCCCTTTTCTATGTCTCCACTTTTGGAAGCAATTCAGAATTGTGATGACCTGTTTTCTCCCTTAACAGATTTGTTAAAACTGACCTTTCCTTTCTATTAGTCTTCAGAATTCTTTGTTGCTTTTGTCTGATCTCAGTTTGTACAAATGGCTACTCAGACTACTCAAAACAAGGCAGTCAATCACATGTATAAATGATACACCTGGTCCTTCCAGTGAAGTACCTGTGAGGACTAAGACAGCCTCAGGAGCAGCTGCAGTTCCAAAGCTGTGATTACTCTGTGTTTAAAGTTACTTGCAACAATTTTCTTATGCTGGGAAGAGACATTATCAAGGACAGGTCTCAAAAAAGGCATTTGAGATTTTGAGAAGCACTGATGGTAGAACCTTTATTCTCTGAAAATACCAGTCACATAAGGATTTTTTAATTGTTAAATTTTATATCATACCTTCCAAAATATATTCTGTTCGCACAATTGTAATATAATCCCTTCTTGGCAGCAGAGACAGTCTTCTCTAGTAATTTTTAGTCAATATATCCATTATATAGGTGAATGAAGTTCTGTTTAAAATTAAGAAGCAATGCATTTCTCATGTAGCATTCAAGCCTCTCCATCACTATTGAGTTCATGTTTTCCATGGAATCTCTCTGCTGAATGACTGCATTAGGTTTTGTGATAACTGCATGACAATATAGGCCTAGAATCTTATTCTCCTGAATACCTTCTTTGGGAAAAGATTCACTGACTGATTTTGAGGATGTTAATATACTGAACTATTATTAATATCCTATTAGTAGTTAACACATCTTTGTACAGGATTATATAGTTCATCTCAATTTTCTTGCTGTTACTGTGACAAGTTCTGATTTCAATTTCTCACTTGAGATTTAATTCTGCAAGAACCTGATTGCTTTGATCTGATATAGTGGAGCATTTAAATACCTGCACAGCTTAGGTATGTAGGGCCCTCAGTCAAATACATGAGATGCTTGCCTGTTTAAACTGAAAGGGAAAATCTAGTTAATCAACTTGAGACCATCCAAGTTTGAGTTCTACCATACCTGAGAGAGGGTTGGCAGGAACGTAGAAAATGTAACATCCAAAGAGATGGGGAAATATCTACTCAGAAAACAGAGGCTGGAGAGGAGCCTTTAAAAACATAAGAGACTGCTACGACAAATAAAACTACAAACTGTTCTCCATTTCTAAAGGGGATATGATAGAGCTTAAAATTGCAGAAAGATTTAGGTCAGATATTAGCAAACTTCTCTACACAGGAGATAGTGATGCACTAGAAATGTCATGGCAGCCTGTGGAATTTCAATTAAAGGAGGTTTTTGAGAAACAAGTTAAAGAACTATCAGACAAGAATGGCTGAGGTATGACAGATGCAAGCCTGGGACAGTAGTATAGGTTAGGTAACCCCTGAGATCTCTTCAGAATTTTGTATATTTTACTCCATGATAATTTGAAGAAACAGAGCTAGATGCCCACAGTCTTTAATCCATCTGCCTTTGTCCTCCTGTGTGAAGGAAAATACAAGCATTTGCCCAAACACTGTGGCATACTGTGAGGGTAAATGCGATAAGGATTGTTAGCCAGTCAGATGCAATGACACTAAGTAGGGAGCTGGAAAAGATAGATAGCACAGGCTGAAAAACTTCAGTAGATTTGGCCAGAGTGCCTGGACTGAAACTCTGTTATCAGCATCCCTTGGAATGCCAAGCTCCCAGTGACAGCAGAATTTAAACACTCATTTCATTGACTGCTGAGTCAGTTCTATGTGAATTGAATAGACAGTTCCTAGATCAAGAAGGAAAATGTAAAAGGTCCCAATTCTGCAATTACTTAAGCTTGAAGCTTAATCTACTTGAGTAGAACTGTTAAGTGTGGCCATTCTGGTGCATAAAGATAATGACGGATGTAATTGTTTGCAGCACAGAAGCCTCTCCATGTTGTACCCAGGGCATGCTGCAATTAGGTGATAGATTTTGATCCACAAAAACTGACTTATTTATCTTCTTAATAAAAAAAAAAAAAACAATGGCAAACAGTAGCATAGTCTGTGGAGCAGACACATGCATATAGACTTCTGGAGTATGTTACAGCACCTTCACACATCCTGCAACACTGGAAGATTCAAATAATTGCCTTGTATAATGATGTCTGTTAAAGCTCCACATTCTTATGTGTTTCAGTACTTGGAATGTAAAACACCTGTTTCTTCACTCACAATATTAACTTGTCAAAGCTCAGAGGTTTTTCTCTGTTAAAATACTTGCAACTGATAAACTCTGTAGTCTTCATGTTGTTTGATAATGGGCTAATTTGGTCAGCCAGGAAAAGTACCATTTGAATACATTTGTTTGCACTAAATAGATGAACTATGGAATTTATCTGTCCTTTGTGAGACATCTAAAAGTTGGATAACTATGTTTAAATGAGTCACTCATAGGCAAGGGAGAAAAATGAGGGCAGTCAATGGAGTGTTCAGCTCGTCCTAAAACAGGTCAGATGAAATCGTTTGTCTCATTGGAAAGCTCATACTGGATTTGCAAAGAAGTATAGCCACAGAGTTGTGTACATGTTTTGCAAATTGCCATCAAAAGATATATAATGTAAAAAAATGGCTTTGTGTATGAAGCTGCCAGATTTTAACTGTGTGTCCTTTGAAATTTTTGCAGAAAGGATAATCCTGTCAATATATTTGTATAGAGGTTCTCAAAATGTTTCCCACTGATGTAGCCTCTGCAGTATTTCAATATTGCAGGGTAATACAGCCAGCTCTACAAGTGCACATCAGCCGTGTAAGTGTCCACATCTGGCAGGCTGTGAGTGCAATGAGCTTTTGTGTCAGAGGCTGCACATTAATGTTTCTGAACTTAGCATTTCGAGGGAAACAACTTTGTAAGATTTTGCATGCAGATAGCCTGAAACCAAAATTCAGGCCAAGTAGTTGTTAATGGCCATGTTTAAAGACACATCAGTTTTGGTCCCAGTGTCTACTGCAAGTTTTTAGAGATGGACGAGATGAAACAAGAGAAGTCAACTTTAATGATGGTCTTGTTTGGAAAATCCTAACTATCCTTCTGCTTCTAGGTTCTGAAAGGTTTAAAACGTTGTCCTTCCTTCAGTTCCTGGCGCATCACAAGTCAGTGCCTATCAGTCATATCTTTGCATGTACCAATTTCAGGCAGCAATTACAGATTTTATGAAAGGTGAAGAATTTCTGAGTAGAAAGGTCTATCACTTTACTATAGCCTCTATGGGATGTTGATCTGTTTCTGATTTTTTTGTTGTTGTTTTTATGAAATAAGACAAAACATACTAATAGAAGTAAAAGAATAAACCAGTAAAATCCAAACTGGGTACTTCAAGTAAGCCTGGAGAAATAAGGATACAAACTTTCAAATACAGTTTCATAAATTTATAATATAGAGGATATCAACAATGTTGACCTCTGGATCTCAATTTTATGCTTTGCTTAACATTTACAGTGCACTGACACTTAATCTATAATGTAATTTTTCTTTTTCGTACAGTAAAAACCCTTTAGATTTTGTAGGCTGCATTGCTAGGTGAAGTAAGAAATAAAAGCTGATTTTTGATATTTTTTAAAGATTAGGTCAGTCATTAAGTGAATAAATGTAAACTGAGTTATATAATTATATAATAATGTAAATTATATAAATTATATGATAATCTAAATGTGAGAACCCAGTTTAGAAATTTAGAAATTCCATCTTTACTACTCTTGACTTTTTCAAGATACCTGCATCAGGTACCGAAGTCTGGAGTTCTTATGTGAGAAATTCAATTCTATATTTAAAACATTCTAATTATGGAATTTGTTATAGGCACACATTGTTACTAAGTATATAATTTTAAAGTCATTACAGTATATAATTACAATACAGTTAGTGCATCTATATTCTAAAAATACACATTCTAGAGATGAGATTGAGATTAAGTAATTACACAGGAAGTTAATGTACAGTCTATATTAATTAGTGGTACTTACCTGCATAAAATATGGTGTAGTTTCATTAAATTGTAATTTCAGTACAAAACTATAAGATATGTACCTGAATTATCATTCTTAACACTGTTAATAATAAATTGCTTGAAGACTTTCTCCTTAGCCTGGTGATGTTCATTGTGCCATAGGTACAGTGCTCTGTATCTCAGGTTTTTTTCTTTTCTCCAGTGCAATCACTTCAGTCTGAGTCCATTGTTTAGTCCAGTCTCAGCTTGGTTAAGGTCTTGATGATGAAAAATTTCAAAGACTATCTGCATATCCCATTTTTAGCTGTACTCTTTGAATTTAACTTCTTTCCTACTGCCAGAAATGGTGAAGGTTCTTTTGCTCATTCCTCATGAAGGAAGTTGTAGGCAATGTCCAGACTACCATGTTTCTGCTGATAGTGTAAAGAGATTTGCTGCCAAAGGCATCTGATGCTGCCAATGTCAACTTCAAATGCCTCTAGTTTGGGGTATAGCCAACACGCAGCTGCTTCTAGTTGCTCAGCCACCACCTGTAAGTGTATTGCCTTGCTTTGAACCCAGCTCTATGTCATTTATTTATTTTTTTTCATTCTTTGCTTACAGATTCTTAATCAAATGGAAATTTCAGACAAAAATATGGCAACAGATATGCAATGAATCCAATGTAATCTCCATACGTGCCATCAGGATGCTGTACTGGTTGTAACACAGAGGTCTGCACATGGGGCATGGTTCCAGCTGCTTCATTCCAAGCTCTGTCACATCGTTTATGTCTAGTGTGGAACAAACGTGACGGAGCTTTGTCCAAATATGCAGTGGGCATTTGACTGAAAGTTTCAGATGTCCAGAAATCTCTGAAAAACGTCCTGCACCTGTCCTGTTACTACCAGGAGGAGGAGAAGGGGTAAAATCTCCTTACCGCTCCTGACTTCCTACTCCAGCAGTAGCCTGGCAGATGCTTGCCCTACAAGTAATAACATTTGCAAAGTGAACTGCTGTTTCTGCTTTGTTCAGTTATGATTTATGCTTCTGTGTAACCATACTCCAGAATCTCAGCTGTCATCTGAAAAATATTAAACTTCATCATTTTATGGTTGAACACGAGGTTCAAAATATGAAGTGAATGTAACCCACCTCATGGCAGATGCTAGCATTCTTAGGCAGTATGGAGTATTCGTATGGGGGCTGGGAGAATAATTTGATATGATATCAACTAGTAAGATCAATGATATCTGAAGTAGCAATATGGACAATTGTCATTTTAGGCCTCTTTTTAAGCAAAATATCCAAGTAATCTTCTCTGATACAGGCAGAAACAGGTTTTGGCATGGGAGAAGGTATTGCTAGTTGCTACAAAGGCCAGTTATATTGAAGATTAAAAAGTTCAATCTGCCCTTCTTCCTCTATTTTTAAAACCATGCCTGTTCTTCTGTAGTAGACAGGGCCTGGTGTAGCAGAAATTGAGTCAATGAAATCATTCACATTGATTGCAATGTGTATTGGACTGATGCACAAAAAAGAGAGGGAATGCATTTTCTCTAGAAACAGTAGTCTCATCCACTTTCACAGGACCAAAATTTCTAACCATGTCCCACAGTTTTTTGGGGGGGAAACAAAACGAAAACAAACCTACCAAAAATCTTCCTTTCCTTGTTTACATGTTCTCCCAATGGCTTAGTGTGTTTTTATTAATAAATCTGCATCTTCCTGGAAGAAGTTTGGTGCAAAAAGCAGTGTTCTGACATAAAAATCAGTGACATAGGGATACTCTGTTGACAATTGTGGACAAGCCCATGGGAAGGGCATGGTTCTAGCATTCCTGCTGCATCAGTACAAGCTCTGGCACATCTCTTAGAGCTGATGTTTGACAAATGACATGCAGCTTTGTCCATGTTTACTGCCACTGGTAAGAAAAATGCATGTTGGATTATATATACATATGGTAAACGGGAAGCTGATATGTGACTTTGTTTCCTTTCTCATAAAAAGCATCACTGTTTGCAAATAGTAAGCAGTAAGTTATAGACAGAGATTAAGAAGCTGAACAGAGAGTCACTAGGTAAAGGCCAAGGTGACTTCCGTAACTCTACAATTTCATCTATACCACTCTTTTCCATCTTTCTTCTTGCTGTCACTGTATAGAAAACTAACTCATAGCAGCTTGTCCTGTTTAAAGTCTAAGGCCCATGGTACAGTATCCAATTTCGATAACACTGTGAGATCCTGAGCCTTACCATGAAATAATGAATACGAAACGCTCTGGGACATTGATAAGCAGGGTCCTACATAGATACAAATAATCTGCTTCAAACACTGTGCCTCTGAAGTCTTTTGTTTGCATTCAAAAAATCCTTTCTGGGAGCAAGCACAAATTAGGATCCAGCCTTCAGCCCTTACTTACCAAAGTCTGTTTCTAAGCATGTAATTATCTGCAGAAGAAACTGCAGCTATTTAAATGTTTAAGCACCTGATTGCTCCTGGAAACCAGACACTCACATGTCTAAATTACAGTAATTTTTACCTACTCTCTGCAGGTTTAGTCTCTGGCCCAAAAGTATTTTGAACCACTCCTGTGTCAGCAAAAGCAGTAGGAGATGTCTATTCACTGTGTTTTTCATAATAAGAAAGTACTTTTTTGTAGCTTCATAGACATCATTTTTATGGCATAGCACTGCTTAGCATTTGTGTATTTTTAAAGCCCAGAGGAGATCAGAAGTTTTCCTAGCATGTCGCTGGGCTTACTGTAGCAGTAAGTGATCCAAGATAAAGGAGGGGATCTGTGCAAAGGCTGCATGTATGGCTTTTCTTAATAAAATAAATTAAAAGCCCCCAGACATAAAAATCATCTAGATTCATTCTTTCAAGAGGCATTAACTGTGAAAAGCAGGTCTCTCCCAAGAGCGTTAGGAAGGGTGGGCAGTGAAGAAATATAATAGTAAGGTGGTTGCTGCTGTTTAGGGATTCTCAGATGTAGAGATCCAGGTGTTATTAAAATAAAATAAACCACTGGCAGAGCTGCAAAATCACTAGCTAATAAGAATGGATTCAGCACTGCCTGGGGGGCGCTGACAGAAGCTCAAAGGAGAGCCTCTCCAACACACTACATTTATCTTACATCAAGGCTGGATTTCAGTTTCACTGTGGTTGAATTCAGATGCTCTCTTTCCATTATCGCTTACCTTACTAACACAGCCCATTGATTTTACTACCACCTCTTCTCTCTTTTCCTTCTGCGTTTGTTTTCCAGGAAACCAGGGTTACAGCCACCAGCTCTTCAGAGCTGCTGCCCAGCCCCAGCCTGGGCTTCCCTCACACAGCGTCACACCCAAGCAACACTTGCCCACTGCAGCAGCCTGGTCCCGAGGCTGCTACAGCTAAAAAGGGCTTCCTTCTACCAGGACACTACAATTTTGTATTGTCCAGCTGCCACTGGGCTCTGGCTGGCTGACTTACTCCAACAGTTATTGCTGTTCTATACACCCCTTCTTGGAATACACACGCTAACCAAAATATGTTGCAGCCTGTCAAAAAGCCAAGTGACAGGTTTTTCTTTCATATGCTCTCTCCCTAATATAAGCTGTACACCTTCTATAATATATACACATTGCATATGTTCATAGCATATACATAAAACATACATATATATTTGTATCTCTCAGATACTTATTCACAAAAGCAAATCCAGCTATATGTTCAGGCAATGTGCCGTGTTGGAATGATCGTTTCCGTGATTGTTCTTTAGCAGGAATCATTCCTAAATTAGAAGAGTACAGACCTCCATCCCTAGTGTGTTTATATACATATTTTAATGTATATGTATGTGTGTGTATATGTATAAAATGCATATAAAACATACATATTTATGTATAAGTTAATAGTATTTTCACATGGAAGAATAAGCCAATGGAATTATACAGTATAAAATATAACTGAATTGTTAAAATTTGAGTGGTGATAATTCACAATACCTTGAATCTGTAAGAAAATAAATACAAGGCTTCTTCTCAAATAAAAAATAGCGACCTGCCTTTGAAATGGGAATATCCTTTCAGTGCAACCTGTCTGCCCAAGAGAAACCACGAATCCAAGATTATGATCTACCATCCTCTTCTGTGCCCAGAGGGAAGATAAACATTGTATTGCAACACTTAGCAAAGCCTTTGCTAAATTTCCATGTTTCACTGACTGAAGCAAAATGAAATTCTGTATAGTTATATTCCAGAAAGAATTGTTTGTAAGTATACACAGAAGAAAGGCTACATTTGAACTTACAGCCACCATACATAAGTCAGAAACCCTGTATAAGGAGTAGCTTTATGCTAAGCATCTTATTTCCCCCATTCCTCAGCTTCAGGCTTTTTCTGAAAGAACTTGAGCATCTGGTTAACCTCTGACTTCTCTCAAAAATCTGGAATCTCTTAAGGTCTTTAAAAATACTGCAGATAAGTCTCTAGACCAAGAAGCAAAAGAACCTCAAACAAGCCAATGGTCTACCAGCCTCTCTTGGCTAGTCTTCACTATTTTTTCCCCAAACTTTAAATTAGCCCAAGTGGTTTAGTCTGCAGATTGAGTTAGCCTCAGCCGAAAGCGATGAGGATTTTTCCATTCATTTTAGAAATAGCTGGATCAGACTTTATTCATTTTGTTCCTGAACCAAGCCTTAATGATGTCAATAAAGTGCCTTTTATGCAGTTTAATGGGCTTGTAGTCATTCCAGTAGTTCCCTATTTAAAAAAAAAAAAAAATTACTTATTTCCTAGTATTCTTCCAACCAACGTGGTTTTGGCTTCTTTTTCTTTTTTGCTGCCCCTCCCAGTTGGTTCAAATTAGCTTGCTCACAGAGAATGTCAGCACTGAGACAAAGACTCAAATAAACAGAGATTCAACTACTCTTTGAGAGCTGGTCCTCTCAGGATACATGAGAGGGAAGACAGCAGGGAAAGCTTGTTCTGTTTCATAGCTACATAAAAGCCATCAGTCCCTAAGGTTATTTCTGCTCTGCGTTCAGGCAGCACGATGCAGGCTTTCACTTCAGTGTAGCCAACACGTGTCATTCCCAGGAAAGATGCAGTGTCACTGGTTTCAGTGTGGGCAAGTCGAGACCATTGGAGATGTGGGGTATCTGACTAGGAAGCTTGTCTATGCAGACACCGTAACCTCATTGCTGTTAATACTGAGCTAGCTAAGCTGTAGCTAGCCTGATACTCCCATGTGTGCTGCTGTAACTCTCCTATTACAGGCAAGGTACAGCTTGTGGCCCTGAATTTGTACTTTTTAGGCTTTGATTTGCAGGGTATTGAAGTCAACGGAGAGATTCTCCATTACAAGCACCTCCCTATGCTTTGCTTACAGCTCACCAGCCTGCTTCAGTGCTTACCTCCCTCAAAGCACCTGAGTGTCATAAGTGGAAAGGGATTGCTTCTGCACTCTTTAAGATTTGCTTTGGCAAACAGCCTTAACAATCCCTAAATTTAGATAAAATATTGATTACTGAAATGAACCTAAGGTGTGTTTGTTTTCTGAGGCAAAGTATTAACACCTGCTCCAAACTAACATCTAAGTACTTGATAAAATTTTGTGGGTTTTGACAATATCATTATTACAGCCACAATAGTGTCTCATTTTCTAGATTAAATAGATTTCAGAAATGTTGCATAATAAAATATCTTATAAACACCACTTAACAAATGATGCTGAATACTCAGGGCTGAAGTATTTTTTTCATTTTTTTAAAGCAACAAACTAAATTTTGCTCTCACTTTACAATCAGAGGCTACATTGCTCTGTGGGCGAGTCAGAGAGCTCAGTATGTCCCCTAGCAGCAGCAGTTTGTTCCCTAGACAGTGAATTATGCACCAAAATTGGTGTGTACTATATCCCTAGGATACTTACACAAAAGAATCATTCCTTAGAAACAGGAGATTTACTGATGCTCTACATTCTTTAAATTATTTCTGGGTAAAATCACCATTATGCATTTTCTGCTCTGCTTTATTTGGTTGTTTTGGTTCATTGTTGGCTATATTTTAAAACAAAGCTTTAACAAATGTGACCATTGGTTTCCAATACAAACGTTTTCATCCGAGGACCGTTTTATCGATGTCTGTTCTCATTTGCAGCACTTGCACTCTCCATGGCTCTCTGCAGCTGACTGCACTGACGTCATCTCCAGCACTATCGACACATTCTTTTGTGTGGTGTGAATGAAAAAGTAAATTGATCCCAGTGGGGACTTTGCTCACGGTGAACAGAAAAAAGCTGCCACTCTGCCATCTATAGATGGCATCAGATGTCTGTTAGTACAGTCCTTGTTTTGGCATTCAAATTAGGTGGGACACCAGCTAGGGTTTTTTTTATGCCCCTCAAAAAAATTATGCTTTTTGGGGAGCTAAACTTGACACATGGAAATTAATAATTATTTAAATGGCAAAGGATGTAAACAAGAGTACCTTGTATGCTGGAGATAATTTTAGAAGGGAAAATATTACTATGCCAAATTTATGGATGAGGGAAGCATAATCTCCTTGGTGTTATGGAACAAAGAGAATGAAGGGGAATAGAAAAACAGTCACCAGATCTTTGGCTTGTGAAAAAATATCTAGTTTAGAGTGCTGCAATCAGCTCTACTAAATAAATTACGCCAGTAGTGTGTGAATGCTGCAAATGACTTGTCCTGGCAGACTTGGTACATCTCGTGATGAAGTAGAGCTATCAATATCTTTACAATACTGATAAAATGGGAAAAGATGACCTCTGCATAGTTTCTGGAGTATTAACATTGGATTTATAGCCATGACATTCACGTTCTTGGGTCGGAGAAGTAACATGCCATCATAACAACTGGTGACTCTACCCAGACATCTTCTATTAGAAAGGTGACTTGTTATGCAGAAAGGATTTTTCTGTGCAAGTCCCGCTTCTTTCCTCCACCTTTTGTGGCTCTGCTGTTTTTATCTGCAGGAGATGGTGTGTTTCTCTTGTTCCCACAGGCTGGATATGCTTCAGTCCTGGTCAAGCTGGAGAAGAAATGATTCTTGGGGTCCAGAGAGTTTCACAAGAGCAGACAGGAGGTCTTTCAGGGTGAGGGGGAAAGAAGCTGTTAAATCTACTGCTGGTCACAAGTGCATTATTGACTGACCTGACAAATGTGATTTACCCCTCACCTAGTGAATAGGCACAACATGAATATTGTAGAATTCCGTCCTTTGACCCTGACATTAAATTGTGGAAGATTATTTTGTCTCTTCACCCAGTTAACCTTTCTGTCCCCTTTGTGAGTTGAGAAGGCTTCCTGTGAGCACCTTCCCTTAAGGATGCACGTCTTCAACCTTAACTTGGAAGTGAATAGTCTTTCATAAACACAAAAGACATTATTTTCTTGTATGTCACCGGTCACTTTATCACTAAGCTCCTATAGATGAAGCTAGTTTGAATCTCCACATTTTTTCTGTAAAGCAAGAGGTAGGTTAAGTCACTGCCTGAAAACTGTCATGGTAATTGAAGCTGAGCCAACAGGCAACCTTCAGACTGTTCCTGTCCTGGGAAAGTAAAACATGTCAGCGAAGGAGTTGAACAGATTTGTTGTCACGAATATAATTTTGAAACAGAAGGCAAGCTTGTCTCATAGTGCAATTCGGGAACCCCACAATTAATGCTGCTATTCAACCAGCATGGATGCTTTATCCTCACATAGTACGGCATCCAATTGCTGGACTGACACAGGGGACACTATGCTAAAAGAACAGTGTGCCTGGTCTTGGGGAGGGCTGTTTACACACTGCCTGCAGCACACAGACTGTTTACACTGATGTAGCTGTGACCTCTGGAAAAGACCAATACCAAGAACATCCTCTCACCAGGTACCACCCTGCAGCTGCCATCAGCCTTCTCTGCAACATAGTTGTTCATCAGCTTCCACTGTGTCCTCTTCTGCAGCAATTCCCCTCAGCCTGCACTGACTAGTATCTCTCTCCTCCCAGTGGCCTATGTTCTCTTTTCGCCCCAACATAGGACATTTCTTCACGGTTCGAGTTTTCAGTAGAAACTCTTTTCTGTGGTGATGCTGACTGCTCATTATTTATTTTATTTTCCTTTTCTTTTTTTAATTTTCTTTTTTTCTTCCTTCTCAAAATAAAATCTCTCTCTGAGAGGTTTATAAAATTCATAGTTACTGGTGAGAAGTAGGGCCAAAAAGCATTTAATTGCATGAAGAATTTATTTTTAATTTGAGTTGGTACATTACATATCTAAGTCATATAATTCCAGTACCACAGAAAGCAGTGCTGGATGCTAAAAAAGAATTAAGCAGGACTTGGAGGAAACTCCCATGTTTGGAAAACGCACTCGAGAGTAGGGCAGAAGTCAGGGAAGCCTTTGGCACTTGCTCAGAGTAATGCTGTGGAAGCAAAAAGCTGAGAAGTGAATTAAATGATGTGACTGTACAACACAATGAGCAAAAATTACTTATGTTAAGGCTGGGAAAAAAGAAAGAACAGCAAGTGAAAGAGGAAATGTGGAGTGGGAGGGAACCTGCTTTATCCGACATTCCCCAGCTGGTGACATTCCTCGCTATGTGCAGAGGTCTGAAATGGATGCCCAGGCCACTGCTTTCCTACCCAGCATGTGACAGGTGTATTGTGGAGCTCTTTTCTCATTTCCAATATTTGTTGTGTTCTTTAAATCCATCAGAGCTATTGCTTCACAGGATAAAATGACAGGTCAGTACTTGAGGGCCTAATGAAACAAAAAGAAAAGTAAAAATTACAAGATGTCCCTATCCCTGTGAAACAAGTCCTTTTCTCTTCACAGAATCCTTTTCATTGTATGTTCAGTTATTTGCCATACAATGAGCCAACAATGATATTCATCATGCTCATTATTCTTGCAAAAGATTTTCACTATATAGTAAAAATAATCATAGCTGTGCCATAAAAAAGGCAGCATGATGGAGGCATACAGAAGCAGAGCTCAGAGAGTCATGGTTAGCAACAGCAATAAATATGTGAAAAATTGGCAGAATTATTTGAAATTTAGGAGAGCTCATATCGCCATTAAAAGGAGTCAATCAAGCCTAAAGCATTACTAACCTATATATGGCATTAGAAGAATGCTATTGTTGTTTTCCATACATGTATTCCTAATGTCTTATTAGGAAATCAAATTCTGAAGTCCTTAACTCAATTTTTATTCACTCCTCACTCAGACAAAACTCTAATCAAGTTCAGTCAATACCTTGCCCCACCATGCTAGATGAGCTGTGTTATGTTTTACTGCCATCAGATGATAATAAAATGTTACCGCTATAAAACATAATGAGGTAAAGGACATTTTATACCGAATGATTTAATAACACTTTGTGCTTATATTGTGCCAGCTGAGCAAGGATCTCAAAGTGCTTTACAAACACTAGAAAATGCATTTTAAGAATAAGGTCTGTGATGAAGTAAATGAAAGTTTATTTTATGAACAGCTTTCCTGATAATAAGGCACTGTCAGGTTAGATGGATAAAGCACAAGCCTCTTAACCCAAGGGATCCAAAGCCCCATCATTTCTATGCGTGCTGTGGCTCTGCTTCAGTGTGGGCACATGCCTGTGGGCTTTGCTCAGATTTTCTGATGCCCAGTTTCTTTCTGTCTTTATTGCAAAGTTATTTTGTCTTAAAACAGTCTCATACACAGAATTTTCTGTCCCTCATATTCCTTCAAAGGTTACATTCAATTTAGCTTGCTTGGTTCATTCTTAGCACTGATATGCAGGGAGCAAAAACCCCTTTCTAGCAACACAGGCTGACCATCTGCTCAGACTGGGTAGTTTTTCAGAACTACCAAGCTACTCTCACTGTATTTCAGTAAGTTAATTTCAAGTGAAAATAATGCAGAAGAAAATGTAGCAGAGGTATTGAGTTATTTCTGCCATGACTTACTGATTTCTTCCTATTATTTTTTATTGTTCTTTAAGCAGAAGATAAAAATATCTGAGTCTGGAGCCTTCTGTTCACAGTGGAAATGTTCAAAATGTAATCATAAAATTCTATTACACTGTCATTGCCTTTTCAGACCTTCTACTCAGAGGAGCTTGGTTACCGTCAGAGATCAGAGATCACAGCCTGCTATAGCCACAGACTCACAATGAATGAAAGAACGCATTAGTATTTGTTGAGGGCTAAAGCCAAGGCTTTGCTTTATTATATATTACAGCAAGGTGCTTTAGGGGCACAGCTGTAAATAGTAATAAGAAGATATCAGAGATGTGGTATCACTTCTGAGTAATCGGGAGATACCAGGCCCTCCAGAGTATGTTTGAGATGGAAAAGATTCACTATTTCAGAGAATCTCTATCCATGCTCTGGTGAGATAATATATCTTTCTGCCTAATCTTTCATGGTGTCAACTTTTATTCAGGTGATTGTTAATCTCTTCGACTCCCACTCAGTCATTTTCACAGCTTCATCTGACCTTCAGTCTCATCCAGCACTGATAGATTCCTTATGTACCAAAAGCATTTACTGAGAAAGGTCCACATACAATGCTTGCTTTTGTTTGATAATCAAAGCATCCCCTAATACATCACACAAAATTTCATCTGATATAGCCCACCCATTTGGCTTTTCCATGGATTCCACGGAGTAAAAAACTGTGACTTCGTTCTGTTGTTTTTCTTTTGGTCCTCTCTTTTTTTTTTACCCCTGGGTCTTCCAGATTTAACATCTCATATCTCCTCTTCTCCCCTCCTCCTGCTCTTTACTGAATTTCTTGCAGCAGTCAATCTTTCTTGTTTACCCCAGGATTTGCTACAGTCAGAACTTTGTTTCCTCTGTTATCTGATTCTGAACAACTCTGGAGAAAATATATTTAGTCTGTTTTCCTCCAGTGCCACTGACTCTTGCATGAAACAGGTTAACTTCTTCCTCACTGAGTTCCAAGTCCACTACCTATGCCATCCACTTGTCTCTACATTTCAGTTAGATCAGCTATACTGCAAATCATGTTGATGTGAGAATATATTATACAAACAACTGTGCAGAAGCCCAAAGGTGTTTGGCTGGGTGTAAGAGACTATTTTTTGAGTAGTGGGACATAAATGATATACTTCACAATCGGTCTACTTCTACATTAAATAAAGATTGTCCTTAGTGAATTGAAAATATCTTTAGAGGCAAAATGCAAAATCACAACCCTTGTTTTCCTAATACTTCTCTAATAGTTTTGCCAAAAGTTCACTTTTTGTATGTGTGTGTGTATGTGCTGTTATTGTTTTACAACAATACAGTATTCATTTAAAGTAAAAATGACGTTTTAAATTCCCTTTAACATTGGAGAGTATTTTACTGTCAAGCAGGAACTGATATACATTTCTATTCTCTCTGTTTCCTGAAAGGAACCTTCCGGTCCCAGAGTGACCCTTGGGTAGCTATTCTCAGCACTGGTGAGTCATTCATTAGAGGTTTTGAGTCATAGAGGGTATCAGTTTCACACAGGCATCAGAATCACCACTGTACTTGTTATGTGAGAAACGAAAGTAGCAGTGGGAGATAAATCACTTTGGCAAGACTTCTGTATTTTCTTGCTTTTCCACATCGTAATTTCATAGCTTCTGAAGCCCGTAGACATTAATTATTGAAATGTATTGTGTCACCTGCAAATTTTACTTTGATCAGCTTGATAGGAAAAAATCAAATTTATTGGGCTTTGTTATGCTGTAGCAAGAACAGTTTTCTCCAGGCAAAGATGTTTTACAATGACATTGAATGAGAATTTATTCCTTTGAGAGATGATAGTGGATTGTCGAAGTGATAAAAGAAGCACACATTTTGGTAGAACTAATTCGAGGACAAAGTTCACAGAATCACAGAATGTTTAGGGTTGGAAGGGACCTCTGGAGATCACCTAGTCCAACCCACCTGCTACAGCAGGTTAACCTAGAGCAGACTCTATCTACTCTAGAGTAATAAAAGAGGTTAAGGTAAGTCTGTTTGTTAGGAGAATCTTAAGCAATGGAGGAATGAAATTTTTGTTGACTTCAGTACATTTCAGTTTCATTTCAGTTATTGATTTATCTGTATGTGGCAGCCCTTTCAATTTTAGTTAGTGAAAAAAAAAGATCAGTGCAAAGAAAATGAAATGTAAAAATCCTCCTTTAGAGGCAAGTTTTGCCATTCTTCAGTACCACCCTCATTTAACATCCAGAGTCTCCTGCTTTCAGTGATGTCACAGTTTGTTCTTTTAGGACAAAAAACTTTTCCCCTTCCTATCCTGTTTCTCTAATTAACAGATTAGTACCTACCTCAAAGAAGGAATTTCTCACATTTTTTTAGAGACTTCAGCTGCTTTCTTCTCAAACAGAGATTCTGGTTTTAGACAGCATTATTTTAATTTTAAAAGAACAGACTATTGGGGAAGATAAAGTACGTGATTGCTGCAGATTTGCAACAGTGGCACGTAACAGCAACTGACAGACAGGTGCTTGCTCTTATGGTTTCTGGTACAGTGTCACACTTGGCTCTCTCTTTGCTGGAGTTGCAGGTGGTTGTGGTTTCAAAGGCGTTGTGGGAACATTACTGAAATAATTTGTTCTTTTAGTGGGTGGTGCTCTCTGTAGCCTTCTTGCAGCAAGACACTTGCCATTGCATCCAGGTTTCAGCTATGCTTGGAGTCTTCCACAGAATATTTTCTCAAAGAAAATTCAGTTTCTACAAATTCAAGATATTCCAGAACATGTTGGATTTTTTTTTTTTTTTAAGTTTTGAACTGGGGAAAATTGCTATTAAATATTCTGTTCATTTTTATTTGTTCAAGGTGGACCAGAATTCTTGAATTTTCCATATTCAGCAAAATATTAAGTTAGATGTTCCTGTTGTAACACATTCCTAGCAGAAGTGTTCTGATCCACATTTTTCTTGACTAGCAGCCTTCCCAGTAAATAATATTTTCCAGAAGTCTTTGCAACAAATGTCACTCTAGATACTTGTTCCATAGGAAATGCATGTTACCTGCTTCCACATGGCAGGAATAGTTCAGCTAATGAAAATGTAGTCATTGACTTCCTGAACTATAGGGAAATGCAGTTTAATGTTAAAATTACCCGTGAAAGATTTTTGAGTTATTTCAGCAAAGCAAAACTTGGGGAAATTTTAAAAGTTTCTTTACATCAGAAGTGTCAAAATACAATATTCTTGACAATTTAAATGTGATAATTTTCAGTGTATATATATATTCCCATAGCACAGAAATAAGGAAATATAAACTACTTTGCACCATTTGTAATGTGGAGAGAAAGATGAAATGTCAGGATGACTGATGGAGTGGAAATTCAATATTTTTTCAGCCAAATAACAATTTTTCAGAATTTCTGAATAACAGTTTCATGATTTGTTATCTAGGACACTTTTTCTTTAATAATACCAGTAGTTGCACAAGTAAGTGAAGCAGTAAAAATGATTAGAATACTTAATATGTATTCAGGTGACAAAATCTTGGGGCACTGATTTGTGTCTTCATTTTGGTTCCCTCTTGAAATTATTTACAACCTCAAAGCAAAGTCCATAGAGTTGGGAACTTGAGAACCCTATTTTCTCTGGACTGTGAGTTCATCATTCTTATTGTACCCTCAAAATATTTTCCCACAACCTAAATCTTTGTTTTCAGAAAACATAAGCAATCTTTCTTAGAAAATTGAGAGCTGGGACATTGCATTGACTAGATCAAGGTTCAGCTGAAGAGAAACAAACGTCTGAAGGAACACCTGATAGAAAATATACTTTGAAAAAGCAGCACATCATTGAAAACAAGGAGCAGGAGGTTAGTTGTGTGCCACATCTAGTCTCTTTATGGACTTTGGCTGGAGCTGCACTCGGTGATAAGTTAAAGGGAGATATACAAAGGAGATTTAACTCAGCTTTTTGAAAACTGAAAGCTGAAGAAAAAACTGGGTTTACACAACAAGGGACAAATTTTTTCTTAACCAGCTCACATGCAACACTTTTGAAGTGTAAAAGTTACTTATTCAAACAATGATTGATTGAAATGGACACAGTACTTCTCTGTGTCGGAGGAAACTATTGACTTTTATTCAAAAAAATCATATTTTATATCTGATCCAAAACCCACTTGTGAACGGGTTCCACTTATTACAAAGGATTTTTTTCAGGCTCCAGATTAAAATTTTAACCTAACCAATGCTGGCTCCAGTTTACTGTCCCATGTAGAGAGGATTAAGGAAGTCAACATTATTTCCCCTCTAAAAAAGTATTTTAATTAATAAACTGAAGTTTTGAAATATGAGACTACTGTATAAAGGTCTGCTCAGGTTTGTCATGATGGAAAAAGCAACAACTTGTGTCACTAACAGGAGCTGAAGACAGGTGAGACAAAACAAATAGAATGTAAAATTAATGCTTTGCAGGACTTGACTTCCTCAGCTGTGATGAGAACAGCCAGACTAGACATTTTTCATACCTATGAATATTCCTAAATAAGAGGAGGTGCAGAGCTATTTTATGAGAGATGACAGAAGCAAGAAGACCTCAGTTCCAGCTTTTCTAAAACACATAGACGCTTGTGCACACATACACACACAGTGTCAATCCAGCTCTTCAGTAACAGAAATCTCTAAACTCTTCTGCAAACATGCCTACTTTATCCCAATTTGTTATTATTAAAATTGTCTTGTATACAGCCCATCTAGCTTAACATGATGACAGAGAATAAAATAATCTAGAAGTTTAAAATCATTAATAATCTTTAATCTCTCCACCTTTTGAATTGTAGGTTAAATATAAGCAGATTTTAAAAGAATATAAAATTGATATTGAGCAAACAATGATCTTACTTGATGAGACAATGAATATAGATTTCCTGTAAAGAAGCAAATTTTTTTGCCTACTAGATATGCATTACTATCAATGTATTCAATGATTCAGAAACTCATTAAAATCTTAGCCTGTTTTGCCTTCATCCTACATAATTTAAAGTCCAATCTGCACTCGCTTTATGGGAGGTCAAAGAAGCTCTGAAATAAAAAGTACACTTTCAAAATTCCTGTAAGTCCTAAACTAATGAAGCAAGAACGAGGTCAAAATAAAATTGTAAACAATTGAAAATATGCTTATGTTTGGTAACAGACAGAAATAATACAGGTAAAATGAACTTGTCCTAAAGCAGATCCTGTGGCGCCCAGAACTGTACACAGTGCTCCAGGTGAGGCCGCACCAGTGCAGAACAGAGCGGAACAATCACCTCCCTCAGGAGGTGATTTCCTTCTTGAAGGAAAAACTCCTTGAGCTACAAAAAAAAGGAATCCATGGATTTATATTAGCCAGATCTACTGTCTCTGGCTTTTATTTTCATGCACTTAGCCTCTTACACAGAATAAATCCATGCTTGCCTTCTAAGCTGGGGACATTCAAGTATGAACTGTGATCATATTTTATAAAGAAGCTAAAAGGAAAGTCATGGATTGCCTCAGGAACAGAAGCCAGGACCTCAAGCAATAAGTTTTAATCTTAACAAGTCACTAATATGGCCTTTCAGATTGAATACATTTTTCATAGTAAATCTGTAAGTACTAAGCCACAATCTTATTCTGCAGTCAAAGATAACAACCAAGACTCCTGACTGACAATTAGACAGAAGTTATGTGATCCAGGTTGAACATGTGTGTCAAGATGTCACAACGGAGTGTGATAGAATAAAAGGTCTCTGGTATTCAAATACGCTTAACCTGTGAATGAAAAAGTCATAATTGCATGGATATATTATTTTTTCTTGTGTTTAATTATATTTTTCTACTTAATTTTATTTGCCCTTGATCATGTCATGAGAAATTATTCCAGAAGACATAGTTGTGATTCAACACAACCATTATTGTACAAAAATTACCAAAAAGTCAATATCAAGGCATTTAATCTCCCTTCTTTGGCGTGGCAATTTACTCACTGAAGTTTAGTAAATAAATTTAAAAAAAGAAAAAAAATTACCGCCAAAAATATTTAGTGACATCACGTAAATTTCGAAACCTGATAAACCAAATACCAAGAGAAAAGTTTCCTGAACTCCTTATCACTTTTTCATTGTCTGAAATACTGTCAGCAGCATTCCCTCCAAAGCACATGGACTTTTTAGTTTCATCTGCAACAAACATCAAAAAGAAGCATGTATTCCAGCTCACAGACTGGTTTATATAGTTCCTCAGGGTCTCAGACTTACAAAGGCATAATGCTTCCCGAGTGCACGGAACAAGTGTGAGTCAGATAGATCCATCTGTTGATACAAAGAGCATGTGAGGTCAGCCCTAAGACTTGGGAGTGTGAGTTCGATGAAGTTCTTGTTTATGCTACTAGAAGGTTTCCAGTAAATGATACAAATCCCACATCTAGCCCATTTGCCAGTACACATTTGCTCACTGCAGTATATCTTCTGGATAAATGCTCATTTTTAAATAACCTGAATATATATATTTTTTTTTCTTTTCTTTTCTGAATTGACTAATTCATTTTGAAATATTACTGGCACCACAGGATGTGAGAGAGTAGATGTGCCTCATAAAATTACCTATACTTATGACTTAGAATAGAGATGTAGAGATGTCATACTAATACTAAATATTAGCACGAACCTCTGTTGCTGTTGCCACATTTATATCTAAAGATATCTAGATGAATCAATACACCCTCAGAAGGTATTGAAATGCCACTAGAATGAGCAGCATGCTAGGCTTTAAACTATTAGACAATTCTCACAGTGTGTAAGAAGCTTGAAAAGAGATCCATAAGTAAAGTCTTCAATATGATACAACTGCATCCACATGAGTTATGAAGGAACTGAGTTTCCTTTACTGTATGTCATACATAGTTACTGAGAATTCACTCTTGGAGGTAATATATGTGTTGGCTGAAGAGAACCTTTTCATAGGAAACTTTTGAGCTGTGCAAATGTAAAAATAGGACAAAAATTGTGTGTATTTTCTGTTTTTGTGGGAAAAGAACCACCTACCAACAATACAATATTGTATTACTAATAAAATAGAACTGAAAGGCAATGAGGTTGATAGAGATGCAAAATGTTTTCCATATGTAAGGACATTAAATTGAATGCACCTCTTTTTCTCGGAAAGGACAACTTAGAGGAATATGACAGTTGCATAAATTTATGAATAGTGTGGAAAACAGGGAAGACTTGTATTTCTTGCAGTACAGGAACTCAAGAGGACACATACACAATAAAGTTATCAGGTAGTGACTTTAAAATAAACAGAAGGAAATTCTTTTCTGTATTGTTGCATAACTGCCTTGTGAGGTCATTTCCACAAGATGCTACGGATGCCAAAAATAAAAACAGATTTAAACACGGTTTAGAGAAATTCATGGGAATATATCCATAAGTAACCCAGATGCAGTGTCTGGCTCAGGAAATATTTAAACTGATTGCTGCTGGAGCTGAGAGGATAGACCAAGAGTCAGACACTTTGTATTAACACATGTCCTGGTTTTTTGTCTTTTTCCTATATATTCACTATTGGTCAGAGATTCTCAAATTCATCCTGCCATAGAAGGGGGAAGGGTCATGACTAGGAAAAATGAAAGATACTGTCTTGTAACTGGACATATTTTGAGATAGACTTTTAATGTTTACAGAATCTATAGAAAATACAATAGATACATAGGACAGAACTTTGAATTTAAATGACTTTTTTCCCTTTTGTCTCGTTCAATAGAAAAGCCAAATTTTCCTAAGATAAAATTATGGATCTGAGCTGGGAAGTCTTGCTACTCACCCATAGCCTAATGGCCAAATGCCCTGAGTCCCTGAAGTTAGGGACACAGTGAGGGTCAGCGTGCTCCAGTGGGTACATCTGCAAGACAATTCCAGTATCCTATGAAATGGAATGTGAGCAAAGGCCATTTGAAGAAGAATGCTATTTCATTAAATAAGGAATGGGATCAATTACTCCTACCATTAGCCATGAAAACTTATGTGACTGGTCTAAGCACCCAGACTTTCACCTACAGTGAAACATCATTTGGGCTCCTTCTGCAGTTGATAAAGAGACAGAAGTGTTAAGGATAGACAGACCGGTTCAATTATTTTTCTTTCTCCATTGGCTATAGAGGGTTTACGAATAATTAGTTTATAACTAATTCACAACTTTTTATACAGCTAATTTAAGGTAAATGTGACCCTTAAGGTCTTATTTCCCACATGAATTCCCTTGTCAAAACAAGGGGATTTTTGTCACTGAATTCCATGACAAATCCCAAAGCTGAATCTCCCTAAATATGATGATGTCTCATTTTGTTTTCTCCTGAATGTGATATTCTTTCTGAGGTAAATTATCCTTTATTTAAAGATAGTGGATTTCCAGCCCTAAAAAGCCTTTTACTAATTCATGAACTAGCTATAAAATAAACAGTAGCAATTTAATTCCTATTGTCTTATTACTTTTTCAGGGTCTCTTTGTGTACATACCACCATCATCCTGATAGCTGCTTGTTTAGTGTTCTGCATCCCTGCATTTGCATATAAGCTGAGGTTGACAATAAAGTTTCCAGTTTGTGCCAAGTGTGTTGGTGTTCTTGTAATGTTAAACACTTCTCCAGTGGTCTGAGACCACGCATCTCCTTTCATGTGGGATGTTGAACAATTAACATCTTTCAGTCACTTAGGCACCAGGACTGAATATGAAGTGACAACTTAGAGTCTCACCATGAGCAAGTCATGATCTACTCAGCCCCCTATATATGCATTTTTAACATAACTGAATGTAATTATAGCAGAGCATTTTGCGTAAGTAGAAACTATTTAGTTTTCTACAGCATGGCTCAATTACAAATCTGACATTGAGTGTAGTATTTAACTCTTGAGACTACATCTTATTCTTAATATATATATGTGTATAATATTAAACGGCATTTAATATAGGGATTTTAAGTTAATAAATTGGAAAGGCTACTGAAATTTGAAAAGGCTACTGAAAATTATTGTTTAGTATGAGAATAGATAAAAGGTCAAATCTCAGTTTACACACTATTTGACATGGGAATTTAGCACATAAATTCATACACCACAGGAAGGGTAATATATTCACAGTGCTTTCAGTCTCTGTCCATACATTCTCTATATAATGGTTCTAGGATAAAACTGAAAGGCTTTCCAGAAACCTGGAGGCAATGTTGCAAACATCTCAAATATCCATTGCCATTTTAAGAACTCCAGAAATTAAACAAAATTGTATATATCTATAGAAAGGCCAGCCACACTAATATCTATATTTGCCTTTGAAAAGTTTGTCCGTCTTTGCTACCTCACCACCTCCTCTAGTTGCAAGATATTGCTAGAGTGCAGACCACTGGCATTTTTAATTGTCTCTTGATTTTGATCCCGTGGCAAGAAAGGAAGAGGAAAGGGGAATGCTTATCTGTTGAGCATATGACTCTTACAGGATTAAATACACCCTATCCTGAAGAAATTCTTCCTGTCCTCCACTGTTTCCATATTTAATAGCTGTTACACTTAGAGAATAATATATATTTGTATATTATACAAACCTTTTATACAACCTTGTTGTCATTAACTTTCAGAACAACCCGTAATGGAGAAACTGAGGCACATGTCTGCGATGTGTCTTTCCCAAGGTCCTGCAGTGGTTCTTTGCTAAATCAAAGCTGGAATTACCCCTCACAAGTATTTTTGTCTTCTCTTGTCTCCCAACTTTTTTCTTCTTGTCTTCAAAATATTCTTTCTTATTCTAAGACACATATGTCTAGCACACCTATTTGTTCTTTATCTTTCGAATCCTGATTTAGAGTTGTCTGTCTTACAAAGAAGGTGCTGGTGATTTTCATCATGTTTCAAAGGCAAAGAAATACTAGACTCTTTTCTTCTGTAGTTGGCTGAAGTCTCACAATCAAGCATTGCTTCCTTCAGCTTTTGAAGGAAAATTAAAAGAAACTCTTGCCCTACAGTTATCGGCAGTTACTGCAGTGGTTAATTTTCCATATTTCAGGCTCAGATTTACTGCGCAGCTTAATCAGCATTTCTCTAGGCTTGTGTAATCTAGGAATGGTTTTATGAAGCATGGCAAAAGTGAACATACAGGATCACACAAAACCACTGTGGATGCATCCACCATTTTAATGTCACTATCACCACCCTAAAGCTCTGAGGGGAGACAGAAATCTCTGTTGTCCACGATGGAAAAAACACAGATTCTTTCAAACCTGCAGTTTTAATTCAACCCAGAACTGCACTGAGGTGAGTCTGTACTGGCAAACAAACTACCTGTCCTGTTTGCGCCTGGGAGGTCTGGGCTCTGATGGCATCCTCACTGCGTGTATTTTAGTTCACTTTGGTTCTCTTTGGAGAATGAAAATATTGGTTCTGTGATGAAAGCGGCATACGGTTTAAGCAATGCTTTGGTCCAGAGTCTGTTTCTGATGGGTAGTCCATACCACCTACACATCAGGTTTGCTCACTCACCTGTTTTCACCTCTCCTCCAGCACATCAATATTCCTGTAGGACCACAACATACCTGTGGTCACTCTCACAAGTTCTCTAACCCCATCCCAAGATTTATATGATGTTATCACAGTATATAAAAACCACCCTGGTTAATGATGACACAGTCTTGGCATTACTGTAGGCATTTTGAAATTAAATAAGAAGGAAACAAATTAGTAATTCTGTCTCAGGGCTACAGATTTACTCCTGTGTTACTAAATTAAATAACACAGGGATGAGTCTAAGCATTGCACTAACAGTGAGGAGATGAGTCCAAGTTTTGCACCTTGATCATATTGAGTGGTAAAGCAGCAGAATAGTCACTTGCACGGTTTTGATTTTGGCCATCTAGTGCTATCCTGAACTACTATTAAGCAAAGTTCAGAAACATAACCAGGTTCTGTTTCCAATATGTAGTCTGGGGGCTGTCACACTCTTCTATAGCAAAACTTTTGAAAATTACGAATGTAGCCAGCCGTCTGGGCCAGTGAATGGACTTTGGCCCTGTTTAGGTTGCTTCACTGTATCTAGAGGTGCAACGTGAGATGCACAGAAAATCCTGGTCAGATGATCGGTCTGATCCAGAGAGACCATGAGGACACAGGCCACCCTGAGCCACCAGGCACTGGCACCAGACACCATTGTGTGGAGCAAATGGCTTTAGCAGTGTAGAGATAACTTAAGTTGTCCAGGGTACTTAGGCATATCTCTGGAGCAGTCTGGATTTTCAAGGAGAAATCTTGGACATGTCCTATGCATTATCATGAATTAGGTCCTTCACATTCTTGCTCTGAGGACAGACTTGGCAGTTTGTGCACCCTCTGTTTATCCTGCCTGCACTTTGCGAGACTCGGGCAGGTTCCAAGGGGACTCACTGACATTGCCTGCAGCAGGGGAAGGTGAGGTCTGCAGGCAGCCTGATGGAGAGCTGTGGTGAGACTTTCTGCAGTGGTGAGACCTCCTGCAGCATTGAGGTGCACCACAACAGCTACAGCTGTGGGATTTTGCAGGTCCCACTGGTTGTGGGTCTGGAGAAAGATGCCCTCTCCTAGGCTCCCTAAGAAGTGATAATAGCTTTATATCCCCACACTAAATGACATGGGTTAGCATTGTGTGAAGGTAAAACCCTCAGTAAACATATCTGACACAAGCGAGAAGGTCTTACTTACATGGGGACTGCAGTCACGAGGCAGCTTTCTCAACGCATTTTATTTGTATGTGTAAAATATCAACCCAAAACTGTGGCAATCGCAATTTGCTTGTTGTCGTGGTTGGGTTGCGGGGTGACAATAAAACCATGGCAGATGTATTGTTAACCTCCTCTCCCCACTTTCCCCTTCAGGTCCTCCCTCTCCCCGCTTCCCACTAAGGACAGGCGATCGGGAGAAACTTGTTTTTAACAAAACCAGGACACTTGTATATCTTCACCCAAGAGAAGTTGGAAAGCTACAGATCAGTCTGTATAGGTTTTGGTTTAGTACCAGAAGCCTGACATTGCATACATCTGATGCCTCATAACAGCCCTTGCGTTACATAATTACAGAGTCCTGGCATCCAATTTCTTTTTCAAAATATGTCAAAGTTTAGATGTTTCCCACAGAATAGGAATTAATTTTTCTTAAATCACTAATACGGTTTTGTCTCATTATGTTAAAATGTTGTCTTTCATAATTTCAATTAATCTTATTTTGACATTTTAAGTAAGATGCACTGTGCATTATTTATAGTGTGGCTAACTTTAATAATTAGCCATGATATGTAATTCACAATGAAAAGGAAACAAATAGTAAGTTGAAATTAAATTTAAAAAGGTTTGAATCCACTTTTACCTAGAGCTGCATATGGTTTATTTTTCTGGTTCTGATAGTACTGTAGTTTGACAGCGAGTCATTCTCTTGAATATTTTTCCCATTCTTATTACAAACACAATACATTAGAAATGAACTAGTAGGAATATATGGCACAAAGAACATTCACATCTTCACAAAGTCTCAACTCAGTTGTTCTTTATTAGATTTGTGGAGAGGAACAATTTGACCCAGAATTGTGAAGAGTTGTCTGGAGGTGAAATGACTTACCGTAGAGTGGCATATAACTGCAGGACTGGAAGAAGACAGGAGCGATGACAATGACTTTCCTTCCTGCTTGTTTAACTCAGAGCTCAACAACAGGTACAGGATGTTCTGAGGTATTGCAAAAACTCATTAATTCTCTATAAGGAAAGTTTGCCCTGGAGTTCACAGTTATTATCCTTGAAGTTAACGATGTGAGTTGAAATTCTATGCAGCTTCAGTGCAGCATGTTTCTGCATTTACTGTGTCACCTCAGCTGAACCCTTTTGGCTCTGAGAGCCTTACTGTAGTCCGTCAGCAAAATTACAGGTTATGGTGAACAAATGCTTCAAGTTCTTGGGTAATTTCTGGATTAATCAATGGAAATTTTTACGGCTCTAGTATTTTTCTGCTGAAAGGATAATTATTTTTCCTATTTTGCCTTGAAATGAACAAATGGATAACACAGACTCCAAGACCAGAGTGTAAACACACATTTTCAATAGCTTCATATGCCCAAAATTTTATTCAGTCATATGAGTGCTGTTCATTGAATTTCCCAATCTCTTACTAAATCTGCAATTACTATTGGCATTGGACATCAGGTAGTATGCTCTTTTCTTGCAGGTGCAATATGCTGATCAGCATTCATAACAATTTTCCCCACAAGAATCATTTATTTGGATGGTAATTCCCCCATTTTGTTTTGCTTACACATTTGTGCTAGAAATGTAAGAAATCTGGATGTATATGATGTAACTATGGTTACAAGAGGCTGATGTATATGCAATGGACCAGATTTTGAGAGGCTTGTGCTTGGCTGTGAGAGCTGAGAGATAAGTGGCCTCCATCCGATGCTGCTGGATGGTGCTAAGCTCTTTATTCACTGTAAAGCACAAGATAGTGTTGGCTTAAATTCTTCTCTCCTTTGACTAGTCCTGTAGGGCAGAGCAGCTCACCGAGGAAATTATCTTCCTGAGCTGCTCATGATCCCTTCTGGGGCAGCCCAACTTCACTTTGTCCCAAACACAAGGCTGACCCCAGTGAGACCTGTTTGGCTCCTATCTAAGCAGCCGTGCGCACTCCTTGCAAGGAAACCAGATTAAAAACACTCAGCCAAAGCACTCCCAAACCCACACAGCCACACAGTCAGATTAAAAACACACAGCCAAAGCACATGACAGTCCACCAGTACCATTACAAAATTCAGAGCTAGACTGAGATTTAAAATGTCTCTATAGGAATTTTACTGTCTAAACACTTACAGCTTTCTTGCATGAGGGAAGAATCACGATATGAAATTCAGACTCAAATGCTTCATTGTGTTATAATCCAACATTTTGCATACAAACCAACTCTTTCAACAGTTTGATATCTTCATATTTACTTCCCTTGTTAATCCCATTTTTCTATACGGGTAACTCGAAAAAAGGAAATACTTAGATGCTACTGTGTACCAGAGTAAAATCCAAATCTTATAGGATACTTTTGATCAAATCCAAGATTTCTAAACCTCATTATAAAGTGAATGAAAGTCAACTGCATGCACACAGTCTGCAACTTCCACTTATGGTTTAATTCATAGTCTGAACAGGACTTGTTTTTTTCATTAGAAACGAGGCTAATTGTGTTGTTTTGCATGTGATGGAAGAAGCTCAAATTTATGGCTTGAGATAGGAATACAGTCTACAGTTTTGTGAAGGCAATATCAGGGGTGAACATCCTGGGATCAGTGATAATCTCTGAGCAGTGTAGTTGGCTCTAAGATGAGCTGCAGTCCAAACCATAGGCTCTCATCTCTGAATGTGCTTGCTGCTTGACTCCAATTTTTATACTGCTAAATTATACAAAGTATAGTGAATCTTCAGGCAAAGTGCAATGTATTTAGCACTGACAATATAGACAGTTAAATGGGATAATTTGAAAGGTAGAAGACATTACTTCAGTATTCCCATTCCAGAAAGGAATGTTCACACAGCGAAAAGATGTGCTGCTGCACTGCAACAAATTACTCTTTTGGCAGATGAAGGCTGCTTAACCAAACATTCCCATTTTGGCAGATGAAGGCTGCTTAACCAAACCTTCCCATTTTGGCATGGTGCAGAGAAAGGGGCTCTTCCTCTCACTTTTGTGCAGCGGGGCCCTATCCTGCACTGAGCATTCCCATTCTTTGAGGGGAAGTTTAGTAACAGTAGTAGAATGGGGCTGTGTCTCAGGAATGTGGGCAATAAATCAAGAGGAAGCACTGCCAGTTTAGGAAATTATCAAGAGGAAGTATCAGCAGCTAATTTAATTGGTTATAGCACTTCTGTCAGGGTCAATACATAAATCTCTCAGCAGGTCATAGCTGGTGCTAAACTTGCAGACAAAGGACACAGTGGGGCAGAGTCTGTGGTTTGATACAATTGCCTCCTAGTAAGGAGACAAATCCCAAAGTGAGGGTGAATCTATGAAGACTGAATGACAGCTAGGCCAGATTTTGGCTGAATTATTAAAAAGAGCTGCCACCTAAGGTTTTGCAACATACAACCACTAACTATGCATTGGCTTTTCTTGATAAACATGGTTTATAATCCCTTTGCTGCCAACCCTGTAATCTGCTTCTGCTAAAAGTGCCATTAAAATGGAACCAGATTGCAGTAGTGGATGTTTGCAAGTAGCAATGTCTTGATCACTGACCTTATTTTGATTCTTAAGATTGGACTGCAGATGAGGACAATCAGAAAGATGCGAAACCTTCAATTTTCAGACTTCTTCAGTGTTCATGCTTTATGGTTATGCAGTAAAACTGTTCTTACAGTAATCTGGCAGATCCGCAGCTTTGTTGAAAATTTTGAGCTGTAGTGTTGACAGGGAGAGTAAAGGGCATGAAACATAATGGCAAAAGCTGCTATCCAAATAATGACATTGCCTGAGCATCCTCCAACCCTGACTTAAACTACTTCCTCCACGGAAGTAAAACCTGAGATGATTGTTGTAATTTAAATTTGGAGGCTGTTGGATAGTTGTGATGAAGGCCCTAATTTGATCCAGACTAACAATTTGACAGGTGTATGCTGTTTCCTGTGTAATGACAAGAGCCGCTAGCTAAAGCAGTCCATCAGATTGAGCCAATGGACCAACTTAGTTGTGTATTCACTGTATGAAAGCAGACTGGTATTGAACTCAACTGTTGGACTAACAGCTGCCTCATCCTGCTTATGTATGAGTCTCTGATGGTGGGACACAGTGGTAATGGTGGGACACAGTGGTAATGATGGATCACAGACCTGAAGACCTCCCTGGAAAGTAGAAAACTGTATTGTGCATTTGTCATCAACAAGGACATTTTCTGTTCTGTGACAGTGTTCTTCTAACTTTGCAGCAAAATAAGATGGCATATCAAGTTCCTTTCAATAATGCAAAGCAGCCAAAACTTTCAGCTCACTGGCTTCTCTAGATAAATGGAGAATGTCCAGGATGGTGCATACATAGAATCTGGTCCATACTTTTCATCTTTGATGCCGATGATGTTAAGATAACCCCTTTTCCAGCTTCTGTTATTACCTCATCGGTCAATACCTCAGTTACTTATGTCGTTCCACTAACCTCACCAGAACTTTGATTATATTTACATGACTTGGCAGTGCATATCATGTATATATAAAAACTTGCCAGTCCTGACAGCCAAGCTGAGATGGGCCAGTACCACAGAGAGTGACAGATGTAGGGATCATGTTTTAGCATGGATTTTAGATAGCAAATGAAAAAACCCAGAAGCTGCCTGATTAAATAATTTGTGCTGAAAAATCATTTATATGTAATAATAAGGAATCAAATTAATTTTGAATGAATTTGCAGGCTCTTAACAGTTTCCTTATTACAGAAGGTACAATGGAAAAGATCATATTATTCTTCGTACTTTAATCTAGTCAAAATTCCATATAAAATTAAAAAAGGAGTTTATGTTTTGTGAAATTTGATGGCAATGGTGTTCATTAATTTTTAAAACAGCAAGATCAGTCATGTGGTTACAAATTATGATATGCAACTAATTATGCACAAGTTTTGAAAATCAACATAAATTTCATGTTCTGTACTGTCAATGTTTATTTTACATGATGGAGATTTTTCTTGTTTTGAACTACAAAAACCTCTTTTGAGTTGTGTGTGTGTTCATTTATGAGGAGGAAGACAGATGAGAAAGAGGAGGTAGATACATACAGAAGAATTGTGCTTCTGCGTTTTCCTGTATGGAATGAGGATCCTCAGAGCAGACCCAAGGAATGAGATGCTATAAGTGCCACATGTGGGGGTGGTGGCTTGGGAAGCATCATAGTGTGATCTTTATCCAGTCTCACTCTGACCTGGCTCTGTTAGCTCCTAAATTGAGACATTATCTCAGGTTAACATAGGAGCTAATAGCTAAACCCAAATGTTATAGGACTGTCATGGCTGTAAGGCCAGTTATTGCTTCCCTCTCAGCTTCATCGTATATCCAAAAAATATTATTTGATAGTCTGCTGTTTCATTAAATATCGTGCACCTACATCAGTAGTGGAAGAAGAATTGTGATCCAGCCCCTCAGAGGGGCTGCCATAGCTAGTTAATGACTATGCAACATTTCTTTTTATAATGAGCATGTTTGTTTGTTTGTTTGTTTGCTTTCCCCCATTAGCTGCTTCTATTTCCCATTAGTCCCAGTTCAATTAGTCTCTTACAAATGGGAGAATGAGGGACATTTTTTCAACCATAGACTTTTCGCAGACAGCTTCAGAAAGAGATAAGGAACAGTCTCAGTAGCTGCCACATTAATTCTGGGTGCTTCTTGACCTTTCTAGGTGAGATTCTCTGCAGTCTGTGTTTATTTAGAGACATTGTGTTCAAATAAAAATCCATGTCTCCTCCCTTGTTTTCCCCATGCCATTGAAAATAAAATAATTTAAAAAATTAAAAAAATTATTAAAATAAAATAAGATAAAATAATAAAATAAAATAAAATAAAATAAAATAAAATAAAAATTGTGTATGATCCAAGTCATCTATTTTGTTCTTAGGTAGTATATAAGGACAACATCAATGGAACCTGTTCCAGATGGGACTGAGCTCTTGCTGATTTTTGTTTCACCATACATTTCCTCATCACAAAGTGATGATGCCAGAATAGCTCAAGTACCTGCACCTCTATGTGCATCGTGATGATGCAGATGAATCTCTTGGCCTGTAGTGTCTTCTACTGGATCTGCAACTGCAGTGAGAACACAACATTACAAAGGTTTATATCTACTTTCTATCTTTTTCTATTTTTTTCTTTTATTGTTTATTCATGAGAGTGACTCCGAAATTATGTGGTATTCTAATTATCACAGTTGTGTCCAAAAGAAGCATTTCTATTACCAGTACCTCGATTTCAGTATTTGGGCCACAGGACACCATTTAGCTGCAGCTGTTGAAATTGGCTGAATTTTTATACCAACTGCTGAAGCCATAGTACGGCTATGTTAATCCTACCATTTATATAAGCACAAAAGTAATTGAATACTAAAGCTGCTCAATTTGCATTACAAAATCATTTCAGTAAAATAATAGCAAGTATGAATCTTTATTCTTATGGCATCATATAAAACTGGCCTTTTGTGCATAAGATTTATTTCAAAATAGAATTAACCATGAACAGTTCTACAGGGAATTCCTGCCCTTCTTCACATGAGTTTTAAGCAGCTTTTTCTAAGGCAAGAATCAACATGGATGATATTACAATTCAGATGGGCAAAATAAACAAGTACAATTTCCTTTAATCACCTATGAATATGCATAAACAAAATATCTCCTCTGTGGTTTAGATATCAGAGGCTTGTTGCTAGCAAAGGAAAGCTTGGGGGAAAAAAAAAAAAAGAAAAAAATTGAGAGAAAGTCAATAAGCTGAGAATAGTCAGTCAAAAACCACATCCTTCTTCCTAAATAGATTAAGAGACAAGATGATTTAGGTATCATGTAAGTATTCCATAAAGTCCAGAAGATTTGTTGATTTTTTTCAACATCAGTCAAGACAACATCCTGGATAACTGTTACAATGAAACCTGAGAATGGCAAGTTTATTTTCAAATATTTATATAGGAACTTGTATAACTTTGGCAAAGGAAGAACAAATCCATCTTAATGGGTATTAAACAGCAAAGAAAACTGCACATGAGACTCCTCAGTGTAAAGAGTTTAAAGACTAATTGCAGGCACTGTACAATGAGCAAAAGGAAACAAGACACCTCAAACGTGGTGGGATAAGAAAGGCCAACAATTATGCTTTCAAAGTCACATAGTTAGCAAATGTTAACAGCTGCATAATGCCTCTACACGTATTATTGAGGAGGGTCTGATTCTCCATTGGACATTTGTTTTCTTGCTCTCCCAGAATAGCAAAGGAAGCTATATTTGAAATAACATTTAACTCCTGAATGGACTAAAGGTCCATTTGCCCATCTGAGCAAATTCCAGTCTGAGGAATTTGTGGATCACCTGACCTGAAGTATCTCTCTGCATGTGCTCATCAAACATAGATTCACTCAACCGTGGGCAAGTGGGAAGGCTGAAATAGAGCCATGCTGCCCCCCATTTGCTAAGAAAATACACAAATCTTGAGGTGTCTACTCAGATGTCAAGAGGTAACTTTTAAAAAAAAAATAGTAGACCCCACGTTTGAGTCTTAAAATAACCTTGCAGGAAAGGTATAGGAGCAGAAGCAATGTTAACGGCTTGGTGAAAACAGATTATGTAGTTTGTTTGTAAGGGAGAAGGCTTCTAGATCCAGGTAAGTTAGTGTTATTGATGCAGCAGAGACTGCACACAGTAAAAGCTAAGGTGTTTAGGAGACTTAGACATGCTGAATACAATCATAACTTCTCACTTAAGATAGGGAGAGGTAATAAAGGAATTCAAATAGCTTAGTACTGGTCTCCACTGACTTCTTTTGGAGTTCTGATATTACCAATAACTACACAAATCCAACATAAATTATTGTCCAAAGCGTCATATTAGTATGTTTTATACATTTTAATATTAATATTAATTAGCATCCAAATATAAAGTGATGAGGAGTCATGCTTAGTGTTCATAAAAAACCTGAGATCTTCAGACAGAAGGCATTGCAAAAGCCACGTATTTTGTAGTAAAAACAAGGTAAGACACAGTTGGTTTTTTTTACTTTCCAGTGTTACTAACTGCAGGATGAAAAAAAAGACAAAATGCTAGTCTGTGCCCTCTTTGATTTTTAAGTGCAACACACCCTGCTATCTCTTTTCAGCTGGAATTCACATATGAGCTGAAGAATAGTAATTTTGTTTGGCACGTGTGATATTGTCCAGCTATTTTTACAAGAGTGCTGAACGCAGCTGTATGTTTCAGTCTCATAATACACTTCTTGCTTGGTTACACGATACAGTTATTTCATACCCAGTGCTGTTAAAAGCAGCTAGGGTCACTAGCTTCCCATCTAACATTTCTGGCTCATGGAATTTTTCAAATTGACAAATAGGTTCAATGTGGGTTCAACACAGTTTTCAAGCCCTGCTTTTTGCTGATACTTCTTAGCATTCCAGCTTCTTCTCCCTCCTTCTCCCCAGGCATTGCAAATTAGACATAAATAGGCACCATTCTCACTCATGTCACTTGTGGTTATGAGTGCCTTATGACTCCTGAACTGCTGGGAAAGTATACATTTTCCATAAACTTTTGCCTTCAGTATTTACCTGCCTGTCAATTCAACATTTGTTCTTCTGATGCCAAGATATATTGTGTATAATTCTATTCATACTCCAGCTTGCATATTTCTTCTAGTGGTAAGTAAAAGGAAACTTAACAGAGCAGAAACATGTATTTTTTTCCCTTTTTGTGAACTTTGGGTTTATTTTTTTACTTTTCTCCCCAGTATTAATATATGTCACTGTGTGAAACCTTTATCAGGTACCTACGAGTACAACCCTGTTTAGCTGAATAAAAGGTGCTAATTTATATCAGCTGATGGTGTGATTCCAAAGTTTGGATGTAATATTGCTTTAACACGTATTTTTCTCCAATGCGGTTCTGACTGCTTCATTATTATATCAGTTTCTACTGCAAAGAATATATGCCTTTGCTTTACTCTAGGGCAAGATGAATCATATGATTACATACTTTTAATCTTTGTGTAGTATAGCATAACTGAGCAGGTAAAGAGCAACCCCATGGTAATAACCCCTGGCCTGACAAGTAACAGGTGCACTGTGCAGATAGCTGAAATTCTTTAATCAAAATTAATAATTTAGCAAAACTAATTTCCCAACTTGCAGTCATATTGTAATAACATTTTTTAGGGAGAAATATTTTCTACTAATTCCTAGTGGCTACAAAAAATTTTATACCATCCTCCTTTGCCCTGCATTCAGTGTCTCATCTGTTATTTTCTTCACAAGAGTAATAGCACAGATCACCTTTGCCTGAACATTGTGGTGTTCTGCCTTCTTTTGAATTTAGTGTCTCTGAATTGTGTTTCTGAAGATATTCTCCCAGATCTATGGCAAAGGCAGATCAGTGACACTGTTCTTAGACTGTTTTGTCCTGATTACTTTTATGGAGGTCCTGAACATGTTTTGATTTAATCTTGCATATCTGAATGGTTCTGCAAAATTTGCTAGCTGAACTTATCCCACTAAAGAGAATATATTGTGTTCACATTTAGCTTTGATTGAAGATGTATCGGTACCTATTAAACTGTACTGGCAGTTAACATTATCCAAAACTTGCTATTATGAGGAAAGGTTTTGTAATTCTTAAAACTCTGAAAAATGCTCTTTCTGTGGTAGAAACCTTGAATTCAGATTGAACATTTTTATCATTCCTGCCTAAATCAGCTCTGCTCTGTCTGAAAGAACATTGTCTTGCCCATCTAAAGATAACCTTAGAGGTGCTTATTTGTGAAGCTCTACCACCTTAATGTGTGATCAGATAGGGACTTGGAATCTGTCTGGGAGGGAGGAAGAACATAACCAACCTAATTTCAGAAATTTGCCTTCTGCCCAGTCTTGAAAATTGCTTAGATATGACCAAGTTGTCAGACTATTTAAAATTGCAGTTTACATACTTTCAGGAGTGAAGGTCTAAAACTTGCTAGCTTATTTCGTTGGGGATGTAATTGCCTCTAAAGGTGGCCACAGCATTCAGGAAGAGAAGAGAGGCTGAGGAAGAAAGAGATGAGTGTTAGAAGAGTGACAGGTATGGAGGAAGAGGTATCCTCAAGGGAATGGATGTAAATCAGAGGGAAGCAGAGTGAACAAGCCTATCACTGCTGGAATAAATATCTTCCACAACCCAGGATGATACTTCACGTTCTTTTATTGCCTAGAAAGTGTCTGTAATATATACAGGAAAAGGAGGGTTATTTCCCCAATGGAGACTGGGACACATGCGAAGAACAGATGTCTGGTCATCCTATGTGTTTTTTTCCCTCCATAGGGCTTCTACTCTTCGCAGTACCTGAGTCAAATTAAGGCACTGACCAGGTACCTCCTGAAAATTATTTTTTATCCTCATCACAGGGTCCATACAGCTTCCCACATAATTAACACTAATATTATTAGGATTCAGAGAAGTGATTGTTTCTTTCCTTATTATACGGCAGTATCCAAGACCTTTCAATGCTGTGAAAAAAGAAAACTATTTCCTACCTCCTCATCACCTCCTCCCAGACTGAAATTTGGATTGCCTCCAGAATAGCCCAGAGATTATAATTTAAGGCAATTGCTCAGAGTGTGAGATATCACATTTCAAGTTCCTGCTTCAAACCAAGATGAACACGACTTGAACATTTGTCTTTTGTAATATTGCCTGGGCTTTGGAGTATCACAAATATGATTCCTCAGTAACTTTCACAGAATCACAGAGTGGTTGGGGTTGGGAGGGACCTCTGGAGATCATCTAGTCCAATCCACCTGTTAAAGCAGGTTCACCTAGAGCAGATCTCACAGGAATGTGTCCAGGCGGGTCTTGAATGTCTCTAGAGATTGAGAATTCACAACCTCTCTGGGCAGCCTGTTCCAGTGCTCTGGCACCTTCAAACTGAAGAAGTTTCTCCTCATGTCTGGTCCCATCCTCTTGACCACTCACCCATGAGATATTTATAAGCACAGATATGATCCTCTCCCAGCCTTCTCTTCTCCAGGCTAAACGAACCCAGCTCTCTCAATCTGTCCTCATAAGAAAGATGCTACAGACCTCTAATCATCTTTGTAGCCTGTCCTGGACTCCCTCCAGTAATTCCTTGTCCTTCTTAAACTGGGGAGCCCAGAGCTGGACACAGTACTCCAGATGCGGTCCCACCAGGGCAGAGTAGAGAGGGAGGAGAACCTCCCTACAAGTTTCACTGAAACTGATATGCTTCTGTGGAGGTGTCTCAATGGCACTGGATACAAAATGAGCCATTACACTGTGAAACTGTTGCCGAATTCTGCTTTGGAAAGCCACTAGAAATGACAGTAGAGGGAAGCAGAGAGAATAAGTCACCTTTTACTTAGTTTGAAGGGTGATGGAACTTTAAAAGTGATGAAAAATCTAATGCTTCTATCACTTATCAGAAAGCAGTGCAGGAGAGAATGTCAATTAAAGCTGTTTCTCGTATTGTTAACATTCTCTTATTACTTTTTGGTTTTATTTGAGAGCTACAATGAAGCCTCATTGTACAGCATGGTATAAACAATGACCTAAAGAAAGAGCTTTCTAAGTTCAGACAAGACAGAATTAAATATAGGTTGCCATCAAGGGAATAAAGCTGAAGTTGTAGGGTGGGCCTGTCATGTCATGTGGGGGAGAAAATATGATTGGATAGGTGAGTAATCAGCTCAGTTAATGTCTTTCAAACAAATTAATTACATCAATTTTCCTTTACTGGAATTCTGCACCTAGGCATCCCAGAACTTGCTATATAAACCCCAAATAGAATCAATGTAAAGAAACAACAGGTGAAATTCCTCACATCCTTATTTCTATCTGCTGTTAATGATAGGTGTCTAATTATGCATTCATATTCGCTCTGCAGAATAAGGAAATGCCTTATTGTGCATTCTTGATTTTGTGTTATTGATTTTAACCGGAAAATATATGTGGCCGTTATGAAGGACAGACTTTGACAAGACAAATGGTCTATAATTTTTCTTAAGAAAGAGAAAAGATATAGAGAAAGGAGTAGTAGGATGGATAAAAACCAGTGTATTCCTTAAAAGAAAAAGATCAAGAAAAGTATGGTGGGTTTCTTTTCTGTTTATTTAAAGTAATTTGGGTTGCAGATTTGCTTTATCTCATTTTATTCATTTTTCAGTTTTGAGCTAGATGTCCAGCTACTGTTAAGTAAGACCATTCTTATCCAAATGATGCAGATTTACATGACCTAAAAACCTTGTTTATTAACCTTACGTTTCTTTACAGGTCAAATTCTGACTTAGATTTAGGCTTCTTGTATCTTCAATCCATCAGGTTCAATGGGAATATTCTACTCAGCCTAGGACTTTCACATTGCTTTACAGGGCACATATTTTCTGTGGAAGGCAGCAAGTGTATTGAGGAAAAAACAGCCTACTTTATACTGTGCCATTGACTTGACATAAATTTGGTGTATTTTCCTCATGGAGGAATGATAAGACTAGATTTTAACCTCTGTTTATAGCTGTGAAAATGAGGAAGCTAAAGCAGAACGCACTCTAGGATTCTTTCAGATGCTTATGAAGTATAGATGTTTTGTGTATTTTTATTAAAAAAAAGTTATAAAAAAAAAGAGGGTTTTTTTTGTTTGTTCTTTTTTGTTTGTTTGCGTTTTTTGCTAGTTTTTGTTTGGCTTGGGTTTTTTGTTTGTTTGTTTGTGGCTTGTTTGTTTGTTTGTTTTTGTTTTGTTTTTTTAATATGCAGTTGCCAGTGAACAAAATGATGCAATAAAACGAAACACCTGGTATCCCTTCATGTCATAAAACATATTTCCTTCAATGTACCATATGGCCTACCTGCCACCAATGCAATTCTATAATAAACAACAGAGTTCTACCTGCAGTATTAATAAAAGTGGGTTAGAATGAGCAGAATTTATCACCTACATTTCCAAAGGAAAGCATGGCAGTTACTTCATCCACACAGTAGCATTTCTCTGCTCTCTTGGGTTTTCAAGTTGCTCTGAGTTACTCAGCCAGATATGCTTCCGAGCTTAAAACACAGTCATGTCTCCTCTGCAGCAAAGAAGAAATCATTAAATACATTTATCTTTCTAAAAAAATAGATTTCTTCCTGATTCTTCTGGATTTTTGACAGGATACTAAACAATCTTATCCAAAATCAACATCTGAGCTTCCAAACTAGGCCCTTGTTTTATAATTTGCCTTACAGTGATGGTAGCTATCTACAAACAGAAGTCAATTCATATGAAGGTACAGAGTAATCTCAAAAGTGTCGCTGCTCACCCTTCTCACAGTGGAACACAGACACAACTAAACAGAGTAAGAGGCACCTACCTTATGTAAAAAGTTGTAGGGCTATTAAAGAAGAGCTGTTACAGAATAACTATCCTTGCATGACACCATGTGTAGATAAATTCTCTTGTCATATATTGCCAGCTAGCACTGAAAACCTTCATAGGAACCATACTTCTTTCATAGCGCAAATATGAACCCCCCCACCCCGACACTGTATCTCAGATACCACTGGATTAATGTTTGACAAGGATTAGCTATTTGAAGATGACATCCAAGAGTGATCTCAGAATCGTGCTGGTATTGACCTTGGATTTTTCTTTTGTACTAGTAATTATGGTGAAATAATTTTTTGTGTGTGGGGTTTTTGTGTGTGTGTGTGTGTTTTGTTGCTGTTGTTGTTGGTTTGGGTTTTTTTTTTGTTTTTTCTTTGTTTGTTTGGGGTTTTTTTTTTTTTTTTTTTTGGTTGTTGGTTTTGTTGTTTTTTTCCTGGAATGCACAATAGAAAACACATTAAATTTACATGCACTTGCAGATATTTCTGAGTATCCATTACAAAAACACATTTCATTTCATAGTTTTCTTTCAGCACGGAGATGTGCCTTCCCTGTGAATTACTAACAGTCTTTCCAATTTGTAGTTTATAAGAGAAACAAAATCAGAAAAAATTCTGTAACCAGTTTTCAGCTGTGACCTTACAGTGCTTGAGACCTAAAATACTACTGTTGGTTATGCAGTAGCGAATTTTTTGTTATTATTTTGTTAAATTTCATAGCAAAGGAAAGGAATAGTGCATCAATGCTTTATGTTTTCTTTAAGGGAAAAGCTAACCTTGGTCACAGAGGGCCAGTGGGAATATATACTATATGCATCACATTTATTCTGCTTGGAAATGCCAGATGATTGAACATCTGTGAAGCCATATTTAAAGAAAAACTTTCCCAGACCATTTGATAGCTTTTACATCTGTAGCAATATACTGTGGGTCATATTAATAACTCTGCCTAAGTCAGACAAAAAGCATTTCTGTTAGAATTTCCTTCCATGGCTAACATCTATTAGAAAATTATTCTGAATTTCCAAAATAATAATTATAATCCCAAACTTAAGATCTCTTTTCTTTTTTTACTTCTAGAAAAGTCCAGATTTATGCACAAAATACTGTTTTGATGTATAGGCTAGTTCAGAACATATTTAAAGCCACAACATCTTTGTTCAATTTCATTTTTTAAGAACATATTTCTCAATTACTTAATACCTATGCAACACTGTTACGAAAGACAGTAATGTGGTGGATTTTTTGAGTGGAATCTTTAGTACTGCAAGTGAAGGGTAACACTTGATAAATTCTTACTCCTTTTGAGGGAAGCTACTGAGGTTTATTTGTCTGTGTTCCACATTTTGCATGTTCCTTGCTGCATCCCCTATGTGCTGTGATTTGAGACAGACTCCAGTGGGAGTCCAGAATGCACTGGGTGCTATTGTGAGATGTCAAAATTGTTAGAACACTTTTTCCAGCATCAGGCAGTAAAGCTTCCATTGAGGTCATGACAGAAGTTATTGTTTCAGCTTGAGTAATTAAAATGTTTTGCTTAATGCACATAGTTGCTTTCTGAAATAGAATAATCTATTCCCTTCTCACTGGGAAGAAGTTTCTATTGTAAATATATTGTAGCGACTGTATTGCTTTTTGTCTTACATAGACACATGATTCTTTCTCACGTCTAATTATCAAACTAATTAGGCAAAAAAAAGATGGATATAAAAATGTAAAGAATGGATTCCCTCTGGCTGGTTCCATCCTGTGCAGCTGTAGAGGGGGAGGGAATCCTAAAGAAATCATTACATCTGCAAGGCGTTGTCAGCATGAAGGACTACTCGAGTCACACCACGCATTAACTTTGACTGGCTAGAATAGGAATGGTCTTTTGCTTTGTTTTTAAACTCTACTCTGCACATCTGCTTATCCTTGACACACAGGACAGCTTCTGTAGTGTCTGGACTACTTATTTTGCAGGTCATAAAGCTTTACACAGAGATTTTGTCATCAAACTCGATGATCTGCGAAGGACCTTAAGCTTACCAACTCATCCAGTCTTGATTTCAGGACACATGCAAATGCTGCTGCCTTTCCTTATGTTTATCCTTCATTTTCCATGCACAATTTTCAATTAAAAAAAATTTCTTACTGATAGTTACAATTTATTAAAAAAAAAAAAAAAAAGCATTACTTTCAGATGAAAAAATAAGAGTGTCTTGACTAATTAATCTCCGGTACATTGGAAAGGCTTTTTTCTTGGAAACTAAAGACCAGATGAAAATAGCAGAGTGCATTCTCCTCATGGAGTTCTCCTTCAGGTGCCTATTGGAATCACTATGTCTCCTGTCACAGACAAAGTAAGTTTTCCAAATTCTACTTCCTTTCCTCCTTTACTCTACCTTGAATTATAAAACAATATAATCCAAACATCTCTTCCTTCTAGAAACTATTTTTTCTGTTAGAGATGAAATGTACTTGGGTTAAACTGCATGATGTTTTAGCTGATTACTTGAATAGTTTCTAGCTATTTTTTTCTATATATTATTGGCCATGAAATTAATTTTTAAATTGGATTTAATATCCATAATTTTTCAGGTGTAATTCATTCATTCTTGTCTCCCTTTGCCAGCAACAGAGAAATGCACCTAAGACATAGGATATCCCCAAGGTACATGCTTGTTTTCATTGGTCATAGTACCTGTAAGTTTTGGTCGACTTGCTTCCACCTTAGCCACTTTGATTAAATATCTTGATTCAAATAGGAAGAACCCTTGCCGTGATGACAGAAAAATGCCATTCCAGAAGTGATGTTTTTATTTCATCTGGATAAAAATTAATTGTGTTGACTGACTGCATGGGAAACCTACTACATTTTCCATATATTAGTAAATACAAAGGCCTCTTTCCCTGAATTTTATGAAAGTAGAATGCATGTGCATTTTTCTACTGCTTTGATGTAGAAATTGGGAAGAAAGTTAAGGATGATGTAATTGTGAATTGAAGTGAGCAATTATAGGAAAGCCCCTTGAAGTCAAAATGATATTTAAATAGAATTATTTTATAATTCAGTTGTTAGAAATGTCTCTTTGAGGGATTAACTTTTCACACATTACCAAAAGAGAATGCAAAGAACTGGTTGTTCTAAAATAAGTATTAGTCGATGGATATTGTCCAGGAAGTGGTACTGTATTCTTGCACACACAAAAAAATCCCAAGGCTTTTCTCCTTAGCAAACAATGCTAGCAATAATACTGCTTTTTCTTTCATATATAGTTTCTACTGGGTTAATGACTGATATTTCCTATAATATAGGTAAGAATAAGATGCTGTGTAAGATAAGGCAAATAAAATGCACTTTTGATATTATCTGAGGATCAAACAGATGTTACATTCTATTGCTTTGAAAATGATGTTTTCTTAACTTATGCCACAAGGAATGCATTTGTTTTTCTTTTTTTAAAGTCAAATTATTACATGCCACAATTACTTGCCCTTCTTTATTAATTCTAAGTAAATTGATCTGAAAATCTCTCACCTACAGTTTAGGATCATTGAGAACAAAACTTGTTTGTCTTTATTTTTAATGTTAAGTGGAAGAGGGCTTTCTTCATGTCACGAAACAATCATAATAAATTAACATAAATTAGCAGGCTGCTTTCTGGCAATTCTAGACCAGTAGAGCAAAGTAATAAGCATATATTTTACAATTATTGCAGGCTCTGGGAAATTACAGAAATTGTGTTAGCCAGGTTACAAAACAATGTGCCCTCTGGAGATTGCCTGAAACAATTTAATGAACTTTTGAGACTTCTGGATAGCATTTTGCCAGTGGGCCAGGTGTTTTACATGTCCATCCCCAAGCACAATATGTCATTGTCATCCTTATCAGTGCCACTGTCTCTGTTTGGTGGCACCTGCAATATTTATAAATAAATATCAAGTCAAGCTTCTTCTAAAAAACTGTAATTTACATAGACCATACACTTAGGAAAACCACAAAAAGGGAAGGGAATTAACCCATATTGTGCTGGGGGCTGTCAGTATGGTGGATGCTGCTATCCTTTGGTTGAATCTGGACTTATTTCACTGAGTATTTACCATAGAGTGTCACTTTGCAAAAACTGCTCTTACATCACCCAGACATCTCCCCTAATTAGAAAACAGCTACCAGTACCTCCTACCTCACTCAGAACTAGGAAACTCAAGAGCCTCCATTATTATTACTTGTAAGGCTATCGGTTACCTCCATGGTAGGTACGGTCATTGCACACATCCTGCCTGGACCCTCAGCAGTTATTGGTGCCAACAGCCAGCATTACACAAAAGAACTCTGTTGCATTCAGGCCGTTTGAATGTGGTTTCGTGAAGTGACTCCTACAACTGGCACCACTGAATATGATCTTCAACACATGTCTGATACAAGGCTGAAGTTTGTATGTCACAGTCTGTCTCAAGATTCATCACACCATTCTATGTATGAATACAAATACAATACAGTGAACTTTACCGGAAACAAAGTCAGGCCTTTCCTAGCATTTTATCTGAACTTTTGGCCCACCAACTGCTGTTCATAGAAATGATATCAGAGTTCATACAAATTACAATAATTATGTTTTTTTTTTCTGCAGGACTTGTGCCCAAGAGCTATCTACTGCTGTCCTACTACTACCTACTGCTGTCCTACTACTACCTACTGCTGTCCTACTGTCCTATCTACTGCTGTAGTGGATTCTGGTCTTCATGATGCATTTGTCTGTTATTTCTTCCTCTGTTGCAAATCACAAACTCCAGCCATGTTTTTGAGTGAAAGCCATAGTTTCCAAGGAATGTGCTGATGCATTTAATACGATCAGTGGACTTAAATATGAAAGTGGGACAGACATGGTCAACTTTCCTGGCATAGCTGCTGTTCTGAAAAGAATGAGAATCAAGAAACCTTTCTGATAAGAAGTGAGGTGATTACTGTTTTTCAGATGACTAATAGGACAAATGTGTGTTTTGAAAGCCATATATGGAGATAGATATGCCTAAATTTCCATTAAAGCTTTGCTTTAGTTTTTTTCAAACATTCTATCAGTTGGGTCTTAGTGCCTTGAATATTTATTGAATTACACAAAAATTAGCAGATCACATCACACAATCTGGCCAGTGCTATCTAGAACTCATCTCTACTTGCTTTTGCAGAAAGCTATTTCCAGTATTATTAGTCTGTATTACCAGTGATGGAATATTATTTGCAACTAATCATTCACTTCACTTTGGACTGTCAAATATAATGAAGTACAGAAAAGCTTGGTACAAAGGAAATGAACTATCAGCATCAATTTAAATTAAAGGGCTCAAGATTTCCATCAGAAACTAGAAAATGAGATCCTAGATTTTTGCTTGACTGATACATATTAATAGGATTTATGTATATAGTGAATACTGATAAAAATCCAGGAGGACTGCATGAAGAGACTCTTTTCTGTCTTTGTTTTTTCTCATTTAGATTTGGTGTGGGGTTCTATTTAAACAGCAGCAGATGTTCAGGAGTGGAAACCAAATCTGGGTCAAGCTATTCGTAAAGCTTCAAACTCTACTTCCCATTTCTGTGTTAACTCCTTTGCATCCATCAAAGGGTAAATCAATCTCATTTGTTCATTTAATCTCAAAGTTCTGCAGCCTCAAAAGTCCACCTGGTGCTGCGCAGGACAGAATGGCAAACTCTCTGATTTCTGTGATCTGTAGCTATATACGGTGTGGAGTAATATATCTCTACCATTTTTCAATCTAAAGTATAGCTGAGAAATTTTAGAAGGGAGACTATATTGAAAATTCCCGTTCTATAATAGATAGAAGGCTAGAAAGGACACTGTCCCATTTCCATGCTGGTTTGATAGAACAAATTCACAGGTTCTCCACAGACCATGCTGCAGGCCAGGAACTGGGGAACCAAAATAATGTGAATGGCCAACTCCCACAGATGACATAAGAAATATCTTGCTTTTGTAGCCTGCATGAGATCTCATGGAGCATAAATTTGGAAGTGGGGGAGGGAGGGCAAGATATCCTTGGGAAGGTGCAATATGTTCATTCATAGATTTTTTTTGTGACTGGAAAGGATAATTCTTAGCGTCTTGTCAAATCTACATAACAAAAGCTACTTGTGTTTTCTAAACGATGAAGTAGCATGTTAAATGTAGGACTTCCAACTTGACTGTGTGGAGATACACCGCAAGAGGAATGAGTTATCTAGGAATAATTAATTCCTACATTAGAAGAACCTGCTAATAAGACAAAGCTGCTAGACTGACATGTGAAATATGAAAGGATTTCCTAAATGAATATTTTTTTCTGCTTGCTAACTACTGTATTTGTAATGAGATTATTTTCATTGAAATGAAGTACTTAATTATGTGAATACTATAACAGTGTGTTAAAACTGACACAACTTTGACTCTACCTCAGCTCAGAGGGAACATGACAGAGTCAGGCTTGACTTTAAAAACAGGTTACACAGAACAGTGCTGCTCTGTGAGAGGGGCCTAAAATATGTTATCCTTACTGTCGAATATTTTATTATTTACATAGTGGTAAACAATACTCTTACTTGCTTACTGACATTCTGTCAAGCAGTTGTACTCTTATACAAGAGGAATAGCTCTGCTTTTTGCTTGGTTAGAAACCTTTTTTGGGTGCTTTTGTCACCCCTGGGAACTAGCACATACATCAATAAAATTCATAACAGCATATGGAGAAGACGGGCCACATAATTATGAGCCTCTTCTCATCTAAATAAAATGGTTAAAGTTGAAGGAGTCATCCTTTAAAGCAGGCTTGTGCTGAGTAGAAATTTGGGCTGAGGTAAAAATGAACCTTTAGCAAAGTAAGATTTCTTTTGCCTGAAGACTTGCTGGAACACAATTTAATTTCAATACTACCTGCATCATGCCTGGGAGTCCTTTTTGTGTGAAAGACTACTGTTCAGTGTAATCACCCAATTGCCCTTTGTAGGTCTGCTATGTTGATATCCTTACTACCATCTATGAAGAAGAAGATTATACTTTTTGACATCATTACTTGAGATCATGCCTGAATCACAGAATCACAGAATCACAGAATGTCAGGGATTGGAAGGGACCTCAAAAGATCATCTAGTCCAATCCCCCTGCCAGAGCAGGAACACCCAGATGAGGTTACACAGGAAGGCGTCCAGGTGGGTTTTGAATGTCTCCAGAGAAGGAGACTCCACAACCTCCCTGGGCAGCCTGTTCCAGTGTTCCGTCACCCTGAAGAACACACAAGGACCAAAGTATCAGAAATTTTGCTTTGCTGGCATAAACTAGTATTACCTACAGGTTTTTTTGAGGTTGCTGCATAAGTAGGATAAGGTTAGATTATCTCCCAGTTTGTGGACAGTACAAACAGGGTTCATGATGCAAACAGTATAAGTACAGGGCCCCCCTGTCTGCTGAAAGCAGAGTGTCTGCCATTCGATTTTATATTTCAGAGATTCTTCATAAAACCTCTTTTAAGATTACACAAAATGGTAATGAGCAAAGCAGCAACAGCAATACAAAACAGAGAAAGAGAAAAATGTGAAAGGTCTGGAAATGGCAGCTCCTATCTCTAAAAGGTATTTCCTGTTCTAGAAGACCAGAAGCATAGAATGCAATGTAATTGCCATGATTAGACCCAGACTTTGTTCTTTTGCCTCTGGAAAACATCTGGCTATGTTCTGATATTTTTTCTCTGCAATGAATATAAACCTGCTACTTAGCTATGGGCCCTGGAAACCTTCCCCCGAAATCAGCTGTCTCAAATAGCATTATCACTTCTCAAAACCATGGTGAGATGAGTTTTGCCCTAGATGTCTTGAAAGGTGCAGAGAGAAGACAAAAAGAGGACAAAGGAATCAAAACAGAGATGGAAAAATCCTGCTACAGGAGGAAGAGATAACAGTAACATGGTCACATCCAAAATTTTATGTTGGTTTTGCTGAATGCTTTCTTTGGAATGCCCTATTTGATCAAGAATGGGCATGATGACATGGTATACTTCCAAGAGTGAGTATGTTACAGTCAATGAAATGAAAATATTGCAATCTATATGTCAATAAGAAAAATTCGGTGAAAACAGATTCTTCATAATCATTATAGACACCGCATATTACTTTGAAGTACAGCAGAGAGCTGGCATAACCATTTTATAGCCTCTCAAGAAGCCCTGAAAAACAGCCAACAGCAATAATTTTCATATAACCAACATATATTAATGTGTTGCATTTTCTTTAGGTTATGTACTTTTCAACAGCACTTTCACATCATCTTTACAGACAACAATATCGTTGATTTAACAGAACCAGGAGAGTTCTAGAGTCATCTAATCCAATCCTGAAAACTTGTCATATGCCACAAAAAACATCTTTAGTTTCACAGCATATGTGACAGTTTCAGCAATCAGCACCTGTACTTTTAGATTGAAGGTATGATTCACATACCTGTTTTTGCATATTTGGGAGAAAAAAAAAATTGGGCAGAAGGGACATGTTTCCATGAGTTAATTTAATCATGTTTATCAGCAAGGAAGATCTAGCTTTACAGACACATAGACATAATCCAGTGAGGCCACCTTCTAAAAGGTATCCGAGAGCTGAAGCACTGTTTAGGGGTCAACTTTTGCAGGTTGTCTTTCAGCAAAAAGAAGCGGCTGAGCAACAAAGGGCATGTTAATATTCCCCTTGCAGAGTGAGCGTGCTGTTTATGTAGCCAAGATTGCCAGAGCACGGTTACTTTAATTTGTATATTTAAAAGTTAAGTATCAAGCCTCAGCCACTTACCTGGTTACTTCTGCAGACAATGAGGGAGAGACTACCAGTGACTGAGATGGCCAACCAATGAGTGTAGTAGTACCAGGGAACAAGATTCACCAGTGTCAATCTCACTATGGAGTTGTCAGTTTCTCTCTACTGACTAAAGTGTAACCTAGATGTATATATTTTAGATAGCTAATGTTAGATGAGGAAGGGCCACTGGTGTTAATAAAAGGGCCAGTGGGACAAGTTATCAGCAAAATTGGGATGAATCTTGGCATGGACATTATGGCCCAAGAAAATACTGAGCTCTCTCCTGCAAATTGATGGGAAACCTGTGTAGCTGAGCATAGGAATACATGAGAATAAACAGATGCAGGCAGCTAGCTCATCTAAAAGCCTGTTTTGGCACCTTGCTCCAAATATTCCGCACAAGTAGGCTGTTTCTGGAAAAAACGTTGGTTGATGAGCTTTGTGAATATTGGCTCATTTTGGGGGCTGAACTGAAAAATAAAATAGAACTGAGAGTGGGAAGTCAAAAGGAAATGTTCATACATCTTCAGGAAGTCAAACAGTTAATTCCAACTGAAAACACCTTTTTTTTCTTTTCTTTTTTTAGCAAAATGAAAAGTTTTGTTTTACTTTCAAGGCTTAAACTGCTTTTAAATAGTTAGATTTACAAGACTGGGGTTCACAAGATCAAGGAGTACACTATGTTTCCTTTAGACTGTAAATTTATGATATTCACCCAGGAGAAAAAGACCTCTTAGAATCCTGTTAATGCTCTCTCTAATTCATTCAGTGGGCTTCAACCTTGATCTCAGGCTTTGGCAGTAAGTTATCTAATTCACTACCTTGGTGACAGTGACTCAGGCTCTCAGTCTTCTATTTGATGCTTCCCATGGGCATAAACATTTGTTTACAAGTGAATCTTATAGTAGTATTTGTATTTCCTTCTTCAAATGATGACATAACCACTGATTTGTAAACTCTTTTTCTATTCTGATTAATACTGTATTAATACTGAATTACTTAAGGGGGGAGCAGAAGCCCATTCCACTGGGGTCTATAGTAGAGAGGTAAGAGCATTCATCTGAAAAGGAGATGGTAGCTCTGAATTCAAATCCATTATCTAAATCAGGAGGCAGCCTTGTTCAGTGAATGAATTACATTCTTCCCTTCACTGAGAAGTGTTCTGCACCACATAACTGCTTCAAATTGTTTTTCTTAGGTTTAAGTCTCTTTTGTGTAACTTGGAGGAAAAAAAGAGAGGGGGAAAAAAAAAAAGTACTACTTTCAAGAATATTCTAAAGAATTTTCTTACCTTTTAGGTACTTGTGTTTGTCCTCTGTGTTTTTGTGACAGTATGGCAAATAACTGTCACCAAACTCAAATTAGTTTTGCTAATATGTTTATCTACTCAAAATCATCTTTCCTTTTTTGCAGAGAAAATTTCCACAGGTTTTGCCAATGGGTCTCAGTGCTCAGCACTTCCCAAAAGGAGGGTCTGGGGGGTGCCCACACTAGAGAAGATTCTGCAGAATAACAAGCTACTGGCATCCCTCTGGGGGCCTGGAACTTCAACTATGTATAAATCACTATAGATACATATATGCCTGAGGCTAAACATTAGGAGATACCATTCACAGACAACAAAAAGGGGACATAAGTGTAAGTAGATATATAACCATAACAAGATCAAAAAAGCGGATGAATTACTTTGAACCTGCTTACGGAAAATATTTCCCTGTTAAAAACCTGTAATGGATTCTTTTCTTTGAAACATTTAAAAAGAGACAATTTCTATTGCTTGTTAACGAAGGCAGTATACACCTATACATACAGATATTAAACATCAATTAAACAAAGTGTTTTGCCAAAATAACATGTTTATATTGTTCATATCCATTAAAGAGTAGTATTGTAGTCTGTAGTATAGTACATACCGTATATAATAACAAAGAAACCATCTACATTTCAGAGGTCAATCCTTCAATAAACTCTGTTCAAGTGTGCTCATATAACCCTTCGTGTGATGAACCAGACCTGAATGACACGGATATTCTTCCACAGTAAGCTGCTTGCATGATGAGCATCGATGTGAGAGCAGATGTCACTCTCTTTCTCCCCTAATTGTAAATCCGTGCCACTTTTTGTGACATTGAACAAACAAAAATTAAAGGACTTGCATAGAGGATTTTACTGCTCTATTGTTGATATACATCATATTACGTTATAATTTCATGCTGACAGTTGTAGAGTAATCCTTTCAGGTAGTGGACATCCAGCCAGCATTTCTGAAGGAAATTAGTGAATCAAATAAAATACTAATGGAAACAGGTAATTACTTCAGAGCCCATGGATAATAGTAGGAGGTAATTATTTCAATATCTGCATGCTCTTACTCAAATTGCAGATAGATTTCCACAGCCTTACTTTAGGAAAGCCTGCAGTGTCATTACTTCATTTTCAAAAGTATCAGAAAGAATCCTTCCATTAGCAAGGGTGCATTTCACACCATAAAAGGAAGCACAGTGACATAAACACTTTAATTTTATAAGATAATCTGTAATTTTGACAGGCCAAAGGAATGTAGTGTAAGGAAAATGCCGTGCTTCTTAAAACCAGATTTTTACTCTTTACAAAGTTGATTAGAAAAATAAGATTCATTAAAACATGGATGGAAAACATCTGGTTATATGGCAGATGGTAATTCAGCTATCAACACATCCAACTGTTAAATGAATGGACTGATTTAATACAAAAAGTATGGCTTTCCTTCCTCTATGGCTCATTCATTTACAGATTGTTGAAATATATTTTTTTCATATTAAACTGAACTCTTCAACAATTCAAAATGATTCAAATCCTCCTTCTCCCTCTTGCCTCTAGCATACACCTTTTCTATTCTTTGTTTTAGCAGCAATGCTAAACCAAAGAAAAATGATTCATCCTTAATGTGGAAAAGTGGAAAATTTGTGTGTCCTTTCCAGGCATTATAACACACTGGGCCAATTTTTTGGCTGCTGTAACATCGATTTCTAGGGAGTTGAACTGACTTTATCTGGTTTCTGCTGTACCGTGGAGATGTACATCCTGATTTACTTCCCGAATTCCTAGAATAATTTCATAATCAGAAGTATTGAAGTAAAGATCTCTTTAGATACTGTTGTCAGAAAGTTTTCTAAAATGATTGCAGTGAATGCCACCCTTAAAAGCAGTATAATAAAACAATTATGAGGTTCTTCACACTATGCCTTTGATGATCTTGGAAGCTAACAAAAACTGTTTTTATACATGGATCAGAAGGCATTTTTTGGCTCTTGACTATTCATTGCAGAAGGCTATGTTCCGCCTTGCATTATACTTGTGCAACATCATTGCAGTCAAAAGCGCTGTAAAACCGAGACCTGAAGACAGAATTTCAGATGTGTTTGCCCTGCATTTATATTGCTCAGTTGCTGTGCACTAATTTCCCTGTTTTCCTAAATGTCTGTATGTGCTGCAAAGAAGGTCCTTTTAAATGCTTAGAATTCAATAATTTTGATTCTTTAATGAGTGTAGCAGCTTTGTGTTTAATCCTGAAATTATTAGGAAATAAAACTTCCAGTCTTGGAGTAGCAAGGAGAACCTCAGAGGGATACTGACACTGGGTGCATGGCAAGTGGTTTGGATTTGGTCCAAAATCTAAGAAAGTTAGAGTTGTTAACTTAAGCATGGATTCCTTTAGTAGGAAGAGGGTGTCAGGACCTTAAGAAAGGACTCTTTTGGGACATTTACTAGACATTAGCTAACACACCTAGATGCAATTCAAATAGAATAGTAGCTTCAGCCACTGTTTGTTACTATTAAATTTATGAGACCTGTACAATGTAATTAATTCTTTGACTGGGATGTTAATCTGGATGAATGGATGTCATAAGCATACTAGAAACTGGAAGTCTCACAGAAGAGAAAAAGGAACTCATCAGCAACAAAACTATGTCAGGGAGATAAGAAAGTAATGGAAAGAGTGATAAATAATATGTCAAGCTTTTTATACCTCACAACAGAAATTAAAACACGTAATAAAGTAAAAATACAGAAATACAAAGAAAATATAAGTATAAAAATATATGTTAAAAAGTAACTTCTTCATTATAGAAGTGTTTTCTTGCTCATGTTGACAAAATGAGAAGAAACAAGAGAAGGTAAAGCTACTGTGAAGATAGGTTAAAAACGAAAAATAATTATATATGGGATAAAAAATATATTTTATTTTCAGTGAGTGATTTTCAATGCAGTTGACATTCTTGGTTAGGATAGAAAATGTTCTTTGACTCACATAAGCAAGTGATGCTGTAGTTTTGGTGAGTACAGGAAGCTTCCCACCCATATCAGTAATATCTCAGGAACTGACCCTTGGTCTTGTCCTCTCGAATGCCTGATGTTTATACGGAGCGCTTTGAGTAAATATATGACATTGTCAGCTTCCTGATGGCTTGAAAATGTGTGTTAAACTGTAAAGTTCGCATATCCAAATGCATAACCACAATAAACCATAACAGGCAACCATAGCATTTTTTATTAAAGTTACATCATTCATATAGCATAAAAGTTCAGTGGAATGAACGTACTACAACACAAATATGGATTGTTTATGTTGTGTTAACATAGCAATATTATTACAACTAATAAGAAAGCCTTCAAACTTTTAAAAATCTCTCTTCTGGAAGTGGGCACCAAAAGAACCTAGAAAAATCATCTCCATTAAAATGTTGATCAGATTTCTCCACAAGTTTCACATTATTTGTTCTTTGAAGTCTGCAGCAAACAAGCTTGTCAGTAAAAAATGCCTCTGTCTCATTTAGGGAGAAAAAGGTCTCGCATGCAAGCTATTCTCAAGCTATGTCAGGAATTTAACATGTTAAAGACTATCACCATATTTCTGGAAATATCTGTTATAAGACTGTATAGAATTCATGTACATATAGACATCTAGAAAGAGCATCCTCTTCTTACATCAGGCTGGGTCTCAAACCTGCTGAACACTGGATTTCTGTTGCCCAAGATTCCAGGTCAGGAATGCTTCCCCATTAATGAATGGACAAGAGCATGGTCATTGCTTTTAGCACATGTTCCTCTCCAAGCAAAAAAGTAAGGCAGAAATTTGCCAACAACAATAGCACTGGACAGACTGTCATAGTTCATCCCCAAAGCAGTTCAAAACCAGTTTTTCTGAACAAGATTAAGTAGGTGGAACTTTGGAACAGACTTACACAGTTGGTATAACTGTGCGTAAGTCAATGATCCTTTCAGGTAGAAAAATTTAACTCCTCTTCTCAAGTTTGCTCACGTTTGTGATACCTTTCTTTGGATCATAGTGTTTAAAAACAATTTCGCTTGAAGTGAATACGTGACTAATCAAGACAGATCACAGAACCACAGAATCACAGAATCACAGAATGGTTGAGATTGGAAGGGATCTCTGGATATCATCTAGTCCAACCTACCTGCTAAAGAAGGTTCACCTAGAGCAGATGGCACAGGAACGTGTTCAGGTGAGTTTTGAATGTGTCTAGAGAAGGAGAGACTACAACTTGTTTGGGCAGCCTCTTCCAGCGCTCTGTCAACCTCAAACTAAAGAAGTTTCTCCTCATGTTTAGATGGAAACTCCTATGCTTCACTTGATGCCCATTGCCCCTCACCCTATCTTTGGCTACCACTGAAAAGAGTCTGGTCCCATCCTCTTGACATCCACTCTTGAGATATTGATAAGCATAAACAAAATCCTCTCAGCTTTCTCTTCTCCAGGCTGAACAGACCCACCTCTTTCAGCCTTTCCTCATAAGAAAGATGCTCCAGACCCGTAATCATCTTCGTAACCTTCTGCTGGACTCCCTCCAGTAGTTCCTTGTCCTTAAACTGGGGAGCACAGAACTGGACACAGTACTCCAGATGTGGCCTCACCAGAGCAGACTAGAGGGGGAGGACATCCTCCTTCGACCTGCTGGTCATACTCTTCTTAATGCACCCCAGGATACCATTTGCCTTCTTGGCCACAGGGGCACATTGCTGACTCATAGTTAACTTATTGTCCACCAGTGCTTCCAGGTCCTTTGCTGCAGTGCTGCTTTCCAGCAGATCAACCCCTAACCTGTACTGGTGCATGAGGTTATTCTTCCCTAGGTGCAGGACCTTGCACTTGTTTCTGTTGAATTTCATTACATTCTTCTCTGCCTCCAGCCTGTCCAGATCATGGTGAATGGCAGCTCAACCTTCTGGTGTATCAGCTCTTCCAGTTTTGTATCATCAGCAAACTTGTGCCTTCATCCAGGTCATTGATGAATAGGTGAAAAAGACCGGCCCCAGTACTGACTCCTGGGGAACCCCACTAGCTACAGGCCTCCAACCAGACTCTGCACCATTGATCACAACCCTCTGAGCCCTGCCATCCAGCCAGTTCTCGATCCATCTCACTGTCCACTCATCCAACCCACACTTCCTGAGCTTACCTATGAGGATGTTGTGAGAGACAGTGTCAAAAGGCTTGCTGAAGTGAAGGTAGACAACATCCACTCTTCTTCCCTCATCTACCCAGCCAGTCATCCCATCACAGAAGGCTATCAGGTTGGTCAAGCATGATTTCCCCTTGATGAATACATGTTGACTACTCCTGATAACCGTCTTTTCCTCCACGTGCTTAAAGATGACATCCAGAATGAGTTGTTCCATCACCTTTCCAGGGATGGAGGTGAGGCTGACTGGCCTGTTGTTTCCTAGATCCTCCTTCTTGCCATTTTTGAAGACTGGAGTGACACTGGCTTTCTTCCAGTCCTCAGGCACCTCTCCTGTTCTCCAGAACCTTTCAAAGATGATGGAGAGTGGCTTAGCAATAACATCTACCACGTCTCTCAGTACTCGTGGGTACATCCCCACAAGATATTTTGACAAGGAATCTTACTGGCATGTTTCAAAGCTGGGACTGATGACTGGGCACAGCTTGAAAAGCCAATCAACCCTTAGATAGTGAAGCACCTGAAAAAAATTACTATTTTGTTGCTGCAGTAGTAAAAAAGTAGGTATCTGTTTCCAGTTATAGTAAGAAGAGAGACAGATCATTCAGCAGATCATTATGAAATCAATAAATTATGGGTTTTTTTTCTATTTTTTTTATATGATTTATCCATTCCTACAGAGAATGTTTAGTAGTTTTCTGTTACTTCAGAAGATATTCCTTTATTTTAGTATTTTACAAACCGGGAATTTTTGTGTAAATATTTTTAAAAGTCAATTCATAGCAGTAAAACAGAAAGTACTTTATAATATCTTTTCTGTTAACTATTCTCCAAAAATTTTCTAAGAATTTGTGTTACTAATGCAGCTAGACTTCGATCATAACAGAAAGAAAATAAAAAAGGACATTTTGAGGCAAAAGCTAAGTCATAAGTGAAGAATTCAAATTAAAGAGATCTGTAACAAAGGCTAAAACTTAGAAGGACACACTGATCTAAAGGATCCTGATGTTACTTTTTGAATTGAGGTGATAATAAAACAGCAGGCTTCATCTCATTCAATTTATATACATATATACAGTCCAGTCATCCAAGCTGGGGATCTAGTTATCTTCTGCAGACAGTGGGCAGAAAGAGAAATTTTCCAGCTTGCAGCTTATTCTGTCTGAAATACAACTTTAGTGCGAGATGAGAAAGTTACTGCAATTTCCAGTTCTCCTCGTTGGCCATACATGTGGTCTATGCACTTGCCTCGGATGCAGATAACTCCACTGTACATTCTACATTTTGACCAATGAAGTATATTAGAGGCTTTTTTTTCAACACAATTAAACGAAGAAAATACTTTTGACAAAGATCTGTGCTTGGTGGAAAAGCACAGACTATTCCAGGTTAGTGTTTAAAGGAAAACCATGAGGTTAATATTTCATTTTTCTTCCACCTGTGTGGCTCCACTTCAGAAAACTTTGTTGTATAGATCTTGATTTATTGTAAGGCAGATAAGGTTATGGTATAGCTTTAAGCATGAGGAAAATACCATGCTCATTCAAGTTTGGAATTTCATTATGTTCGTTAAGTCTGGACCTAATTTAAGTGATTTATAGTTTTTTACTGACTCTTTAAAATGATGCAAAAATAATTGTTCATTGTGGAGTGAATAAGTAAATCAGCTATTTTATTCTTCATATCATGGTTTCATTTGAAATACCCCCACTTCATTATCGTTTTGTAATATGGTTTTAAAATCACCCACTTTGAAACTCCTCACCCAGGGCCTGATTAATCTCACCTGAGTAAATCTGCCTACAACACACTGTTGAAATCAGCAGACCAATTCCACTGAGTTGAATGGACATACTCGAAGGAAGCACAAGTCTTTTCAGAATCAATGTTATCAATTTTCAAAAGCTTATAACATTAAATCAAAACCATTTTTTGTGCTCAGGAAAAAATGCATATCTCAACAGTATTCTAATCAGCTTCACATTTCAAGTCTATTCTATTACTCTTGAAAATTTTTTCAAAATATGGCTATAACTGAGAATTTTTGTTTAATTCAAAATTATCTATTTTCCCAAGATTTTAATAAATCATAATTTCCTCGCAATTGGCACAGAGGACATTAATCCTTTGAGGTGGATTATTTTACAACGTAAGCAAGAAGCCAGTTTATACATACTGATCGTGTAATAATTTAATTACAAAAACAGATGAACTGTAAATGTTGTGTAATGTTACGATGAATGCACAGTACAGAAAAAGCTATGAAATATTGGCAGATGAAATGAAACTAGCAAACACCCATCCAGACATAGTCAAGACTGCAATTTGCCATTTTCTGTCAAAGTGATGAAAGGAAACACACAGTTTTTACTTCCACAGCCTCATAGCCTAAAAGTCCATCAAGAGAAGCCTGGTGGGAACAGTCACTATGCAGCGGGATAAACTAAGGAAAAAAAAGATAGCAATCCAAAAGAAATTAACAGCAACTTCTGTGAGGAATATTTTTTGGACCTATTATTCTGATTGTTTGTTGTTGTTGGTTTTTTTGTTTTTGTTTTTTTTTTTTTTTCTGGGAGACAGGTAGAAGGTGATGTATATTATTTTTCACATATTTCACATCTCAGAATATGTGTTGTGAAAAAAAACCCAAACCATGCATGAACTTTCATGCATGAATATACATCTCCCCTGCCCCAGTCGTCTCTGTACTCCCACCTCTTGGGAAGAAGCGTGAAGAAAGAGATTGCATGCAGTGTTTAGTGTTAAGTGCTGTGACACCTATCTCTACAGTTTTTTTCTGTAAGCAAATGCAGATGGGGAAAAGTGTAACATAACAGTGCTTTGTCCCATGGGGAGATTTGTCTCACCAGAGCTGAACTGTAGTCCAGCACAAAATCTATTTCTTCTGTCACGCATTTGCCCATGGGGAATAGAAGGGGAAGCTGAGATACGGTTTGGGTGAATAGGTAAATGAATCACTCCACGATTAGCAAAATAATACAAAAAAGAAAGGATTTTCTTTTTCAAAAAGGTGTCTAGCCTATGTATAGACCAGATTTACTGATTGAAATAAATAACAATAGTTTTTAAAGGTAAAACGAACCTGACTATACATTCTTGTCAACCAGCTTTATTTCGCAGGATGTTTTAAAAAATGCAGGAAAACAACATAATTGAGTCCTCCAGATGAAAAACAGCCAGTAAGACTCTCATGATTCTGCTAGATATCAATTTCTCTTGTCTAATGTACCAAAACTTGGTCATTGCAATAATAGCTAGAGGTAAGAAATGCAGCTGCCCTGAGAAGAACCAAAGTGGAAAGCACATTGTCCAAGATAGGGAAAAGATCACCTGAAGATGCCCGGCATTGCCTCAGAAACAGGCAGCCCAGCAAACAAAAAACTACAGGCTGGAAAAGTGTGGAAAGTCCTGAGCAAACCAAGGCTGCCCAGAAGTTCAAGGGAAGAATTTCCATCACTCTCAGGTTGCTGCCTGAGAGGGAAGAGCTGATATGGATCCCTCAAGGGGTGATGAGAAAAGCAAAAATGTTTGATTTTGTAAGGATAATGAAAAAGAGCAGCTGAGTGACAGCCTAGTGATCAACAGCATGCTTGTTTGGCAAAGTTAAAGTGGTTCACCTGGTTTAAAGACAAAGCAGGAAAATGGGTCGAAAGATTGTGACCAGGAGCCAGTCAACCAAGAATCTATGCTCGGAGGATTAACTGTGCAGTTATTTCAGAACTGAAAAGTCATACAACAACCATCTCATGCTAATATTTTGCAGTCTTGTTATTTGACCTTTGGATAGTTAAACATATATTTACAAAATACATTTTCTGTTCCTCAGATGATGAGCTTAAAAGAGAAAGAAAAGAGAATCCAGTACATGACACATCTATTTAAATATAAGATCCTAATCAGCCTTCCTCTTGTAAGGTTCTACTTGCCCTCTCTAGTAGGCAGATGCTATTCAACACCCTCCCAGGGAAGCTCTGTCCACCTGCAGTTTCTGCCCTATAGAATTTCCAGGACGTATTTTCTGCCACAACAAAACAGCCACTGTGCTCAATAAATAACATATGCAGAGCTATGACTGCTGGGTTTGGTATTCACAGAAAAATGAAACCTCATCCGCCCTGAGATACTGAGCGGGAGTTCTCAGAGACAAACAATTAGGTCTGCTGAAGCTAAACCACACTTGAGTCATATTATTTCTTCTGCTGTAAATGTTATTAGTAGGTATTGATTCATCCCACCAGTAACCACGCAGCAAATCTGAGGCTTTAAAACCTTCTGCTTGTGTGGGAAGTTCGATGTATACTGGTCTGTGCAGTGGCTGTAAATGGGTCTGGTTCATTATAACAGTACAATTAAGTTAAAATATCATGAAAATGAAATATTCTGGAAAGTCTAGACGTATTTCTGCACATAATTTGCACACCATATTAGAAACACAAGATTCTATAGAGAACAACATGCGTATAAACAAGTACCGAATATTAATCCATATTAAAATTTTCCTTTTACAACAATCAAAGGCAGGGAAAGGTTTTTGGAGGTTAAAGTGCAACTGCCTCAGATGAGCAGTCCTTTCAAACCTCAGCTGGACCCGGTAAAGTTAAAAGAAATAGGAGCACGGAAGCAGGTGTGACTGAGAGGAACACAAGCAAGCCAGAGGCAGTTTAGGCTTATTCTCTTCTGTAGTATCTAGACTGATATTCATATTTATGTTATTCCATATGTTCATAATGTATAATAATATGTGCATTACATGAGTTTGGCTTATACTGTAGCAGAAACAATGTGATATGCAATGCAGAGGGATGAGCCCACAATGAGGAAGGTGGGAATCCCCAGGGTGGCCACGCTGCCCTGGCATGGTACCTGCCTACTGGAGGGACATTGTCTGGTACTCTTCTTCCTACCCTGCTGTGCTGGTCCACCAGGGACTTTGGGCAACCAGAAGAGTCCAGGAAGGGCATGGCACTGTTTATTGCAAGGGCCAGTATGTTGTAGACAGCCTAAGCACAGTTTCATTTTAAGCCACTTGTGAGGAAAACATGGATGAAATAGTTTTGGAAATGTAAGGTTTCTTCTTAGATCAAACAACTTAGATGAGATGTAGATGCAGCCAGTGAGAGCAACACCCGATGTTTTTTCAGACTTGCCCATGCCTACATCCTTGTGCTCATAGAAAGGGTCACAGGAATTCAAGTGTTTTGAAGTTTATATTAAGCAGGGATTTTTCCATCCAGAAGCTGAAGGAAGCCTAATTCAACTCTTTTGTCACTCGTTTGGAAAATCCTGCTTGGGACCACCCAAGTTCTGGCCAGATCTTGGCAGATGGTGGCTGCTAAATGGAGCAATGAAGCTGTAATTAATGTAGAAGATTTGGCCTATTCTGTTGCTGGCAACTCTTGTTCTACCTTCTCTGAGAAGGCTGCCCACAAGTAGAAGCTTGGGACCAGCATAAAAATTAGTCATGAAAATTAGGAGAAGAACCATCATCTACTGCAAGGCTGCTAAACTACATCAAGAAAGAATGCATTATGCTGTCTTGTATTTATGCTGAATTAGAATAATTTAAATGCATTTATTTGTGTTTCTGGTCCAAAAAGATCTTTAAAAAGCACCATTTGAAACGAATGTATCCTGAGGGATTTTTTTCTTTCCTATTCCATTTATTCACCTGTTATTTTCTTCAGCAATATTTTATTTTGACAGTGTCTGCATATTGCCCTTCCACCTAACTTTGCACTTCTGTGAAGAGTGTTTTGGAAAAAGAGGTGGTTGTGTTTTCTTTTTTTTTTTTTTTTTTTTTCTTTTTTTTTTATTTTCTGACATAAGAACTAGGAAAAAAGTTGCTTGATGGAGCTATTACCTTCAAGTACTTTGCCAATCTAATGATAATGAAAGTTATTTCCTCCTGTAGTTAAAAATACACTTTTCAAAGTAATCATTTTACTCCTCCAGCCACTTCTGATGACTCATTGCCCCAAGGCAGGGATCCACAGCATTGTTTGTGATGTTAACAACCAAAAGAATATTAAAAATACATTATTCTGTAAATCAGTGTTTCCCTGAGTGTGAAAAACAATTACATTCAGATGGAGGTGTAAACCTGAAACTGAAATGAACTATATGCACAGACCAACATACTAAATAACAGCTTTATCCACTTGATTATTGAATTTTGAAAATGTTGAAAACCATGTGACATGGCAAATAAAGCAAAATAAGGGCAAATCATTGTTTTGAGAAACACCTGGATGCCTCATCCAGGCTGATAGCAGCTTTGCAACTCCCACTTAGCATGCTCTTTATTCTAGGTTCTTACGACATCCATATAATTCGGGTGTTTGGATATTCCCACTACATTTCACGGACTTTCGCTCCTCTTGGAGACCTGGCATTTTTAGTGAATAATCCCAAGTTCTTTGAAAGTGTTTAGCGGGTCTCAAAAGAGTTACAGTTATTAATGTGTTAAGCCTGTTGCCCTGTCAAGACACATGTTCAATAGGGTTCTTCTGAAAGACTAGTGACCAGCTTATCCCAATACCGCCAAAATAAATTTAGCACTTCCCCAGGAACAAACAGTCCTAACATTGAAGCAAAGGCACTCCAGGTTGATAGACATCTAGAAAGCTGGCTGCTGTTCTCACACAGGTAGAAAACTATAGTAAGCTGGTCGGAAGCAGGACATGTGGATGTTTACAAAATGAAAATAAGTGAAATAATCAAACCCTTCATGCAGCAGTGTCATTTCTGAGTGCTGAAACTTCCAGCAAAATCACTTCAACATAACTTCAGTATTCTGAAGCGGCCTCTCTGGTGGTAGCATACCACACATTGTGTGGGAGGAGGTGCAACTTTTATTGTAACTATGGTTTATTAACCTTCTACTAAGGAAGTCCCTGAAGAAGTGATGTATTGCAGGGAACATAATAAGAATCTCTGTAAAAAGCCCACTCTATCTCCATCACCAAAACAGAGATGCTTTGGTGTGTGAGCCCTGCTCCTTGCTGTTCTTTCACACTTCTAATCACTGAAACAGGCTGCCGTGACTGTGGAGGTGGTGTGTTGGGTCTGTGCAAAGCAAATCAGCCAGCACATGTGTAGGCAGCCACCTTATTGTAGTTTAGAGGGGTTTGTCAGCGAGCTGGAAGGACAGGTGGGTGGAAGAGCGGCAGAAGCAGCTTGGGGCTGTGTGGGAGTGGAGCTGGTGGCCCTGTGTATGCTCTGCCTGTGGACGGGAGAACTGATGCTCCACTGGAAAGGAGCTCAAATGCCAAGAACTTCCAGTAAATCATAAAAGCTAAAAATAGCAGGCTGGCTCTTTGTCTGGAGTAAATCAGCAGGGATATATTGAATCCCTGGATTTACCTCAGCTGAGGGTCTCATCTGGTGCATCTCTCCCTCCTCTCACACTACTCAGCCAGCACTTTGGAGGATAATTGGATTATCTTGATTAGACTATATTGCAGTGCAGGAGTGTGCGGTGGGAGAAGTTATTATAAGAATTTTTAATATCAACTGTTACACATTTAGTGCTGTTCATATTTATATTTCATTCTGAAATTTGTTTCTATGAAATGAAAGTTTCCTGTATGATAAAGGTTTGCTGTTTTTACAACTATCGTAGAATCGTTAAAAAAGTAGTGACTCAGTTGCAATCAAGAGAAACACTTTAACATAAAACTATTCAAGTGAAAAAATAGTTGATGTGATCTGGTCTCAGAAACCTGGAACCTCTAAAACAATCCATTACCTGAATTTGCAAAGCTATTATGTACAATTTACATGCATTTTCAGAAAACATGTAAATTGTCATGAAGGCAATTTTTGGTGCCTTCTGCTGAAATCAGTGCTTAACTTTAAGAAAAATTAGTAACTTTTTACCTGGAAGCACAGCATATTCCCAGTTTGAAGTTAATTTAAGTAAATGGGAGTCCATCCACTGCTGAAATTAATTCATTGTCAAGGCTTTCTTGTATCAGAGTTCATTTTTGAATACAAAGCAGGAGAAGTGAACCTTGCTTTGGGAATCTTAAAAGAAAAACATTTCTCAAACCCTGAAAAAAACCCTGCCTGTAACTCAGTTGCACACATTTAACATATACTCAGCTGGAAATCAGTATGATTTACTTTGATTAATTTTCAAGCATCCAGAATCTAATAAGCCCACTCTATTTTTACAGTCTAAAGGCAACATGTCAGTCTCTGCAGAATCAAGGCTTCCGTGTGTATAAAGGACAAGAAATGACTTTCGCGAGATGGCCCTTTGCAACCTCCCAGTTGTTCTGTGTGACTCTCATGTCGTCATCCTGGTGTGTTTCCTTCAGAACTAGAAAATTTCCAATGGCTAGTTTAATAAGATATCACTATGTGTAGCAAGGAAGAACAGCTTTCTATATTTTTTAGTCTTACCATAATGCTTCAAAGAAGCATACTAACCTGGCATTTCTTAATCTGAACCTGTTCCAGCTCATCTCCTCTGTTTCTTATTGCCATTCATAGCCTTGTTTAAAATAGCAGAGTCTCCATCAATTTTTATTTCCCTGTCATAAATTATTCCTCTCAGCCTTGAGCCATATTAAACCAAAGCCTTCATACTTTCCATCCATTGTTATCTGTCTTATGCTTAGCTTTTACTTGTGCTTAAAGTGCTCTTAGCAAGAAAAAGGTCCCACTGTGTTATCCAAGTGTGGTTAGGATCCTATCATTTATTCTGTTACTTTAAGACTAAAATATAAGCATTGGAGATAGATGAATAATTTGTAATGAAAAACAAATAAGAGAAAATTGCTCGTGACTATTGTGGTTTATATGCGAAACTTTGCAAATTTATTATATTCAGGATGTACCATAAAGTAATACAATAGACACTGTCACAAATTACAGAATGCAGGTATATTAAATAAAGTCAAAATATAACGTGATATTAGGTCATCAAATTGACACTGTACTTTATGCCCCTGAACTGTTTATAAATAAGTAGCAGCACTGGAAGATTAATCATTTCAGGAGACTTATAAATAGGAATGTAATGTTTTTGCCTACATGAATAACACATTTTCTGTGTTTCATATTACAGCTTGAAAATCATGTCATACTCATTACTGTACATTAAGCCACAAAACTTTAGCTCTTCTCTGAGTTAATTAGTGAGGAAAAAAAAATGTCATAGTACATTAGAGCTGGTAAAAAAGAGGAGGCAAGGAAAGACACAAAAAGAAAACTCATTTTCAGTCACAGTTAATGGATGTATTGTGTAAGCATACAGTAAGCACATGCGCAAATATATTCATACAGTTTATACGGTTAGCTTGGTTGGGATAGAAAATATTTTTTTGTGGCCAAATCTACTTGGAAATAATACAGATAAATATGTAAATTTTCCAAAATTAGTTTTAGGCAGTGTCTTCTAATTAATTTGTAGCTTAGAGTACATTCAGATTTTATACAAAGTCCTGTCCTGTACTGCAGGGAGTACGGTCCCTAGGTCGCTTCAGAAGGCTGACGTTCTCTTGCTGCCCAAGGGAAAATAATCCACCCTTGATCCCGACATACCTCTGCACCTCTCACACACACGCAAGATTCTGGCATGTCTCCGGATATCCTTTTTCTGACCACCTGAATGCACGGAGGGAATGAAAGTGGTTTTAGACCCTATTATTCTGCTGTATGATAACACTGATAAAAGTGAGTAGCTAGGCATAAAGGGGCTCAGCTCTTCTGTAAGGCCACAAAAACCCACAGACTGGTAGTCTGTCATTAAAAAAATGTAAAATGTCACCAAGAGACATTTAGCTGAAAATACAAGATGGGAGATTACAGGAGTGTGAGTGGAGGAAGAGAACAGAGAGAAATGGCTTTTTCTTTCTAACAGCCTGTAGGACTCTATTAAATTAACATCCTCAGATTTCTGAAAAGTTCAGCCTTTTGGGGGCTGCAGTTGCTCTTACAGAAGTAAATGCAAAGCAACACTGAAGTAAGTCTCAACTGTTTTACACCTTGGTTTGCTGGAGTTTTCTCAGTGGATATCACGACTTCATGGCATTGCTTGCAGGCTCTGGTTTTGCTTTGAAAATAGAGTACATCGTCTCAGAATCCAAATGTGACTTTTTTCTTGCATAAGCGGGGACCTGCAATGATCACAATGAGTCAGGCTCTGGTTTTACAAGGGCATTTTCCCACTGAGGCTGATTTACTCTAATGGCTATTGATTCAACAAACTGTAACTTGGAAGAAAGGAGCAGTTGTGAATGGAGCTGGGCTGGAGGAATTAAATTACCCTAATGTAACTTCTAATGGACCTACCAGGAGTGTCCACTCCTTCTAGAAGGCCCCGAAAGCAGCTCTCTCCCTAAGTTTAACCATCATCACAGGCAGTTGCATAGCTAATGCTGTGTATTGATAAGAGGATAAATGCTATTTTTGCTCTTGGTGTCAGGAGGGCTGCGTATCACATTAAAAGCATAGGCCGCTGAAGTTCTGTCCTTGAAATAGTCATGGCTTTCAATTTCTTTCTCAGCATGTGTTTAAATATTCCCAAGAGCCCCAAACTGCCTCCAGTTGCTTCCTGTTTAAATAAAAGATGATTCCTCTTTTTATTCTGTGGAATCCATTCAAAGGAAAAGGTCATGCCTAAAGGGAGAAAGCAATTTCCTCATTCTTCATTTCAGAGCTCTAGGGATTTGTAATTTAAGTTTCCCAGAACAGTATCTATTATTTTAATTGATTTTTTTTTTTTTTTGGGTGGGGGGTGTCATGTTTGTCTAGTCCTGAAGTAAAGCCCCTACAGTATTTAGAGTTGTTAAACCCTTGGCAGCTCAGAAATGCAGCATTCCTGGGAGATCCTCAGATTAGATAGAAGGATAATTAAAAAACCTTATTTCTTTGAACCGACTTTTTTTCAGCTTATGCCTGACACCAATGATTCTAAATGCACCTTTCCCCCTTGACAGGGGGAGACCATGAAGTATTTCAAAATTATTAGAATAAATTACTATAAATATTCTTATTTTTTGAAGAATGGATGATAGATCACTCGTGATGTGGAGAGCAGCTAGGATAAATTATGACATATAAATATTTATTTTTAATTTTATTCTAATATTCAGTAGCATTCAACTGTGTTTAAAAAGATGACAGTGAGGAAATGATCATCTTTGGCTGGAATCTGAATTCTCTTAGTTTACTTGCATTTTCCCTGCTTGTTAGTAAGGGGAAGATACTTTCTAAATTACTCAACACCTACAAACCAACAAGTATGCAGAATGCCTTTTATATTTATGATTACAGGCTTCTTTTACTTTATTTACAGTCTGTTTTCCCCACTCCTCCCTTCTTACACAATCTTTCTTTAGTTAGACCTCTAGAAATACCCTGTTTGGCAGGATGAGGAACATTGTTGGGGCTCCCTGTCACCTACTTGACCACCTCTACTTGTCTTTGGGCTTTATCACCAAGCCCTCCTTCCCTCACATTTCTCTCACCTTCTTCCTCTACCCAAGCATGATCCAGACTGGGCAATAACTCCCTCCCTGCTCCTACCCTTCCCAAAGGCTGCCCCAAGAAGCATATTCACTCCCAAGCCCTTGGGTCCTGCTCATCGTGACATGCCTTGCAGTGGTCCACAGCATAGTTTGCAGTCTGGAGGCTCTCTGAAGTGATGAACATTTTGTGACAGCCAAGGTTTGACTTTGTCAGACACAGACAATTGCAAGCACAGCAGCTGCTCTCTTGTGATGATGGGAGGGACTGTAAAACAAACTCATCAAACTGTTTCAAAACAAGAGTCATTAAAAGCTGAGTTTTCAAGCTTACGTAGATGAACAAGCTTAATGAATATTTACAAATAAAAATTGGTTTAGAACTCTATAGATAAGCTCATGTATAATTCAATAAACAGAGATGAGAACTGAAGACCTGCAATCTACTTTCCTTAATGTAACATTTAGGGTATACATTTTTGTAAGAAGGCCATCACCTATTCTTATCCCATTCAAGTCCAGAGTGATTTCCTCCTACATGTGCATTTATTATTCATAAGTATCTACTGAAATCTATGGATTAGCCAGTTTAAGAGCATGGTTCATGTGAACTTTATGCCTAGCTTTCCACATTTCTTTTTTTTTTTTTTTTTGGTGATGAATAACACTCTAAGTGGATGATTGAATCGTTTTAAAAGTAGAGCTAGTAATGGAGCATGGGACTATGATATAAACTTCCCTTCTAAATAATCATGCAGGTTAAAAAAATAATCATGGATGCTAAAAACCCTGGAGCTTTTTGGCATACAAATTACATTACTTACTTGAGAGGAGTCTTCATAGGTAGTGAATAATGCAAGCACACAACCATAGCAAACCAAACTGATAGTCTGTGCTCATGGAGACATCGTGGATTGGGGTTCCTTGACAGTGTGTCTGATGCTGACTGAAGCCATGACTGAGAAATGGTTTATTAGACTGAAAGAAATTTCACAGGGATGCCATCATGGCTATATAACATTTTAATCTGACTATGATCATATTCTTAATCTGATTATGATTATTGCTGCTTGGCTTGAATGGTTGAGGTCTGGGAGGGATGTGTGTGTGAGTGAGAAAGATAACAGGAAGGATGACAAGTGACAAAATATGCTAAAGAGAAAAAAGGCACTGTTGCTATTCCATCCAAGGTACTGGAAGTGATCTCTCTAGCAAAGGAAAGATGCCAAATGTTCAACTACTCTTTCTAAATATGCATTTAATACATGCACAATTGTGTGCAATTACAAACCCATTTGTACACCTGGATGAGTATTCAAATGAATGTGAAAAAATCTGCATATGCACATTTAGAGCCTCATTTTAAAATCTGAATAAAATATCCCCTTGGGAAGAGACTTATTTTCAACACTGACTCAACGAATGTATTCAGAAATCAAAATATGTAAGTCTGACCCATAAACCTCTGTACTCTTTCAATACTCAGGTACTACCTAGGAGCAACCTAATAGCAAATTCCCAACCTGAGATAGAAACCAAACTAAATCAGATAGGACTACTGGAAAACACTATCAAGGATGCACTACCCTTTCCATGCTTCTGCTTTCTGTAATGAACAAATTGTTCAAAGATATAAACCAAGCTGTTGGAAGACTTCAGACTAAAGAATGTGCAGCACGTGGCAACATATGTGTCCAGTTAGTTCCAGCCAAAACAGTCTCATTTGCAGAAAAGGGTACAGAATTTCACTGTGACTCAGCTGAGGGGGTGATCCAAGAGAAAAGAGGCTCTAGCTGAAGTGCTAGGCCCATTGAAGGGAATAATAATTAATTTAATGGCATTTCTAGACTATCTTGACCTATTGGGTGTACCATAATTTACTTTATACTCTAAATTTTGTCTGTCTGCTTGAGGCCCAGAGTTTCCTTTGGGATTTGGTCTTCTTCTGTTGCTCCCTTTCCAGAAACATCAAATTAAGAATATTTGTACAAGGTTAGAGCTTAGGAAAAAATAAATGCATTAGACCAAAACCAAATAATGGAATGTCTGACCTTTCAACCATGCTACTGAACAGGACTGAACATTTTATTATTTTTTAATATGTGCATATGCCTCTAGTGGTGATTTAGTCACTGCTTGAACCAGTCAACTCCTTTCTAACTGCAGTGTGATTATGTCTTGTCCAAGCTAATAACTTTAATGACAATATATCAAAAGCAATTGTTCTGACCAGCAGCTAGTGGCCCTTGCATGTTGGATGAAGAAAATAAGAATGAATGAAGCAGCAGCCTCATGAAGGCAACAGTCAAATTAACAATCAACATATTTAGAACAGCAACTGAAAGCTATTACTACCTGCTGGGTATGTAGCCAGATTTTAGTGGTTTCTCTTGAATTATGCCTTTGGTGTTACAAGCACTACTATAGTTCTGAAAGTTTTTGTTTAGCTGGTTGCGTTTTTTTGGTTTATACCTAAACTAGCACACTGAGGCCTAATAGTGCTCTAAAGCTCATGTGGATAGGCCTGATTACTGAAAATATGTGATTAAACATGTGACTAAATTTCATTAGATGGAATATAACTGAAAGTTAAGCATAAACTTAATGCTGAAAAAATATATTTTCCTACATCCGTTGATCAACAACTTGAGGAATGATTCAGGAAATTGTATTTTCTTCTGATAAAAATGTCCTGGTAAGTGAAGGAGAGAGGAAAAATGGGTGGGTGGCTCTTGTGAAGAGAGTTTGAATTTGGAGTTTTCTTTCTTTTGGGGAAGAATTATTTTGGGGAATCCTTTTTGGGCAAAGAGAACAATGATTGTCAGTTTTCACCAAAAAGAAACCAAGGTGTACCTCCCATCTGAAATCAAGCCAAGCTAAACCAAGCCAAATTAGAAAGTAAACCAGAATCTCAAAGATTAGGGATATTTTTGGGGAAGATCTCAATTATCACAAACCCGTGTTTTTCACAAAATTCACATTTTTGCAGATAATTTCTGATAGGCACATGCATTCAGAGATGTTTTCATTCTGAGCACTTGACATGTCAGGTACGTTGGCTAGGTGGATGGTTACGATATAATCACTTTTGATCACTCTTTTACCAAAATAGCTTTTACCAAATAGCTTCATAAAAGTGATCTGAATATATATAAAAATGTATACATATTTATATATTTATCTGGAATGCTAAAAATCAAAGAGAACAAATTTACTGCCTGACCTCTTATTTGATTAGTAAAAAATACAGGAATTTTAACTTTTTTTTTTTTTTGGTTAAAACGTGTTCAAGTAAACTAAACGGATGAATGAGCAATACAGGCACCTTGAAACCATTCTGTTTGATTAATTCTAAAGTTATATTTAAAATTATATTCAAATGCTCTTAGGAGGACTAAGCCTCCTTCACTGAAAATGTCAGACAGAAGAAAATCCTTCTATGTTTACTTTTCAATATGTCAAGAAAACATTAATGACAAAAATGTATCTTTTAGAAAAATTGAGAACTGATTTCCCTTTCTGATTTTTCAGAAATCTGAAATTCTGCTAGTACACTGAAACAAAATGTTATTTGCAGAGCTCTACCTACACGTGAACACAAATCCTCCTGTAAGGTAGGCAATATGGCCATGTGTACCAACATTTCTGCTTTATAAAGTGAGCTTTGTCTGGAGTTTGGGTTTCTTTGACAAGGGGAAAGGAAGAACTAATTAATGTTTATGTATTTTTATAGATTTATTTATTTATTTTTAAGAAAGGTAACCTTTGAGATGTACAGACCCCACTTTAAAATAATATATGTGTATACATATACATATATTTAATATTTCTCAAGAAAGATGATCAGGTGCAGAGATTTAAGACATTTCATTTTACTCCAGTGAGTACACATTAGCCTGACAGGTTGCATTTTTGTGACTGGATATTTAAGCAGTTATAAAAAAATAAAGTAGCAAGCTTGATGGTTTTTGAAACATCTTTAACAGCTTGATAAATTGAACTTCAGTGTTAAAAGGAAAAAAAAGAGTAACATTATTACTCAAGTAACCTGAAACTACTGATTGAGAATATTAGACAGACAAGGAACTAAAAAAACCTTTAAAGAGTGTATCCTACTTTTGACTAGCTTTGCTCACCTTCCTCCTTTCACACACTCTATCAATTCCCTTTTTCTTTTGAAAGAATTAAGGTGTTACCTAAACTCAGTTTTGGAGCCTGGTCTTCATTGTGGCAGGAAGATGCTCGGTGTACTTATTAGCAACACCAAATAAGCAAGTAAATGTCAGACACTACATTTTGTGCTGTCATTCTGCATATTAAGAAAGCAGCAACTTCTACACGTCTTTCAAGTCTCCCTTCCCAGGAGACAGTTAAAGTGACATTGCCATCCTTTTTGTATATTGAAAATAGTAGAAACAGACTGATACGGACAAACAAACAAGGTCTAAGAAGGGACACACAAAATATGACCTCCTTGACAGTCCTTTCATCCTATCCTAATCAGGTTTTTCACTTTCCCTCACATCTTTGCGCTAATATGTCATTTTTAAGGTAATGATATTGAGTATTGAATGTTTGGCCTGAACTGTTGGAATAGCAGACATATTAGATCACTCATTTTGTGGCGCCCTTGTTTATTGGAAAGCAACTTGTACCCTATCTTCTCAGCCACAATCATGTGTAATGTTTTGGGTAGCAGAATGTAGCTTTTATAATTAAGTTACACATTTAGAGCTGCATTCTTATTGAATTTCCAGGTTAACTTTTTTGTTGTGACTGCCTACTTTAGTTATGACTGCAGTAGGTAACTGAATGTCTCTGTCCTGACATAATGTCATGCGTAAATGGGGAAATTAAGAAAAAACTCTTTTTGCACAAAATAGCAATTTTACCCTAGCATGAGAAATTTTGGAAAGACTATGATGTTAGCAAAGCAGAATCCGAAGCTTAGCTGGCAATGTGTTATTCATTCTTGCCCAAGACATTCTTCCTGAGAAAATCCTGACATCAGTCTTTTTACATAATAGGATATAAAAAATAAAGCAACATATTGTAACTCACTGGTCAATTTTGCAGGCTCCCTGACAAGTTACATTATCAGGCACCTGAAAATCTGCACTGGGGGATGCTGAAAAAGCGTAAACTGGAATGTGATGAAGAAGTGTGGAGACATAACATTAAGAAATACTTCAGAATAATAGTGTATAAATTCTGTATGACTCAACAGCTGTACAGGTAGAGAAAGCCCAGCATGACATCGACTGATTTAAGAAAACTTGAAGGCAGAATTAATCATTGATGTGGCTATTTCTGGAAATGAAAGACATTTTGAACAAGAGGAAAATGTGAAAACCATACAGATTGAGTGACTGTACCATAAAATAAGATTTCTCTTGGTAATTTAGCAGTAAAAATAAAATGTGGCCAGCTCTAGGATCTAACAAGAATGTGTTGGACACAGAAATTGTCTGGATTTACATATGATGCTTGCCAAGTCTACCATTCTTGGAAATCTCTCCTGCATTCCTGTTTCTCTTAAGGGAATTCATGGTTCATTTGTTTGCTTCCAAAAATGAACATGAACAAAAATCATATCCTTATGGGAGGATGCACACTGTAGTCCAAAATTCTCTATGCTAGCAATGCAGGCAACTTGTGGTACCTTTCCTCACAAAGTCAAAGAGTAGAGACTGTCATCACCAAACATAGTAGAGAATATCATCTGTGTTCAAATTGTTGACAACAGGATCTTCAGCAACTCAGGTAGTGACTGCATTGAGATAAAAATTGAAATAAAAAGATAATACAAATAAATAGCAGAATAAGGCAAACAACTGATAGAAAAGAATAAGAGAAGGGAAAACTGACAAGAGGCATGACAATGTGGACAGGAGCTACCCAGGGGCATGACATGCAGGGTACAGCTGTAAGCATCCCACCAAAGAGCCATTTTGAAATACTGAACTCAGTCAAATGCAGTATTTTACCTGAAAGATTGTCAAGAAAGAGGTTTGCCCACACTTGGAATTATGAAGCAGACTTGGCAGGGGTGTTGAGAGAAAGAACCCGAACTGAGTTTCCAGGGTCTTTGATGTAGTTATAACAGATACCCATCTGAAGAGATTTTTCAGGACCTGAAGTAGCGCAGAACTACCAACTCCTAATAGCTTGTGTAGATCATAAAAAAATACCACCAGGGCCTTATTCTGATCTCAGAGTCTCCAAATTGTACAGCTAGAAATTTCTGCTGCCTTTGCAAATGTTATGTATCACAGCAAACAAGTTGCTCTTCAGCACTGCTCTCTCAAGTTAAGCTGCTAGTCCTGCTTGGTGGTAACACTGTGTGTTCTGAAAGGCTGGAGGAGGGCACAATTTCACAAAGTATGTGAGGAAACAGGCTTTGAATTAATTGAAATGTGAGTGCCTGACCTGCTAGCTTTTCTCCTTTGTCTGTGCTTACAAGCTAAGCAGGTTTAACATTGATCAGAGTTATCTAGGGAGATACTTGGCTACAGTTATAAAAAAAGAAAAAAAAAAAAAAAAAAGAAGAAGGAGAAAAACAATGAAAAATAAAACCCCACAAACCTTCAGAAAACACTTGTCCCTCCCCACCTGTTCAGTGGGTTGCTGTGTTTTTCCCAAACTGATGCCCCCACACATTAAGAACAGGCTGCTACTGGAGCCATCACCTTTGGAGTGTGAAATAGAGTGGCATTAAGTTCTGGCTGCTGTGACTCATATTTGTTTGTCCTCATACAGCTCAGATTTCCTGCTGACATCCTAGATTGCAAGAACATACACATGGCGCATACATGGATCAATGCCTGTTTCCTCAGACAAAGAACTGAACATTGTGTGACAGCAGGCCCACCCCTCTGGAGATTGTAGAGTGCAAATCTGTTCTGATGATGAAATCCACAGATGATTTCATGGGAGAGGATGATGAAAGGAAACATTTCAGCAATTCTGCAGGACTGTAGCCCTCTTTCTAGAAGAGAGGTTATGAATGAAAAATGAATGTGTGTGTAAGTAATTTCTGATACTGTAGATTCAGAGCAGAGCTATAGCTGCTGACCTTTTTGTGATATTTCACAATAGACATATCTTTTGATCTTAAAGTTCTTGTTAATGAAAAGTTATGGAAAAATTACTAAATGAAAATACTTAAAAAAAGTTTTTTGAAGACTTCCTCTGTGAGAGGAATTTGTCTTGGCCTATTGCTCTGAAAGTGTTGACACCTAAGGTTCATTTTCTTCATCAACGTGTTCTCTCCGTACAAATTCTCACACCATGCAGGGCTCTGTGCCTCCTTTCCTGTGCTGCCCACTCATCACCCTGACCCCTGCAAATTGATGTCATAAGGCATAACCCGCATTTTCTTGACATGGGTTTGAGAAGTCTGCTACTTCTACATCATTTGTACATGAATGAGAAACAATGCAAGTTTGGATCAGATAAAACCAAGAACATAATCCAAAAGTATATCTTGGTCTCTCTCATTTAAACTTTGGTTGTCACATTGGCAGGTGTGGATGAAGAAATAGAGCAGACTGCAGAAATGTGCACCACTGACAAGCGATGTGTAACAACCAAAGCAGGCAAGGGTCTTGTTTTCTTCTGGATTCAGGATAGCAGAAATGTTGGCTTCTGTTGGCTTAAAATACTGGAGGAATTAATTCTTTTTGTGCTACTGAATTTATGCAGGTCAAGGAATTGTTCCCTTGCACAAGCCTGAAACAGACTCTTCTTTCTCTCCGTTCCAACTCCTGCTAACTCAAATCTCACAGGGAACTGGAAGTCACTATCTTCAACATGAGGACTCATTAGCTAAAGCTTCATTTTGATTGCTGTATGAGGCAGATGTATTTTTTTCCTACTAAGATTGGCATCCAAAGATCCAAGATCCCTGTTTTCTTTATGGGTAAGATGCTGTCTTGCCCCTGTGGAAGGAAATAACACTCACAACAGCAAGAATTGAATGATAGTGTAGCCATTGTCTAAAAATCAGTGATATTGTGTTGTTCAAACTAAAAAAGTGATTGTTTGGCATATTGTTAAATACCAAGCCTATTGGGGTATTGGGGGTTATTGCATTTCTAAAGATTCACAAACAAAGGAAAATTTACAAGCATAATTTTCCTGATAGACACTATCTTGCAAATCGCCATGTGGACATATTTTATAGAAGTTTAGAACTAAACCTTCCAAATACCACCTCTATTCTGGTAAGCTTTATGAATTTATTTATATTTGAATCTTTTACTACTCTCTCAAATGCAGTTTAAATTGGCTAGTGGATTCAGAATGTTTTTTTGGAAAAAATGAGGAGAACAAGCAGACAGCAGACAGACAGCTCAATAGGCAGACAGCATGATCACATAAGCACTGTTTTCTTAGGAAACAAAACTGTATTGGAGCAGCAGGAGGCCAGTTGTCTGAGGTCTCTCATCAATAATTCTGGGGTAAAAGTAATGTTGGCTTATTGTTTTTTAAAGGTCTAGTCCTAACAAACCTTTGCCTAACAGCCTCCCTGATCTCTAATAGAGTATTCAAGAATCTTCTGACACAAACTAGTATGTTCTGAAAACTACGTTTCTGAATTTCTATAACATTACTTGCTCCATTTCACCAGTAGCCCTGTAATACCGTCACCAAAATATGGTGGGCTCTTGGCCAACTTTTTCTTTCTTGACTGTGGAACGCTGGCTTTTTGGCTTCTAATAATCTCTTCAAGTTCTCTCACTTTTTGTTTGCATTTCCCTCCTACTCAATATTACTCATACTTACCCTGAGCTTCGGAAAATTAGTTGTTTGGAAGAACCATGTATGCAGCTGATTAGGACCGTCCTCTGTTTAATCACCTATTGAATATAACTGGCTCATGATCACTACTCTGTAGGCAATGACCTACTTGTAGGTCCAGAAAACAATTAATCTTTGTCCATCTTAACAGCAGATAAAATAAACCACTGTCGAGAATTAGACCTCTTATATAGGAAATCATGTTCTATAACCTTTAGAAATCGTGATGCCTGTGCCCAACAGCCTACATTTCCCAAAAAAAGCATGATTAGTTTTCTATACATGACAGGAGAAGATGGTGGGCAGTTTTATGGTGTAGTTCTTTGAGCTGTTGCAGACCTCCCATGATCACCATCTCCTGAGCTAAATCACCCAATATCCACAATATTTTTCTGCACCTCCATGCATTTCTCTCATCGTGTTCTTACAACTTGTAGCCAAACATTTTAAAATTCCAATCACTTGAAACATGGTTACTATATTCTACTTTGCCAACTACAACACACTTCTGCTTTCCAAGAATTTTCTGTTGTTTTTAGCCTAAATATGTGAACAAAAGAGTAATTTCTTCACCTTACTTCTCCTCTAGTTCAACAAAGTTGAAAGAAATATGAGTCTGCAATACATTGTTTTTATAATCTCTATTGATAAAAGTATTATTATTGTCACCGCTATTAACCAAGTCTTCCAGACGACTTCAATTTGCTATTGACCAGGGAGACTGGTCTGTATTCCTTATTTATGAGCTTCTGCTTATATGAATTGTTGTGGAAAATTCCCCAAATCCCAAATCTTCCCTTTCATATCATTTTTGTCTTCAACAGTCCACTGCTCTCTCACTCATGAAGTGAATGCACCTCTAGGAAAGTCAGCTGAATCTTGTTTAACATCCTGAAGACTATAATTTACATAATTCCATGTGGTATCTCTTTATGGAAGAATGATGCAATTGCTGTAGGAGCTTCACAAACTTATTGTTACGGATTTATTTTTACTCCAGTGAAATGTTACAGCATCTTACTGTCCATGTGACTTCTGCTGAATTCTGTCCCAGGATCCTGAGGGAATACAGTTTTCAGTGGTTACCAAGCTATGTTTACTATTAACACTAAACCCCATCAAACTTCACTGGAAAATAAGACTGACCTCCTCTCACTACTTCTATTGAGAAACTATTCCAGAAAATGACTCCCCGGCCAGTTACAGTCTAATTTTCAGCTGTATTCTGGAGTTTACAGCATTAGTTATTTGCCATTCTTCCCAAGAGCAGTGATGAATGACAATGAATCTCTCAAGGAGGTTGAAACACCTTTCTTGGATGTTGTTTGCTTCATCACATCAGGATTATTATCACGTACAGACTTTGTAGCTTTCTGTTCCTTCAGGGACTTCTTGTTTGGTACCTGACTCACTGAGTAGCTGGTAGTGCTGCTGCACAGTTGAAGGCTTCCTGACATTCAGTCTTTTTTTTGTCTCTAGGACATAGTTTCTTAACACATTCCAGTCTGGTGTTTGTCCCCCAAAACCTCAGTTTACATGGGTGTGAAATAGTGTTAAATATCTGCTTCTAGACAATATGGTTTTATTCCTACAAACAACCAGATTACATTTGATGCACTGAAAGGAACAATGCATGATATGGTGTATGGCTGTACTTACACGGAAGGAATAAAAGCCCTCTCTTGGGCTTTTAGGCCCAGTATTTTCTGGAGTTTGCCTGGTTATAGACTTGCAAGACTATCAGGTTAAAGCTATTTTCTTAACTGCAATGAAGGATTTACCACAAAGGATGAAATTCATATTGCCTGATTTTAGCCATCTAAACCTTGGGCATTTATTTTCTTGTTGGCTACATATGTCCCTTATATAAGATGGAAGTGGAAAGAGAGCAGCCCACCTATCATAAATATTTATTTTAGGATGCTTTCTGGAAGTGCTTTTCCCTCAGTTTACTACATGAAAAGCCTATACAACCAGATTTAATTAAATGCCTAAATTTTAGATGTTTCTTAGTTAATTATCTCCTTAAAAGAATCTAGTCACTGACATAAATTTTTACTCCTTAATTTCCATAGATAACATTTCACACTTGTATTTTCTGGGGACAAAATACCACTTGCACAGAAAATAGAAAAGTCCGATGTGGTCTGGGAACTGGTTTTGCACCAAGAGTTTTGCAAGGAGGAGGAGTCAGACTGTTAACATAAAATGGGCTGAAACCAAGAGGCAGAGATCATAAGTGAGAGAAGAAAGCTGCTTCTCATCAGCCAAACATATTAATTAGCATCTTAGCTATGTTTTCTAGACCTGGAATTGCTACTTCTTCTGTCTTAAGAGCTACTGCTTGAAATAAAAAGGCATTATTTACATTTAAAGAAACAGACTGTGATACTCATTATTTCTCAAGTGCCAGTGATTTTCTTGCATGTACTTGTGCCAGCAGAGTAACAGACCATATAATGTGAATAATGTTTCAGAATTCATTTTGAGTTTTCTAAATTCCCTTAATTCTGTGCCACTAATTTTTCCTTAGCAAAAATCTGACACACCACAGCCTGGCAATCTGCTTTCCTTTAGCAAAGAGAAAGTGACGTATATCAAATAGTTTTTGCAAGTGACTAATTGAAAAATCCAGATTATTCAAAGAAAAAGTATTTTCTTAAACTTACCAAAATGTTAACAATAGCATTTGTGACCATTTAAAAACACTTTCTGTGTATGGCCTTAAACAAGTCATTGATATTTCTAATGCTTCAGATACTCCATTTATAAAAGTGGGATAATAATATTTCCTTTGAAACATGCTTCGAGCCATACAGATGAAAAACATTAGATAAGTGGTGGCTATTCTTTTCATTGTTATTAAAACCTTGCTGACAGGACACAGCTAACACTGCAATTCCTACAAGACCTCAAGATACAGTTTCATGTCTTTTGCAGACATGATTCTGTACATGATGTCCTAACTCACTTAACATAAAAAATAAACAAGATAATGTAATTGTTCTCTGCTTTACCTGGTCTGACTTTTAATAACAAGATGGCTCCTGGGGAAAACAGCTCACTATATTCTAATAAAAATTTGGAACAGCTGCATGTACTCCATTTCAAGCTTTCCTCCTTGTATAGTTTATCTCCAAAACCACCTTAGAGCAAACCTCACTTGTTTACTTCAGTGGAAGTTTTTCCACCAGGCATGTAAACTCATCCAACCTATCTCTCCCTAGTGTTTATATATAAAAATACCCAATCCATCTCTGCCAGAAAATTCAAGGAAAGGAATAAGTATAGGCTATCTGAGGCTAAGCAAACAAAGAAGTCATCAAGGTTTTGGAAAAAAATGTTAGTTTGTTTTCTTCAGAAGAACAAGGAAGAACAAGCAAAGCAGTGAGTGAAACCTGGTTTCATAAATAAGTTTGTGTTCCTTGTTCTCTAAGCATACATCTGTCTCCAGCTAAACCCTTCACTGTTGCAATAACTTCTTCTCTTAAATATGAATAGGAAAATATGCTGGCAAGGCTGTGGCTGTCCTGGACACATAGTAAGAAAATATTTGGGTTTCAGGAGAGTGATGAACTGATCGTCCAAATAGTTGCTGAATATTTTTGTTTCCTGAGAAAATCAAGCTGAAAACAGCCACAGATCCTCACTAAGTCACATCCAGTACAGCTCTAAAGGCCAGGTTTTTCAAGTGTGTAAAGATTTAGCTTCATCATCTATGTGTTTCATTGGAGGACCTATGTTAAATCCCCTGCATTGCTTGGAAATCCACAATGCAAAGACAAGCCTCATTCCAGACTTTGCCACTTGTAGCCTGTTATCCCTATTGATCACACATCTGTTGTAGGTATGTGCAGTCCTCAAGGAAAGGATTTAGTTACCTTTTTTTTTTTTCTATTTTTCCAGACAAAATATTTCTACAACTTGATCTACTTACCAATATTGTACTGCTAGAAACTTACTGGCCAGAAATACAATGTATTAATAATTGAATGGCTAGTAGAACAGTGTTATGGAAAAAATAATGCTGAGATAAAATATTTCTCTTCCCATTGAAAAGAATAAACTGTATGGATCAAGAAAAAAGAATCATTCTTCTATCAGTACCAAGTAGGCTGTGAACTTTTAACAAACTAGTATAAATTGGTTCATCTTCTGTGCATAGATGTTAACATGTTAGATTGAAGTGCACCTGCTTTTACAGCTACTCAGCCTCACTGCTGCTTCCCCAAAGGGAGAAAAGTGACATGGAATCCCCAGAGTATTGCTGAAGTATTAGTCAAAGGCTGACAAGTATCTGAGCAATTTGCTGATGCCTGTAGAGAAGGTCTTCTCTCAGGGCAGTAGCTGTGACCTTGGCTCTTGTATTGCATCTGCATTAGTACAAAGCTGGCAATATTCAAGAGAATTAAAAGCCCTCAGGCTTCCTGAGTGTAATGAGCAACTAACTTCAGCCCAGTCAAGGAAAAGGCTTCAAAAATAATCATCTTATACCTAAACTCCCATGGTAGACACTGTGAACAAGAAATTAGAGTGGAGTTACCACTGGTTATTGAATCCTACTGCCAATATCACATCTCTCACAGGTTTAAAATCAGACTTTTTAACCGTGTTCAGACTTCAGGGTATATCTGTCACACGCAGTACTGTTGGCTATGACAGAGCAATATTTGCCTCAGGGTTGTGACAAAGATCTGTGGAGAAAAATTAAACCAAACCAACTGCATTTCTCCAGTCCTTTCTTTCAGGATGTTTCTGGAGTGCGGTGACAAGTGATGGCTTTTTCCACTTCCCAGAGCATTGTTTGCTTATGCTAGCAAGTGAGAGGTCACAAATGGCAGGAGAAGGAAGACCCTGAACTATACAAAATGACTGGAGATCCTGAACTGAACGTTTTCAGTCGTGGTCACATGGTCATGCCTCAATATTTGGTAATACGGACTTTGGCTTAGGTTCACCTCCACAACATACACACATGGGGCTGAAGACACATGAATGAACAGATTGTCCTGATCAGGTACAACCTGAGCCTGAGAGAGGTTAGAAACCAAAGATTTCTGTCTCCTGAATTGGCAGCGATGTCCAACAAAAATGTCATTAGAAGATGACTCCTAGTTCATGGCTTCTCACATGTGTAGCAAGAAAGCGCTCTAAATGTCATTCTGATATTGCGTCCTACCATCCTCTGTTATTCTAATAGCATGGGAGCACAGGCCTGAAGAGACATTGTGGGTGATGACACTCGAGCCCTGCTATCACAAGCACCCATGCAATACAATAAAATCATAAAGGAAGCACTTCAGCTTCAGACTAGGTGTTAAGAAGCATTCCTTCAGGATCTTACTTTTTTGATGATTAGGAAGTGATTCTAATTTTTTAATGTTTTTGGGGCTCAACATGAGCCTTTTGGATTCAACAGGAAAATTAAGTCAAACTGTTTCTCATGTTTTTGTCTTGTGGCATAGTTTGAGAGCCTTCACTGGAAACAGATGCCTAGGAAGGATCTTCTGGTTATATTCTTGTTCTTGGAGCTATCTGCAGGATTTGGTACCATTGACTTCTGGATAGCCGTCTGTGCCAGGACATGGAGTCAGCTCTTCTGCTGTTGCAGGCACCATGTCTTATTATCCCGTGCATTAAACCCCCAAATTTAATCTAAAAAGCAGCTAAGATTTCTGCCTCCACTTTGATTGGAAAGCTGTTTTAAAACATCATTGTTCTGACTGTTTTAATTTCCAGAGCAGTTCATTCATGCACAACTTATACTAGGCTTTTGTAATGCCAGCATTGTTCTTTAGTTTAAAATAGCTCTTTTGAATCTCTTCTTGCCCCCATACAGCAAACACAATTCCTCTCAGCTTTTGTTTTCTTAGCCTAAACTCCTGCCAGACAGACCCTCTACTCCCTTATTATCCTGGCAGTCCTTCTCTAACTCTGCTCCAAGCTGATTTCGTCTTTCTTAAAAACAAATTATGAGAATCATCCCTTCCATCTTTCCGCAACAGCATTAACACTTCCAGGTCTCTTTTGGCGTTTTATTTCTCAATATGTCTTAGGAACACTGTATGTTTGGGCAGCTGCATCACACTGGCTCAAAACCATCCTCTTTCAAAACTCAAGAGATCTAAAGACTTGGAGGATTTTTGTTTGTTTGTTTGGTGTTTTGTTGTTTTTGTTTGTTTGTTTAATCTTTTAATAGATGAACACCTATCTACCACAATTCAGCATCTGGCTGATGGTTTTTTTGATGTTTCTTTAAAATGGCATCATTTGGTATTAAGCAAAGAGAGTTTAAAATATAAAGGTAGTGTTCCTGAGTGTATAAGGGAGTATCTTACTCATCTTAATATCCTTTGCAGTCTACTAGTTAGGCATCTAAGGTCTCTAGACTCTTTCTATCATCAATGGAGAGACCAGCACCTCTAGAGTGTGATTTAGTTCATCCTGAAACAGATAGCTAAAACAAGAGGGACGCATTGCTCTTTGGAGATTGCCTGTCTCTCCCTGTAGATGACAAAGGGAGCCTAGAACTGTCTCAGATGTTTTGCTTAACTTGTGTGTGGCTAAAGTAATGTATCTTACCGTAAGTAATTCAGGACAGTGAAAAGCTGTTTCAAAAGAGATTTAGATCTGCCAGCGTCTATTTTATAGGGAAAGGCAATAAAATTTATGTTTCTAGCTCACTGGGAAACATTGGACATATTTATCTATTAACTGTAACAGATTATATACGCACAGGACAGTTCTAGTCATTTAAATAGGCTCTTCTTTGAAAAACCACCTGAATATGTCAAAGGTTTTTATGCTTGCTGAGTTGCAGTGACAACCCTGGAGATCCACTGATACACCAGACAGCTATGAATTCTGACCTAGATCCTACAACTATGAATATGATTATTTATCTGAAAAGAACTGCTCACTCAGGAGAAGTTGCTGGTGAATTCAAGTGCTTGCAGGGTTTGGGCAATAATTCATGAAAAAGTTACAAATATATTATGCAATACTGCAATAATACCCTTTCTATTGAGTACATGAAATGCTGGATTAGACCTAAATATTTTGGCAGAGGTGCTTCTATTATTTAATTTTCATACTATTATTTACTTTTTTTTCTTGTGAATGAGGTTGATACATGCATTCATATTATCACTTTCCAAAGGAGTGAGATGAAGTCAAAGAGTTTACCTAAAACATATTAGAATTTGATATCATTATTTATAGGCATTTTTTAGTAAGTGGAACACTGTCTGTTAAAAAGTGCTCTGCTACTTTTATTTTTAGAAGGTAATGAAGAAATGTACATTTTGTTCCTTGAATGTGAAGAGGCACTTAAAAATTACCTCCCCTTTTGTTGTGCTGAGACACACTTTCCGTTCACTCACTTGAACATGAAAAAAACCCATAAAGCCCAGTGAACTATTCAGTTGTTAAACCTGAGTTCACCTTTCATCTTTCATTGAAAGGCACCCCAGTCCTTCCACAAGTAAGTGTAAAAATAAAATTAAGACACCTTTCTGTCACAGGAAATCTTGCTGAGACTAATCTGCTTTTTAGAAGGTTTACTTTTAAGTAGGATTTCCTTTCACTGCATGTACACACTCTGAGTCAGGAAGCTCCAGTCTGAGTCAATGCTAAATACATTTGGTTTTCAACTTGAGTTGGCTTGCAAATGATGGAACCAATGATTCATAATTTCCATCCCAACCTTGTTTGCTTTATATTCACACTGTGGCAGGTGAACTGTCGCGTTGAAGATCATCAAGTTATTTAAGGGGAAACTGAAGCCGTCCATTAGCCTGCCATGTGAAAGGCACATTTACATGTATAAGAACAAGTTATTGGAAGGTGATATGCCACTTAGATATTGCAGAGTTCAAGTTTTTTGGTAAATCTAGTATAATTTGCATATTCTAGTAATGTTGCACAAGTTAATTGTCATCTATGCTTGTTACACGCTTATTATTTCTCAGTCATTCACTTCTACTATCTAATTAAATAAGCTGATTTTTTTCAAGGTACGTCTATCTGATAATGGATCCAGTATGTGGTATGCTATTGATATAGAAAGTTTGGTTTTAAATATGTGCGTGTAGAGCTGCATTGCAGTCTGTTTTGCTGGCGTATAAAATTCCTGAATGACCTTTATATATCTGTTTGCCTTGTCCCCTAATGTTCAACAGAAAAAGCAAAGCAGAATTAATTGTCCTAAATGCAAAGTCTGTGGAGAAGACTGGGACTGCACAGCTGTCTAACCTTGCTCTTGAAGTGTGTCATTTTCCAGCCAGGAGGGAAAGCAAATGGAGAAGAAGATGCATGGCTCTATCACTTACTGATGAAGACACTCTCTTGCTACTTGTGAGTGACAGTTAAGGGACTATAACACTAGATCCACGTGTTTAAACTTGCTCAAATTGAAAGACCCTAGAACATAGTGTTATAATTTCATTTCCTAATACCCCTATGGAAAAGGGTGCCTTTTCTTTAAAACAAGGCTTAGCAATGCTGATCTGGACAGCATCATCTAGATTTTCACACTAGCTGGCACAGGGCATCTCCTTGCTTAATGTGCACTGAACCAGTCTACAAAAGCATTTAATGCCCATGATTAATGGAGGCAGGAGAACACTCTCACTCTGATGATTCATTCTTCAGAGGTGCTGAGTTTTCACACTATGGCAATATATACATCTATATATAGGACGACTAGCTTCCCCATTCCTATCTTAGGCTGGCTGACTCGACTCACTATGTTGAGGGCAGGTGCTTACTTTTTAGGCAATGGCCTATAAAACAAGGTAGTATGTAACCACCATCAGTGTGATTCATTGTGCTCAGCTTTACACATCTATCAATCAACTGCCTAAGCTTAAGCCTTGGTTTCCTCTCTGGTCAGTGGACAGAAACAGACACTTTTTGAAAGTCACTTTTCCCAATAAATTACAGACACATACTTTAGGGTGAGTTGCATTCCCTTCTGGTGCTGTTGCTTTTTTATCAACAGCTAGCTAAAATTTACATATCTTAGCATTAGATGTCTTAAGTTAAGTGGGATGCATCTACCTCAGGTATTCTAGGTCTCTTTAAGATTGATTTCACTGAGCCTTGGTCTAGTCAGCATGAGTGGCAGCAAGTGGCTGGAAGGTCACAGTACTTCTTTCTGGTAAAGGCTAAGAAAGATGCAAAAAGGCAGCCACTATAAGAGAAACAGAGATGTCTGAAAGAAGTCCTGTGCAAGGACAGTTAATGGTAACAGGATTGTTTAGAAAGTCTCTAGGCATCTGGTGTTTGGTGAGTGGCTCTTTGTCCACGATGTGTTCCCCAGAGTCTGGCCATGCTTGACAGTCCCCAGCATGAACACAGCACTCTCCATCAGATGCACTCTTCCACTCAATGTGTGAGGAGAAAATGTGACTCACCAGAACTTGGTAACACTTATTTAGCAGGGGGTTTTCACTTGTGGCTGTCACACACTGCAGACATAATAAAACAAGAAAAAATAAAAAAATATCGGTAACCCAGATCTCTAGAAAAGCAGTTAGGAAACTTCCCTTTACCTTCCCGTGTCCAGTGTGAATGCCTCTGAAAAGGGATTAGCAAGAAAACCTTGGATCTTGAACAAGTGAAGGCCAAAGGACATTCCATTATCAGAGCTGTGTGATTTCAGCAAGGTCATATTATCTCAGGTACAGTAGAAGAATTGTGTACACAGTGTTGTCAGCTGTAGTGCTAGAAGAAGGACTTCACTGTACATTTCTCTACCCAGACCAGCTCTTATTTATTCCTCTAAAGAATGAACTGTAAATCTAGGTAGCTGCATTATAAGAGAAGCACTAGAATTTGCAATGTACACTTCGAACAGCTCTATTATTACACGCAGAAAAGGAGAGTGGTGTCTATGCACAGAATTCCTGTAAAGATGAGAGATTACATTCCTTATTATTTTATTCGGAAAATGAAGTCTAGTACTCCAGTAATAATATTAGGAGTGATTACAGAGCTATTAAGGAGTAAAGATAATGAGGCACTTTGAAAAACTAGCAAAGGTAAAGGTCCATACCCCAGGCAACATAAAAATGACAACAAAAAACTTTATTATGAGGAGGTATGGTGCCCATAGAGATCACAAAAAGAAACCCTGTCTCAGAACTCCATCTTTTAAGGTCTTTGTAATTTTCTGTAAGCTTCATATACTAAACTTCTTTTTCTGTTTCCAGTTCAATCCCATTAAATTAGTCACCTATAATACATTATAATTGAAAGGGAAATATCCTAACTACAGCTTCCCATGGGAGAGTTTGTTCTTGGCTTAGATCCCTCATCTATAGGATCTTATAAAATTCTTGAGTTATAGCTGGGTCATATCCCACCTGCTTTCAGGTAAACAACAGCAGGAGGACTATATCTGGGGCTTGAGTTACTGCACAACCATTCTCTTGCTGAAGGTATTATAGTACCAGGAATGTATTTTTTCATCTATTAGAAGAAAACAAGCAGCTGGAAATTAGCTCCCTTGCCAGCTGCAAGAGAACTACTGGGAACTTGTTTATTTACTACTAAAAAGTATGCACTTGGCAGGGCATCTGGTCACCTTTTATTTTGTCAAGAGTGTGAATCCTGGAGGCAAGGTAGCCTGCATATCTGAGGACTGCTTAAGGCACAAAAGAAATGTGGATTGATGTCTGAATAGTTTCAGATCTTATACCAATTTTTGTTTGATTGTTTTAACATAATATAACCTTATTTGCAAGAAGTTTTTGAAGCACAATAAGCTAACAAAACCAGAAGAATTTCCTTTATCTGATTTATCTCTAGAGTATTAATATAGTTCAAAAATAAACTGAACTTAATCTTTATATCCAAGTGATGAACCCACACTGTTCACAAAGCCGTGCTAACAGTACTAATGAAATAAACAGATATAAATAGTCAATATAACCTAAAATAACTTGTTACCTTTTTGGTGTAAAATAAAGAGACATTTTACAAACAAAGTCTTCAAACCTTTAGTGCTCTGAAAATGGAATTGACCCCATTTTTCTGTAACTAAATAAAAACAGGAATGCAATTGCTTTATCTGAGTCCCTGTTAACAAAATTCTAAAAATACTTTGAATACATGTCATGGGCACAGCACGTGTGTGCACCTAATTCCTGGTGCAACTGCCTGCTGAGAATCCCGGGGGTGGAAGAGGGCTTGCAGTTGCTCTTACTTGCACTGAATACCAGGGAACAAAGAAGAGAAATGCTGTCCCACCTTTGATTTCATGAGAAACCTGTGGAGGAAGAGGCAGTATTTGGGAAACAGAGAAAGAGGCAATGAAAATAAGGGATGATTTTAAATCTCAAAGTAGCTGCAAATCTGTAGATGACACTACAGTTTATCACGAAAGGGATTTAAAATCCTGTAAAAGCAAGACAAGCTAGATTTTTAAATTTTTTTAAATTTTATTTTTGAGGTATGGTGGAAAATTAGAGTTGTTTCCTACCCAAGATTTATTCAGATCTGAGAGCCCCTATACTGGACAAGCAGTGCTACCAGGCTCTTGGTTTCCTGTCAGACGACCACATGGATGACGGACAGCAAGGAAGTTGAGCTGGCAGGAAATGAGGCAGATTTTGAAACTTCCTGATTTCTCTTGGCCTTTCATTGATGAACAGAGAAAGACTTCCAAGTTCTTTTGGAAAATGCCTGTCCAGCTTTAGCTACTGACCTTCCTTCCTCACTTCTGCAAAGCATCCTCCTGCAGTCATGGGAATGACACCGGTGAAGAAACAGAAACCTTTTTCTCTTGCACAGGGAAGCAGAAGTGTGGTGGCAGCTTATTCGTGAACCAAACAGCTTCAAAATGTCCCTTGCTCCCTGTGGGATCTGCTGATTTTTGGGACAAAGAAACAAAAGGAAAAAGAAGTGAGGAGTGAAGACGTGTACAATCAAACCTCAAAGGAGATTACTCAGTGTGAGAGCAATGAAGGGCTGGAAAGCCCAGTATCAAGCACAAGTAAAGACTGATCACAAAGCTACCATGAGGGAAAACATCACCTCCAGAGAGAAAGGAGTGGATGCCGTCGGTAAGAATGATTTTCTGAGTGAATAGGTATGGAGGCCTATGGGTAGGACACATTTTGACTCTGGCTTAAGCACCCACCCACATGACATTTTCCAAATGCTTTACGGCAGACTTTTCCATACCATGAGGCACAGCCCAAAGCTGCAGCTGGTCTAAAGCCCTCTCCTTCCCTTCTCTCCCTCTTCTTGTTCACCCACCATTTACTTCTCTGAAGAAGGGACTATGATCACAATCCTCCTCTCTAGCCCTTGTCCTCCAGGAGACAAGCTTTTCTCTAAGGACATTGACTGTTAGCTCAGAGGCAGAGGAACTTTGACAACATTTGACAAAACAAACGCAATATAGATTTTCTAAAGAAAGAGACAATTTTGAATACGGATTTTTACTGAGAAGTCTATAAATACATACCATCTTTCTTATGTAGCAGTATGTGGTAACAGGTGACTCTGCATTTCACATACATGAAAGCTGTAATAACCTGAAGTCCTTGTTTCAGTGTTACTCAGGGGCAGGGAGAAGCTTTCACTTACACTCCGTCTCCACCACCTGAGGGGCAGGTGGCTTGGACCTCTTTGGTAACTGGCTTCGAGTAGTACAGCTGTGGTTTGACTGTGACTGCACCACCAAGAGTGGTCTGTGATTGTGTGTTCCAACCTGCATAACGTGAAGCTGGGTAACATCACTTTATAAAATCAAGTGTTTCTAAAATATCTCAGGAATCCATTTAAAAATTCTGAGTGTACATCATTTCTCAGGCTGAAAATGGTAGCACCATGGGGAATGAACACACCTCAGGAAACCTTTCAATGTAAGAAGTCACAGACAACAGAACACACTTATTTTTTAAAGACCATGTGACATCAGTAATGACTGTGTAATAAAGGACATTTCATCATAGCAAGATTTTGCATAGAAATGCACCCTGCAAATTTTGTACCATGAGGCAGAAAACCTGGAGTTAGAGATCACAAAGCAAGACTTCATCTGTTTTACATAGCAGAGCAAATGTTCCAGTGCTACAGAAGGCCAGGAAACAACTGAGAAGCCACTTTCTTAGGTTACAGGATGACTTTTCTGTATTATTCACAGTAACATGCATTAATATTTTACTCTGGCACCATTCACGCATGGAAAGCTTTTCAGCTATTAAGGCTGGATGCTGCAACTGACGCACAGAACTTGCACTATGTGCCCTTGTTTGATCTATGGCTTTGGAAGGACGTTAGGAGAAGGTATAAACAGTTTCCACCACTTCTACAGACTTTGGCACAGCATTACAAGGTTTCACATCCATTCTCTCTCTCTTCCATTAGGCCAAATAGCAAGAGCTGAAAGCAAACTGCTCCTCTGTGTTCAAATAGGACAAGGGAGAGCAAGGGAAAAGCAGATGCTTATTTAGACTGCCTACAGCCTACATAAAGGCAGGGATGTGTGCCCTGGTACAGGAATTAGGCATACATTTGCTTCACAAATGGCTGTAGCAGTTTAAGGATTTTTTACTACAGACCTCTGCCTCTGGCTGTAGGTTGTGGTGTCTGAACCTAAGCTACTTCAGTATAAAGACTAGTGGGATAAACTAAAGGTCATAGGACCTTAGCTTAAGCTAAGTACTGGGCTTCATACTAAAACAGATGAGGAAGGTTCGCACCTCTACTCCTGCCAGGATTGATGAGGTGTTATTCTCTGCTTGATGAGAAGTAACATATCAAACTTCTCCAGCTGCTTACTTCAGTGAGCACACATATAAGCTGTAATTGAACAAGACCTGAAATACCCATATGTGACCAGAAAAATAATTTTGTGGTCAGGAGAAAAGATGACCTTGTGGTTAATTCAGGAAACCAGGACAAGGTGCTTAGAGCCTAGGATGAGAAATTCAACCCTATGCAAGGAGTCAGTCATGAACTACTTGATAGTTAAAATGGTTTTAAAATATCTGTGCATGCTGCAAACCATTTGTGAACATTACATGGTTAAACTGAATGTGCTTGCTTATAAAGATGCCGACAGCTTCTCAGAAGTTTGAGCCTATCTCAGACCAAAAGACTTCTGCTTACTACCTTCGCAATGGCTCTTGTTCATGCGTCCACAACTTCTCAGAATGATATTTATCAAGCTTTCAGAGGAGTTCCTGTTTATATTTTACATTAGAACCAATAATACACGTCCCCATAGCATGGCTTCATTGGCTTTAGAATACCTGCCCTACTTTGTGCTTTCTAGGGAAATAACTTTCCCCTCATTTTCTAATCTTTCTGTTTATGTGTCAAGATAGTCTTTTGCATTACACATCACAGTACATCTTGTGGATACTTTCAACACTGTCCTGCAGCATTTTCTGTTCCTTTTCTTCCCTAGGCAGACAGAGTACCCACAGCCAAAACAGAAAATCCTTGCTCCAAGGCCAACAGGTATTTCAGAGAGTACAGGAATGATTGGTTGGTTATCTGTATATTTTTATAAATGCAAGTCTTGCCACAAGTCCCTTCTTTAACCTAAGAATACTGTAATTATTTTGAAAAAAATATGTAAACAAGTCAGTATAGTCCCTAGTCTGATGATAATGGGCAGTTTCTGTTATTTCAAAAAACTTAAAGCTCCCTTTTAACATGAATAAGGACAAAGCTAGATTGTGGACTTATCATATTTAAAGTATGCCTTTAGATAAAATATTTATAATTGGAGAATGGCTATGAATGAAAATACAAACTTTCAGTACATATTGGATTCAAAACATTTTGTTTCTCAGATCCAGTATGGTAAAAACAAAGGAAGGACGGAAAAGGGAGGAAGGGATAAGAAGAGAGGGAAAGAGATCATACCAAAACAGAAGCCAGAAAATTGGTCAGGACATTTGTTTAGGAAACTGATATCCAATTCTTGATCTGCTGGATAATCCATTAACAATATGTTATTAACTATTTTTAATGTTTCTCCCATTTTCTCTACCACAATATATCTTACATTTATTCTTAAACCTCTGGTAGAAAAACATCTATAGTATTGGTTTTTTGTGGTTTTTCTTTTTTTGAAGGTTATTATCGATTTTGTCTTAAATTCAAACTCCCACTGATTGTAATGGGAAGTATATCCACATATGTAGAAGAGATCATATATTTTATTGTAGTTAAAGTTGTCTTGATAGAGTTTAGTTTGTAGCTTAATTATGAATACTAATATTTGGTAGTCTGAAGTTGCACCTGACTTCATCTCTTTTAAAGGAAAAAAAAAAGAAATCATAACTTGTGGTAAAGGACATTGAAATAATATAACTCCATAAGATATATTTCTTCCACACACTTCAAAGATAGGTGAGAATTAAACAGAATATCTTCCTTTCTCTAGTGGAGTGAGAACAAGCCAGGAATTATAAGACCAAGTATTTCCAAGCAATCCGAAGTATTTCTGATTCAAAAGCTTTCAGCAATCACATTTGCACTGTACTAAGAGATCTGCAGCATGACTACTACCCCAGACCAATTACCCTGATGACGCAGGAGGAAAAGTCTGTTCTAAGCTCCGATGGCTATTCATTAGGCCGTGTCCAGAGAAGCATACTCACAAGGGCCCACTTGCAAGGCTCAAGTGGCTCCACTCTTACTGGGGAACCTGTCCAGTGAAAATGCTTCAGAAAATGGCAAGTTTTCATCAGAGTTCAAGGAAGTTCAGAGCTTATGAACGACACCTCCAGTAAAGGCAGGCAGAGTTAGGAAAGGAACAAGGGGAAGAGACAGCAAGAGGTAGAAAAAAGCCTCAAAACTCCGTTGAATATTTTGTGGTTTTCTTCCACATTTTGTAATTTCTTTGCCTTTATTCCTCACAACTCAAAAAAGCATTGTCCAGAAAATTTTCTAAGCCAAAAGAACAGAAACTTCTAGGAAGGATCAAAGTAGGGAGCTCCTTGTGTTCATTCAGTATAAAGCAAAGTAAAATTGGGCCCAGTTTTGAAATTACAGTAATGTCTGCAATCACAGAACATTGCACCTGCTGCCAGAAATCATGACAATAGTTCTGTCATTTGAATATCACTCTTATGCATCTTCTAAATCAAGAAATAGCAATTTAAATTTCCTATAGAAAACCATTGCCATGGTGTCTTGCAGAACATTGCAGATGCCAGCCTGGATACATAGGCTTTTACTCACACTAAAAACAATTCAAATAAAGGAATTAAAAAAAAAAAAGTCTAAGACTTTAATAATGTTTTTCAGGGTGCAAAGTAATTCCCGTTTGAAAACCACAAGTCATCTCCCTCACACACCAGAGATAAATGAGCTATATAAGAGCAATTTGTCTGAATGCTCATTATAGAATTAAGGAAAGGTTGTTTAGCTTAGGAAACAGAAAACTGTTTGTGTCTGCATTTTGAGAGACCAAGGCATGCAATATAAAGTTATTTTGTAGTAGGTAATTTTTAGGAGTCTATGACAGCCAAGTGGGCCAGACTCTGTTGTAATGATTATATTTAATAATTACCTACAGTGATTTAACTAGTTTAATGGATTTTGCAGAAATCAGATATGTCTCAGCACAATATCTCAAAACCTCAACTTAATACATCTGTTTTAACAAATACTGAATTAAAGTTTACCAGAAGGTATTATTAAAATGATTGATGTCAATGACAACAAGTCAATGAGAGGAAATGAGTTATATTTCATTTTGAACACTAAATGAAGGACAGATCTAATACTGAGTCTTGGATTACTCTACTGTATTACAGAATTGTTGACTTGTCACTGTGGACATCTTGTACTCTTCATACTAGGCTGTGAGAGTGGTTGAAACTAAGGAAGGATGTTTTATTATCCTATTTTGTTCAGTAATTGATTGCTTAAAAAATGGGAATATGTACCTAACTACCAACAGCCACTCTTCATATGTTTCTCTAACTGTGCTTTAGTGGTAGGTGACATGTAAAATATTTAAATGAAAAGAAAGGGCAGTACTAGAAGTTGGAATAAAATTTTGTATCAGACACATCTTACTTGCAAAAGTAAATTGGAAACTTAAGGCTCAATTTTCAAATGGCAATGCAAGCATGATACTACTTCCAAGAACATCTCAGCAAGTTAGGTATTAATTCACCTTTAATTGTCTGAAAATCACAATGGGAAAATAACACTACTTTGATGGATTGACATACCTCTGAAAATCTGATTGTTGACATTCAGTAAAAATGGCCTAATTCTATACTTATAGGCACCTAAAGAAAAATTTGAAATTTATCTGATTGAGCATAGGTAGATTACAGAAATCTATGTATAAACTAATAGTCTAAAGTCCCTTTATAGTTATTAGGTACAATTAATTCCATCCTAAAGTATGTATCTAAAATAGGTCAGATGAATTACACTGTAAAATATTGCTGTTTCTGCAATGGTAACTTCTCTGCATTGGTTATGAAAGGGAGTATGTAGGATACGGACCAGAAAAAAAAGGAGTCGACACATACAGATAGCCTAGGGTTACAATTCTTAGTAATTTAGCTCACCTGAACATTCTTCCAGAAGCTAACCAAATGAAAGTTAGGTGCTGTGATGTTGGTCCATCAGCCTACACAATGTGAGACTTTTAAGAGTCATTATATTTAAGTCACCATAACTCTATTGAGAACTGCATAGATATGCTAAATTACACAAACTATCCTCCAGATCAGCTGTCTCCCAAAATAGAGAGAAATCCTATTCACAACCTCCAAACATAAATATCCCTGATCCTGTGGGAGTTCTTATATTGGATCTGAATCTTGAAGCTTGAACTCAAAGGGTTCACTTAGTTCATTTTTCATTTCTTGTTAACAAAAGTTTTGATTCTGTTATCAGATCAATGAAAATGATAACAGGGAGAAGAGAATCAGGCCACAGAGAGGCATTAAAGTGAAAGACAGCAAGTCTAGTGACAATAAAAAGTCATTAGAAATGTACGTCTTTTGGAAGATGTTACATCCTATTCAAAACATTGGATAGCATCTGATGTTAAACAAATTGTTATTGTAGGTGATAATCAAAACAAAAATTCTACCAGTAAAAGTCAGTCTGATCAATTTAAATCTATTCAATTCATGTCTAATTAGTACATATCAAAAATAAATCACTTGCATGTGTGTCTGAGGAGCTTTTAAATATTTTTTATTATTACAGATAAGCCATTTGTTCTGGTTCCAGTTAAAGGTCAGCCAGTATTTCTATTAACACCTTACTTTCAAGTTATCTAAGTTGACTGTAAAAATTCATTTTGAGTGGAGAAAATAGGCAGCACTTTTTTTTTCAGGCAAGGAGAAAGGATTATTTCTTACAAGTAAAGAAAATCTAAAATAGATCTCACTTTTAAAATATGGAACATCTTGTAGAAATGCTTATTCACTTGCTTCAATTATAATTTTTGTGCCATCCTTACTTTACACTAGCATGGGAAAAAAAGAGAAACACGGTTAAGGAAGAAGAATCTCTTTCTATTTGGGAAATTGACAGATTTTTGTGGAGCAGAAGAAGAGTGTTCCCATGTATTACTTTTATATAACAACACCGAAAAGTGGAGAATGGTCTTTGGAAATATATCCCACTCTCTTTATTTGTCAGAAAGATCAAAAGTTGCTCCAGCAGAAAATTCCTTCTGCATCAAGTGAAGCTCCCCTTGGACACGTGTGTACACCTCATTAGCCCCAATAGGGATCTTGCCAGACAAACTTGACATTCACAGAATCACAGAATCACAGAATGTTAGGGATTGGAAGGGACCTCAAAAGATCATCTAGTCCAATCCCCCTGCCAGAGCAGGAAAACTTAGGTGAGGTTACACAGGAAGGCGTCCAGGCGGGTTTTGAATGTCTCCAGAGAAGGAGAATCCACAACCCCCCTGGGCAGCCTGTTCCAGTGCTCTGTCACCCTCACTGAGAAGAAGTTTCTTCTCACATTTAAGTGGAACCTCTTGTGTTCCAGCTTGAACCCATTACCCCTTGTCTTACTGTTGGTTGTCACTGAGAAGAGCCTAGCTCCATCCTCGTGACACCCACCCTTTATATATTTATAAACATTGATGAGGTCACCCCTCAGTCTCCTCTTCTGCAAGCTAAAGAGACCCAGCTCCCTCAGCCTTTCCTCATAAGGGAGATGCTCCACTCCCTTAATCATCTTTGTGGCCCTTCAAGTGTATTCACTTCAAGTGTAGCTGGAGTTTAGTCCAGATTTTATCACTGGTCCACTGATCTTTGACAAATGAACATCTCTGTGCCTCACTCACTTCTGCAGATGACGTCTTCTGTAATATGTTTTCAGACATATCAAATCAAAGCAGATTTTCAGCAATTTTGTGGATGCTAACAAATTGTGGGGAGTGGTCAGGTTGCCTTTCAGAGGGACACCACCAGTTTGCAGAAATGGGCAGACAAGAACCTCATGAAATTCAACATAGGCAAAGGCCAAGTCCTGCACCTGGGAAGGAATAACTCCATGCACCAGTACAACCTCAGGACAGACTGACTGGAAAGTCGTTCCGAAGAAAAGGGCCGGGAGATCATTGTCATCAACAAGCTGAGCATGGTTCAAAGTTGGCCCACTATATTCCGTATTAGTAAGAGTATAGTCTGCAGTTTCAGGGAAGTGATCCTTTCTATTTGACATCTGTGATACCACATCTGGATACTGTGTCTGTCTAGGGCTCCGCAGTAAAGGCAGATATGTTTGTACTGATGCTAGTCCAGCAAAGACCATTAAGCTGGTCAGGGGGCTGGAGCACAGGATGTATGAGGAGAGTCTGAGGGAACTGGGTTTGTTTAGTCCTATGAAGAGAGGATTGATGGGGGATCTTCCTGCTGTGTACAGCCACCTATTGGGAGACCATGAAGAAGATGGAGGTGCACAGTGGAGAGGTGAAAGGCAAGGAGAAAAAGATGGAACATGGGAACTTCTGATTCAGTATAAGAAGGAAATTTTAGCATGAAGGTGCTCAAACTCCAAAGCAGATTGCCTAGAGTGGTTGTACAAACTCCATCCTTGGATATACTCGATACTTGACTGCACAACCTGGTGTTACTGGACCTGCTCAGAGCAAAGGACAGAGTATATGACCTCTGGAGAACCCTTCAAACCCACAAGAATCTGTGAGCCCAATCTTTCAACTTACTTTTAAAACTTTACTTTTGTGTACACTTCCACCGAATGACAATTTGGATCACTCCTTCCTCATTGGAGGGCCAAAACTTTTTCAGAAGTTAATGCCAGAGGAAGTTAAGTTTATTGACTCCTGTAATGTAGCAGTAACATAATTAAATCAATATTTTTAAGAGCGTAGGTGTACAAATATTCTTGGAAAACACCCAAGACAAAAGACCTTAGGACAGGCAACTGTCTGTAGCTCTAGCAGACCTACAACAGCTGGGAGATGATATAGACCTCTTACAAAGCAAGGTCTTCCCCTCTCTCTTAGCAGGCAGTTGCAACATAGTCCTTCCTTTTGGTCATCATGTTCAATTGACTCATCTGTGGGCACCCATCTGGTTTGAGACAGGTGAAGTTTCTGTTTCAAAAGCTAAGGATCAAGTGTCTTATGGCCTGCAGATAATATTTACACTGACACAAAGGTTATTACACTTTCACACAGGTGTTGAAAGGCTGCAAGATGTCAGACTGTAGCAGCTGCCTCACACTGGTGTAAATGACTACGCAAAGTACTTAGCAGTGGAAAATCAAAACTGTGACAAATTTGCTCTAAAGTAGTCTTTGTCAGTCAGTATCGTATTGGTTTTGATAATTTTTAACCTATGAAGTGATGCACAAATATTTCTTCATGTACAACTGTATTTAGTGATGCAGAGTTTTGATACTCTGCTGTTAAGAGCTTGTGTTTGCAGCATGTGAATCACCATTTGCCAAGAAGAATATTAACTTCACCATGCCAGATCTGGCCCTTGTTTTTTTTTAAACAGATCTCCCACACTAGGGCAAATTCTAAAAAACACTGCTCTGATGCGAATAAAAGTCTTTGGAGAGTGTCGAAAGAGTCATATGTTCACATGCATTAACTTACTTGGCAACAGACCCTTTTGAACCCTAACAAACAATGAAACTGGAGATATTAAAATGTGCCCTTTCTGACAGTGTATATCACATTCTGCTTTCAGTTCCCCTGGGGCAACCCAACTGCATGTACAAAAAAGGATACAGCTATGTACAATTTAAGTTCCTCTTCAGAAAAAATACTCAGCTTTTTGATACATCACAATACGCTAAAGTAATAAAACAAACAAATAAAGCAAAATATAAGCCCAGATTCAATACAAGTAATTTTTGAATTCTGGGACATTGCTGGCTTTCCATCTTTCTGGAGAACAATACAGTGCACTCGTGACTATTCTCCGAAACGAGTTTCAAAAATCATCAAGCCCTCTGCTCTTTCATTATGCAGGTTATATATAATGCTGGATGCAAAATAATTGATGTGGTTTCAAAGTTCCCTGGATTGTGTCACAATTCATACATTTTAAAATACATAGGAAATTGCAATCTATATCACAGTGTCTGCTAGAGTCTATTTTTTCATTTAGTTTTAAACTGTCTTGATAATCAAAAGGTGTTTTAAAATTCAAATGGTAGCTCACATTCTGTAAAGATATAAATTCAGATTCTTGTACATAACTACTGAAATCTTAGAGAAATAATTGGAATACATTAAAAATAATTTACAAATTAGTTGGAAGAGAAAGCATTTTAACACTGGAATTTCAAAGTCATAACAAACAGGATCCTAATGTTAACATGAAAGCCCCAACTTGTAAGAAATAGAGTTTGTTAACAGTCTTTCAGGGGACATGTTCCTAATCTGTGTATCTAGTAATTGCATTCTATTTAAAGCACATGAAAATTAAAATATTTCCTCAATTTTATTTAGTCATTTAAAGAGGATCTGGAGTGGTTAGGGCTATTAACAGATCCAACAGTTGGGGTAGTATGAAAATGGAGGAGACACCTGCTGAGTCTGGTTTACAGATACCTACTGAGAGGAAACAAAAAACCACAGCCATTCCCCATTTTATAGCTATCTACTGCAGGAGGTAGAAGTGTTAGCAATCTAGCCAGGAGCTTGCGGCATGATGCCCCTCTATGCACTGCCTTGTAAGGCTACACATAAAACTAGGACAGAGAGGGCATCACCTTTCAGAGCTTCTGTGCTCCATTTCTGGTCCCACCATTTAATGGAATTATTGAAGAAAATCTGATAAACACAAAGGCTGTGTCTAAATGTAGGCTGAGGGAGAGGGAAGGTAGTGCACTGAGTGTAAAAGCACAGGCCAGATTTGGAGGCAAGAACTTTCTGCATGTGTACAGCTCTGTTGCCTGGTTCTTTGAGATGCTAACAAAGATGAAATAAACTAAAAAGGCATGAGTATATCTTGATTTATACTATTTTTTCCCTCGGTAGTTTCAGATGCTTGTTTTTTAGGATCTATTTATCAGTTCAGCTTCAAAAAAATAGTAGCCTAGATTAGAGAAGACTCATTACCGGTAGGAAGTTACAGAAACTCCAAAAATCTTGATAATCAAAAAATACAGCGGAAGAGGATGTTACAGATATGACACCACTGGGTAAGAAAGATCAAGGGTAGAAGAAAAGCATGCATGGCGCTCATGCTGTATTTCAGCAAATCAATGACACCGGTGATAAGTCTTTTCCTTTGCACTAATGTTAGGCTGCACACATTCCATCAGAAACCTGGCTATGCATCTGCAGATAGATGCTGCTTTTTATATCGGCCACAGCTACCTAAAACCCAAGATATCATTCCTACTTTTGCCAAAGCAGCAGAATTCTCACTAATTTAATTTAAATGTGCTGTTTGTGGAAGATTCAACTGTATCCCTATTACTATTTCCAGTAAAGGCTGCAGAGTATTATGCCCTGTAACATTTTGATTCTGAACAATCACTCATGAGTTCATGAGCATCCTTATAGATTGCTCTTCCTCCCCCACCAACTACTTCTACTGTGCATTCATCTATTAATACCTGTTATAATAAAGAGGTGTAATTAAGAATTTTAATTTAGAGTTCTCATTAATCATCAGATAAGAACTCTACAGTCACAGACTCATCATTGCCAAGAACTTCTTGTGAACTCTCCAAATTTACTTTAAAAAGTTTAAATCCAACACAGTTGCATTACTGTCAATCCAGTCTAAATTTCAAATGACATTTACATTGATATCTGCAGTCTTTAGACACGCATCATTCTGTTAAATAATGTGTTATTGTCTAAAATTCAGACATCTGGGACTTGGGACGACTTCAACCTTATATCCATGGAGATTCTTCCCTGAATCATGGCATAAGCCACGTCCCTTCATGAATAGGGCAGAATTTGAGGGTTTCTGGTTTTGTAGTTTGAGAAGACTTGAAGGTCTTCTGAAGTTCTATTTCACAGCTAGGAGGAAGAAGGGCTAATTCAGGAGGTTTCTGGGGAGGGACTTTGCAAGCACCATGTGGGCTGTAAAGAGATTTCTCCTAGCAGTACGCTTATTACCCCACCAGATACATGAATGAATGCTAAAATGTTATTACTTTCAATTATAGTGAAATTTCCCGTTGTGGTGTTTGTGCTGTCACAGCTATGGCAAAGTTTTAACTGATTAACTTCTACTGAAAGTGACTCAGAACTAATCTGACTCAAAAGGCACAGTGGTGGAACAATACTGTGTGGTAAAATTGCAGGAATGACTGATGCACTGATAAAAACTTGAAGATTTCAAGAAAAAGAAAAGGATTTTGCCTTTCAAACTTGCTAATACATTTCATGTCCAAGCATGAATTCTATCCATCTGAAAAGAAAAAATGTCATGGATCAAAACCAGCAGAAAGAATACATTTGAATTGAATAAGCCATTTTTTGGACGTAGGCTTGAATTAGATTAGCTTTATTCCTCTGTGGGTTTAGGGACTACAAATAAGGTAAACAAATGAAGAAGGAAGATAGATGAGGAAGATAGTATGGAGAAAGTGACTCCCTGGGGACAATAATGGAGTGAGGGAAGGGTAGGGTTTGATGGAAATCCAGTGAATGAATTATAAAATGTGGGTGTGGGGTGGCAGAGAGAAAACAGAAAAGATAAGAGTAAACAAAAGACTAGAAATCGAAATGCATTGCACCACACAGAAAAATGACCATGTTAGTTGTCTGTTGTAAAGAAACCTGCTTCAGGGTGAGACACAGAACTAAGACTTTAACGTTAGTCATTCCATTCTCAGTAACTCCAAATCCTTCCACAGGCTCAGGGCTCAACTGTGCTTTCATCAACCTGGAACCCTCCCTTGGCTGCCGGAGCAGGCGGTACTGGAGGTTGCAGAGGGTTCCTCCTGTTACTCCTCCTCACTGGGATTGCTCTCCTTCCTTTCTCCTTCCTCCATGGCCAGGAAGGTTATTTGGTTCACAAAGAACTCATGTGCAAGTATGCAGTTTTCTTAAGGAAGATGAGGCACTCCTCTACTTATCTACTTACTGTCTTGCTAGGATAGCCACATCTTAATAGCATAGCTGAACAGTAGCAAAGATCATTGCTAAAATGGAGCTGCCTCTCAGCGAATGGAGAACAGGAGCTCCATATAAATAATAAATAAAAGTTAACAAGTAATTTTCATGTAGGGAGAAAAAAAATTCAGTGTGCTGCCATTCTACCCAGAGATAAAGATGGCCAAAATGATTAAAAAAAATCATACTTTCTTCAAAATAAATTAAAAAAACCCCCAGACATTCTCTTTAACAACTTGATTGTTTTTAAACACTAACATTGTGAGGTAGACGATTCTGGGAATTATCTTTAGCATGTAACTAGTTCACTCAAAATTTTCATTCAGCTGGCTAATCTGGAGAGTCTCCATATTAATACAAGATTGCATTGATTTTTTGTACTTGTTCAGTTGTTCCTGAATGCTTGACAGGCCTGACAACTTGATCAATAAGTGATCCCATTCACCCAGACCTGCAGGTGCCTTTTGTGCTCACCCTGCTGGAAGATGACAATCAGACTCATTAAAGGCAATACAAAGGATTACCAACGACATGTTTCCTGTCAGACAAATACAGCCAATGCCTATTATGATTTTATCTGAGAGAAATTGATTTAATCAGCAGTCTAAGATTTAACCTATTGTTAATAATGCAATTTAAAGCTTTTCTCTCCCTGCTCTGATCAACCTAACTGGAATTTAAATGGGTAGAAGTGACGTTAACAATCTCGCAAGGGGCAGAGTTTATCTTTTCTGTCTGTGCCAGTCTCTTTGATGTTGGATGTGAAGGACTAATCCTTACAATTCCAGAAACCACCCTGTGAACAAGAAACAATTTACCAAAGCTATTATATCATACATTGCTGTCTTAATTTGGGTTTTACTGAAGTTTAATGTTCTGTGAGTTTGATGCATCTGGAAGATACATCAAACTGAAAGCTGGCAGGTTCTGTAAAGCTTATGTTACATGGATATGCTGTATTAATGATGTATTCATTTGAAGCTTGGTTTTAGTGTTGACTTTCTTTCTGCTTTGTTTTTATCCAGCATAGTTCAATTCATTACAAACTACTCTAGTTTCGTATTTGTGGAAAAAAAATGTTTTCAGAGCGATTTTTTAAAGAATCTAATTTACTGAAGATATAAGAGAAAACACACAAAATAAGACTGTAATGACGCCTATAAAAGCACATTGATTTCTTGTAATGAACTGTGTCACTGCCAGTTTGTAAGACAAACATATTCTTTATGAAAGATCTGAACCAATCATCGTAAATTCTGGTAATGACTTTCAAATGAGGTTTGAGTATTAACACCCTCTTACTCAGTATACCCATTTCCCTGACTATAGGCCTGCTTCTTTGGCTCACATTCTGCCTCCATTATATCTAAACTGTATTCCATGTTAATTCTTATAGAATACCATTTTACAATCATGTTTTATCTTATTCCCAGCAAAAAACAAAACAAAACAAAACAAACAAACAAAAAAACCCACCAAAAATGAAAAGGAAAAAGGAAAAAGGAAAAAGGAAAAAGAAAAGGAAAAGGAAGACAGCAGTACTTGGTCTCTGTTCCTGTTAAATATCATGAGTTTGGAGCAAATATATGGTAGTATGGGATGTGCTGATGGGAAGAAGTGAGAAGGTGGGTTCACAGATCCATGAGGGACGATGTGTCATGTCCACAGGACACTGTGGCTAACCAAACTAAGAAGACATTTGGAAACATAAATTCACAAGTAGGAGGCCCTTGAAAGTTTCTGTGTGGTCTAAGAAGAAATGAAGATGAAATGATTACTGTAACCAAAACTGCAAAAGATAAAATTCTTGGTAACAAATCTTTCCTGATTGCTGGCCAGAAATTTGTGGTTTTACTCCCAAATGGCTGGGAGATGTATTTAATTTTCCTATTACTCCATGTTTTTCTCTGTCTGGGCTACAGTTCCTGTGAAATGATCAATCTCTTGTATGTTTGACACCTCTGTGTGGGAAGAGCAGGTGCAAAGTTCAACCCTGGATTGTGACAATATGCAAGGCATCCTCTCAGATTTCAGTTGCAGGCATTAAGGCAGGCTTTTCAGTCCAAGAACTGTCACCTGCAGGCTGGAGGGAACTTAGTATCCTCAAAGATACTTCCCAATGGGGGAAAAATATCTACTCTCAGTATCCGAGCTAGGAGTTCAGTTTTGTCTTGCTAAATTTTATGTTAGAGCAGACAAGCAGAGGTGATGTCATGACAAGTCACGGTATGAGCTTGGAAAGGCAGGATTACATTCATCAGCAGAAAAATAGAAGGTGAAAATGTGGCATAGGTTGTATTTCCCCAGGGAGGTTATAGTGGGAGTGCACTACACAGCAAAGAGAGAGTGATGTAGATCCACTAAAGGAGCAATTGGAGAGTTAGAAATTGGAAGAGGCAACAGTAGACACACGTTAAAACTACGAGAGGAAAGTACTTGCAAGTGCAGTACCATCAGTGACATTGTCAAAACAACAAGGCTGAGGTCCTTCAAGACAACTAAGTAAAACACTTACTAAAAAGGGTGGAACAGCAGTGTAACTGCAGTACAATTGAAAATAGAGAGATTCAGCAAGGAGTGAGAGAAAAGAAATTGCTCTAAATCTCTGGATGAACTTAGAGGTGAAGAGAAGCAAGACAAATGTCTAGTATTGGAATCAGGGGAATCACTGGTAAGCTTTGAGGAGGGAATTACTAGTAAGCCCTGAAGACTAAAGGAACTCTGTGATAGCTGCTGTTTAAAGGGAGCTGAGCCCATTAATATACAAGTATCAAGAATAAAAGGAAGTTACTTGTTGACTTATCAAGGAGAATTTTTATACATGTGTTTTAATTATAATTAAAGTTATGATTTAGAAATTATTTCTGCTGACAATAAACTGAAAAGTAGGTATGGATTTTCACTGTGCTTTCAGTAGTCCTTAGATACAAACATTTTCAGAAAAACATTTTAATATCACTGTTGAGACATACACAAGTTACTGCTGAATAGCCAGTCAAGATGAGTTATCTGAGCTGTGCTAATACTCCAGGGTCAATCTTAGAACAGCAAATGCAGTCATACAAGTAAGTTCAGTATGTTTGTCACATACTAAGCTGATTTGATTTGCGTTGTGTTTACTGTGGACTTGAAGAACAGAATCATAAAATACTAGAATCATAGAACCATTTTGGTTGGAAAAGACCCTTAGGATCATCAAGTCCAAATGTTCACCTAATGCTGCCAAGTTCACCTCTAAGAACTTCATCTATGTATCTTTTAAACACCTTCAGGGATGGTGACTCCATCACTTCCCTGGGCAGCCTGTTCCAATGCCTGACAACCCTTTCCATGAAGAATTTTCTCCTAAGATCCAATCTAAACCTTTCCCGGTGCAACCTGAGGCCATTTGCTCTTGTCCTATCACTTGCTGCTTGGGAGAAGAGACCAACACCCTCCATGCTACAACCTCCTTTCAGGTAGTTGCAGACAGTGATAAGGTCTCCCCTCAGCCTCCTTTTCTCCAGGTTAAACAGTCCCAGTTCCCTCAGCCTCTCCTCACAAGACTTGTGCTCCAGGCCCCCCACCCGCTTTGTTGCCCTTCCCTGAACTTGCTCCAGCACCTCAATGTCTTTCTTGTAGTGAGGGGCCCAAAATTGAACACAGGGTTCAAGGTGGGACCTCACCAGCACCGAGTACAGTAGCACAATCACTTCTCTTGTCCTATTGGCCACACTATTCCTGATACAAGCCAGGATGCTGTTGGCCTTTTTGGCCACCTGGGCACACTGCTGGCTCATGTTCAGCCAGCTGTCAATCAACACCTCCAGATCCTTTTCCTCCAGGCAGCTTTCCAGCCACTCTTCCCTGAGCCTGTAGCATTGCACGGGGTAGTTGTGACCCAAGTGTAGGACCCAACACTTGGCCTTGTTGAACCTCATACAGTTGGCCTCAGCCCATTGATCCAGGCATCTACATGTATAGTTGCCTTCTGTAGTGTGTTTAATAGTGCGAGCTTTCAGTGTGAAATCATACAAGTATGTCAGAATAATTCTTTTAATTCAGTAAGTGACCTTTAATACTGCTGTCAATGTCAGAGTGATCAGTCAAATGGTAACAAAAATGAAGACTTCCTCCCACTGTTTCTTCTGATTTTAATGAATTCTCCCTATACTATTTGTAAAGTAGTGATCCATTTTTTATTATCATGCCACTTGTATCCTACATTGAATCTTATAATAGTTTCTGCTTCCTCTTCAAATATCTGAAAAGCTTATTCCCTAATTCTTTTAGAAATTGCTAATGATTCATGCATATTAAATCCAAACAAACCACCTGGTTTTGATTGTTTCCTAATCCTTCTTAAAATCAGAGGCCCATTATCAGTGGCCTTTGCAGCAGAAGTCTGCAATTAGAAATTCACACAAGCTTCCCTCTTTGTCATCAAGCTGTGTGTGTCTGCTCAGAGAAAATTGCTACAGCTGTCAGCCTAAGTGCAATGACAAATATGTTTCTCTGCATATTTGGTTTCAACTAGTTTTGCTCAATTCAGTATGACTTCACTGGCATGACAAGTTATACAAGTGTTGCCAGAGAGTAAGAAAGACAAGCTGTCAGGTATTTATGGTAGGTTAACCCTATGTGGTGGTACACACTGTGCCTGGGTTTAGCCCCGTGGTCATTAGACAGAAATACTCTTTCTAGCATGAGTGGCAGGTTGCTAAATAGCATGTTGCCATTTCTTTTTTTTTTTTTCAAGACTATGCATAAGTTTGCTTAATTATTTCTAATGAATAATCTGGTAATGATACTGTGCCATTTGAGATAAGTGTTTTGAGATATTGTTATTGTCCCTTTTTGTTTATTAGAGCTGAAGAATTTTTTTCTAAACTACCTGTGATTTGCGGGGTTCTGTCTACAACTGTTTCTGCTGAAAATTGCACACCCTCATGCTTAAAAGCACCAGAGTAAGTAGTCCCTGAAGCAATTTAGCAAATTCTGGGGCAACAGATCTGAGTATGGAGGGGGAGTCACACTCCCAGCTCTCACAGCTTCTTGTCTAAGAAATTTGAAGGAGTTGGGCCAACTGTTATTATGTCTGCTGTGAGCCACGTGACTACTTAAATTGAAAAGTTCAGTCTATGGCAACTCAATGACAGATTTTGGCATTTTCAGTGATGCTCAGCACTCTCAGAAAAAACTAAAGAAAATAATGGGAACTTTAACCTGTCAATGGTATGTTAAAAAGGGGTGGAAGAGCCTGGACTGAAAGGCAGGACTTGTTTTTAAAACTAATAATTTGCCAATTAATGTTTCCTCTATGCTCAGAACTGTTACCTATTGCTGGCCTTGGCAGGTCCAGTGAAACAATACTGAATATTACTGCCATTGTGGATCAGGACAAATCATTTTGAGAACCTTATGGAACTCAATGCATCACATATGCTTTAACCAAGAGTCCTGGATCTACAACACTCATTAAACTTAGTTTTATTATTATTTGAGCAATGAATATGTTGTTTTAACTGCACAAACAGCAAGGGTGCTTGCAGAATTCTCTTAAACAGCTCGAAAGAAATGAGTTTTCAAAGAACCTCATTCTGACATGCCCAATCCGTCATATATGTATTATATTGAAAATCTCCTGTCTTTTAATCAATGATGCTCAGGAGAAGGATGAGGAACCTTACACTGTATAGATTAATCAGTGTCTGATTCGCTGTCTTCATAGAATCCTTTTTGTGTTTATTCAGATAAATTGAAATTCAAAACTTTGAGTGATAATGATTATTGGTCTATACTTTTTTCTAAGAGAACCACTATTTCATTTTTTTTTCACAGTCCTACACTTTAAAGTATTTCAATTAATTCACCAAACACATAAATACATATGAGCACCACTTTAGGAATCCAGAGACATAAAGCCAGCTTGTAAGATGCTGCATGGCTGCAAAATGGCAATGTAAGTTGCTTTGCAAAGTGTTCTTTATCTTTTAAATGCTCACAAAATAAAGAGCAAATAGCCTAAAACCCCAATACTGATGTTTTTTCAGAAGCTCTTGTTACTGTTGCCCAGCTGCTCTTTCATTTCCCACCTGTCCTAAAGCAGCCACATTGTTGGCTGGAACTAGTTAAACCTTTGCAGACCGCAGCATCTTTTTTACAACCCATATCCTGGAAGGAAACATCTAAGAACTAAAGCAGTGGCTTCCAATGTTTTTGGGGTGAATACCAAGATGATATTTCGTGAGTTCCTGCAGCTACTTCTGCCTTCTCCTTTCATTTGCCTTTTGCCTGCTTTGCTGCCTGGACTTCTGCCACTGCCACCATCAGTGTCCCCATGTCACCAACTGAACACCGCAGCTTCCTTTGAGTTCTCCCTCTTGACCTTGTAACAGAAGTTGATAGCTTGAGCTCCACATCACGTTGATTTTAGGGGGTCCTCCAGGAGGTGGATATGTTACCCAGCATGAGCTAATCTAAACAAAGTGAAGATTCTGACTCAGACTCCCAGTCTGTGGCTTCCCTACATAGTGAGCTCCAGTGGATGCCTGTTGGGGTTTGGCTATTTGGGGTAGATGCTGACCATCTCCCAGGGACAGCATGTTTTTCAGGATGGCTACTGGTCAGCTCATTACACCTTGCAATTGCTGCTAGCCTCAATTTTAAGCAATCAGTCACCACTCTGCTCACCACTGCCCCATTACCAGCCTGCCTTTCATGTTTCAGAGGCAGCAGAGGATACTTGTCCTTTGTGAGCGCAAATTAACTACAGTTACAAAAAATATGTAACAGCTTGTGGAAATACTGGTTTGAAACAATAACCTGAAAGACTTGCAAGTTTTAGATTCCCACCATGTCACACAGGCCTCTGCCTGGGTACAAAATCCTCGTGTATGAAAAGGAGCAGCCTGTCACCCACCCAATGTTGTGTATTCCAAAGGAAATTCTGGATATCAGTGTGTTATAAGAAGCATCTGGCTTCTTATAAGATGTGTCTTAATCAGATAGAACTGAGTAATGGGAAATGTGATCAACTCATTATATTAGGTGTTTGTAACACATTCATATATACATATGTACACATTTCAATATATATATATTTAAAAATAATTTTTACCAGCCCACTGCACTTGTCAGCCATCCTCTCAGCTGATCTTCTCTCCAATACCATCAACTCCAACAGGGCAAGCCGTTCCTTCCTTTGGTAATCCTCTGTGAACTAGTTCAGGAAAACAACATGATGGAGCACAGTATTTCCCTATGTTCACTTCATCTCCTGCATGAATCCATGCAGATGCCAAGGTGGTATGTACCTAAAAAGTAAATTACTCATTTCTTTAGAGTTGCAGGTGTGAGTTTGCTTAATCACTGTGAATTCCTTCATTTGTCTTACTGATCCCTCCATTTGCATGCTGTCAGCCTTCTCATATAAAGCAAACAGAATGATCCTTGTTCTCAGCACTGACCTTGTCTCACATGACATTACATGAGGATACAAAGATGAAGGTGACAAGTGCTGGTCAGGTCTGCTGTGTTGTCACACTCTTCCCCGTGACTTTGGTGATGTGGAAGGCTGCTGACAGGTGAAGTATTTAATCAAATAAAGAGAAAGCCTTGTGCTGACATACTTGTGATTTCCACTTGGGATATAATTGTCCCCTTTCTCAGTACAATGGACAATAATTATACAGCTGTGAATACAAATACAGATCTAGGTTGAGGAATGTATATACCTTGAGGGACAGATGTGCATATGAAAATATCTGCTATTGGTTCAGCAATGCAAACCTTGATGAGCACATTTCTGCAGCTGCTAAACTGGTGCAGCCTGGAACTTCTTATTTGGCTTTAACCTCACCAAAGGAAAATGCTTTGGCAAGATCTTGTTTTAGAAAAACAATTAAAGAGTATCATTTACAATAATATGATGTAATATTTTCTGTTGCCATGGTCACAGAACAATGAAGGCATATACCAATTTGTGGGGAAACTGTCTAAATTACCAAAAGCTTTCATAAATAAATCAAAAAATTGATGTTTGAGGGCAAGAAGCCTTGCAAATGAAAATAATTATGAATCCACATTCAAATCTCTGCACTAAATTCCAGGTTTGAATGTTTTAACTTTTAGACTCCTGACTGTTTGTTTTGTTGACTACCACAAAAATATTAGAATTTGTGCCTGTAACAAATTGTGCCCACAAAACTGTAATGTCTCTTTTTAAAGCAGGCACTGATTCATAGAATCACAAAATTATAACATGGTTTGGGTTTTGAAAGGACATTAAAGATCATCTGGTTCCAACCCCCATGCCATGGGCAGGGACATCTTCCACTCGAACAGGTCGCTCAAAGTCTCATCCGTCCTGGCCTTGAACACTTCCAGGGACAGCCTGTTCCAGTGCCTCACCACCCTCATGGTGAAGAACAACTTCTTTATATCTAACCTAAACCTACTCTCTTTCAGTTTAAAGTCATTACCCCTTGTCCTATCACTACATGCCCTTGTAAAAAATCCCTTTCCAGCTTTCTTGTCAGCCGCCCTTAGGTACTGAAAGGCTGCTATAAGGTCTCCCCGGAGTCTTCTCCAGGATGAACACAACTGACTAATAGGAACTGTTATACTTGCCTTCACCGTTCAACTGAATTTCTCATTGTCTTTTGGGAAGTAGCACTTGAAAAATATAGCTGGGGTGAAAAGTGTGGAGATGTGCTCGTTTCTGAAATCAGTGAGTGACTAGGTTCTGGCTGAGTCTTAGTCTCTGTCAAATGGGTGATGGAAGAAGGGGGGATCAAGTGCATCTGTCACACTCTCTCACATGGTGGTGCAAGCTCAGTGACAAGTTATGTCTTTATTGGTTTCTTTATCATAAAATGGAGGTAGTAAGTGGAGCCACAAAGAATACCCTGCCCTGAATGAAATTAGAAAACTGCACAGGGTTTAATCTTTGCAATGTTTTTCCATTTTACACATTCTGAGAGGTTCCTTCTGTAAGTCTTTTTTTCACCAGTGAAAAAGATATTAAGAAGATATTTTTCTTTTCTCCAGATCTCAGCAAGAAGAAAGGATGAGAAATGGAGCAAAGAAATATGGATAAAAGCCAAGGGAAAATCCACACTAGTGTACTTGCCACAAAAGGATATATCTGAGAGAGGCACTAAATCAAGGTAATGAATATGGTCTGTATTCAGCTAGTTTTGGAAGACCTCTAACAAGAAACTGTGACCAAACACCTGGTTCAAGAAAGCAACAGAAAGTAATATTGTGTTAAGTCTCGAGAACAGATGTGTGCACAATTTCTGCTATGAAAGTGAATTATTTAGTCCACCGTTTCCATAACAAAGCCATGTCCAAGGTTTTCTATTGCTGAGTACTAGCAAAAGATGAAATTGTGGAATAGGACCTCATGGTTTAAACCACCATGCTGTAAGATCAGACATGATCATACAAGTACCTCTATCTGATCTACCCTATAGCCTCTGCCCAATGGAGCAGAGCTGGCTTTATTTCACTTGGTGTAGAGTGGTCCTTGGTGGAAATACCCACTTGAGATTCCAGCATTACCAGTCCTCACTAACAGATTAGCTATGTGTGCATTTACTCACGCTTGCCCCTTTCCTAGCAGCACAGGTGGGGATCATTCAATCCACTCTGTATGTGGATTAATTTTCAGATGCACAGGCAACTGATTCTAAAGCATTACTGTTAAATGTAAACTGTTGAAATGACGAACTAAAATTTCAGCTGGATAATTCTGCAAAGCTTCATCAGTTTATACTGGCTAACACCAACTGAAAATCTAATTTGTATTAACTGAAAGGAGAAATAGAGTTAATAAAAATCTAAGAAAAAAATCTAGAATCTCTAATACTGCTGGGAAACTGGAAGGTTTATTTTAACACTCTATCTGGTAATAAGAAAATATTGCACAAACTAAATAATATTTGCTGAACTAAGAGGATTAAAGAGAAAGAAATACTGACTTCATGCATACACTGAATATTACAGAACAGGGAAAAATAGAATATAAACAAATAACAAAGTAACTGTTGAAATAGGTGACACATCTCTAGTAGATTGATGCACCTCTCCTGAATCACTCTTCTTAGAAGTGCCTTTTTTCTTACAAACATACATTTATTTTTATGTATTATAATTTTGTGTATGTAACAGAAAATCAGAAAAGCTTGGGAGAGTACAGAAATAATAGGGTGGTATTGAGTAAAAAAGGAAGTATGATGGAAAAAATTACAAATATTCATTGCTTTCCGTCAAACCCACTTCACCTAAAAATTAGAAAGTATTACGTAAACTTAAAAATTGGGTTCTTAGTTGTAATGACTTCTAACCAACAGCCTTTATAACTCTTGTGCTGTGCAATAAAAACTTGCTTAGAGAAAAATAGCAAGGTATTTAAAAATGTGTCATAGTATAAAATAGATTGTTTATTATCAGCTATATTATCTCAAAAATCATTAACTAGTTATTTTTAAATAAACTAATATTATTGCATAAGCACATGATGCCAGAACCTCTGGTTTTAAGAAAAAATATCAAAGCAGAGTATAAAAGATGTGCATTAAAAAATCACAAGAATGATTCATGACTCACGCCAGAAGAACAGCCACAACCAGAAGTGGGTAGTCCAAGCAGTTCAGAAAGAGAGGTCTTCAGGTGTTTCTTAGATTTTAAAATCAGAGTGAAACTGCACATCTAAATTTTAGGTCAAAGACCATCATCAGCTCGTTACAGAGTTAAACCTTTTAACTTTCTACTACCACACATATTTAAGACGCAGGTACTATCAGGTTTTCAGATGGCAGAGAAATTGCCACACTGTAGGGTCCTTTTTTTTCCTGACTTTGTGTAATTCCAGATTCTAGTTACTTAATTTTTTTTTTGGGGGGGGGGGGCGGGCAGTGACAGGGGGGTGGCAGTTGTTAAAAAGCTGTCTACTATCAGAAATCTTCTGCTATCCATAATGTAATCTACTATCAAGTCCACTTCAGTCTCTTTTTTGACATGTGAGAAAACCACAAGAAGTTGTTTATAGTGATCAGAATAGTGTCACTGATCATTTTCTCCTTTTAAAATGCTCTTATTTAGATGTAGGTGTTTTGATATGTTCTTTTTTTCTGCTCTCCAGAAGCATGTTTCTGGTCTTCAACGTAGAAAAAGAAAACTTTGAACATATGGGTAAAACAGCTATGAAAAAACAAGACAAAACAAAATAACAGTAATATAAAAAAGTAATATTGAAAATATATCTCATGATCTGATGACTGAGCCAAATCTCATGTATTTTTAAGACCTTGTTAATTATTTTGGCAACACAAAAGCAGTTTTCCAATGCTATTATGGTCAGTACCTTTGTGAATGGAACACTGGGTTGTGTTCTGGACACCTAAAGGAAACCACGTTATACGAGACTTCCCTAACTCTGTTTCCCTTGCAAAGGAACTGTATGAGATCCTCTTGCTATCTCCTTATCCTGAGTCAGCAGATTTCCTGCTGAGATATGTTTGATCCTTTCATAAAATTCATAACACCTACTCTTAAAACTACTTAATGAAAGAGATTTTTGTTCTTTAGGAAGTTACATATAGTAATTGTCTACCCTAAAAATAACAACCAACAACAAGAAAAACCTAAACAAAAACTAACAAAAGCCCTAAACCCACAGAATGATGTTTGTTTTGTTTGGTTTTTGTTTTGTTTTGTTTTTCTGTATCCTTTCAAAAGTTCTGTCATAGGTTTCTTCTTTTTCTTAAAGAAGATCCTCTGCGTTTTCATGCAAGGAAACATCAGACAGTGGGTATAATTCAGACTCAAGGATTTCTATGAGAATGAGATTCATTCTCTTAGGCCAAAGGCCTGTAAGACCAAATGCAACTATTTCAATTAATAATTTGTTCTGGCAGAGAGGCCTTCAGATAAGCACAAATACATAATCTCTCTCACAGAGTAAAATGCACTGGAAAGAGGTCTCTGTTCTTGCAGGATCATGATCCCTGTATGGATATTTGCTGTTCAGAATTCAGAATCAGTTTCTTATACTCTGGATTTATATTAAATTAGCTGTTTCTGTCACCTTGTTTCCTAGTATATTAATAAAAAAAGAACAAAAACCATAACAAACACAAAAAGAATCTATTAATTTCTTTTCTTTCTATCCAAATAGAGATTTTATTCAGTAGTTTCTCAGTTCAGGAAAACAGCATAATTCAAATCCTTTCTCTTTAACCTACGATTGCAGAATGTCAATCTAAGAATTTTTAGGACATTTAAAATGAATGCTATTGAAGTGACTATTCAGTAGATGAAGAATAGACATTTTAATTTCAGTTTTAGTAGGAGTGGAGCATAAACAAGGGTTGCTTTCAGTATTTTCCAACAATATTCTTTTAATACGTATTGCATTAATATTGTGTGAGTTAGTAGTCTAGACTAGGCGGCAGTATATAAAAGAGACTAAATTGTGCTGTGGCTACAATCAAACCTGATTAAGTAATGCTTCTGCATAGCATAATTTCACCACAGTTGGAAAGAACAGCTAAAAATATGTCTGTTCAGAGAAGCTCTTTATTGTAATTCTTTAGATGATTTGGTATTTAGTAGTCATGGTTCCAGCTTCCAAGGATGACTGCTGTTCCTCATAGAAGAGAATCTCCAGCAGATCAAAGGTGAAACTGTCCCCTCTTAATGTCCAGAGGGTGGATTCGGACAGAAGAATAAAAGCTTTCAAATGCCAAGGACTCTGGGATCATGTCCTTTAGAGACTATTATTCATGGATCCACGTTAAAGCTCAGCCACTCAACCACTTTGGCAATCTGGAGCAGGAACACTGAATCAGAAACCTGCATGACCTCCCCAGCAGCTCCAGCCTGTGGATTGTTTCCAGCAAACACTGTGTGGAATAATCTCCAGCACAGACCAAAAACACCTATAGAGATCAGTTTCCCTCATCTTCACCCCCATGTCTGAACCGCAAAGGATATGATCCCATTACTGTCCCAGTGAAGGAGTCTACACTTCTGAGCTCAAGCCACAAAGACTTACTCTCTTCTTTTGGGAAATTATACAGTTGTTGAGTGAATCTGGAGTAAACATACATTTCTTACCCTCATAATTTACAGCTTATCTGGTGTGCTTTGTTTTCTGTATTTTCTTGCCTACTCCATTAAGTCTCTTCCAAGACCAAATTTGAAAGTGTCTGACTTCCAGAAATGTATGAAACAACAATATACAAACCCCATAAAGTATTATGCCCAACATTTCTTTTCAGGATGGTCATAAAAGCTCACTCATAAACGAATCAAATATCAATTATAGAAATGCTTGGAGAGCAAGATTTTTTTCTTTGAGATGTACTTATTTAAAAGGAATTGTTGCTGTTTTGGTATTTGGCCTGCAGCACTTAATCAGCATTTAAACAACTCCACATTTCCACAGAATTAAATGTATTTTTTACCTTTAATTATAGCAACAGAGATTGATTCTATGCTCCCAGTGTCTGTGGGAATGCTTTCAGGTAATTTTGCAGGATGTGGGACCAGGTCTCAGATCCACTGTTCAGCCAACTCCAGAGATGTGAATTTTTAATTCCAGTAACATCAGCATGCTCTTGTAGCACTGAAGTGAAGGTGACTTTCCCACTGCCTATTTAAAAAAAAAAAAAAAAAAAAAGCGGGGATGAAAATCTCTGTGCTTGCATACTTTACAGAACCCAAAACTGAATTAAAGGTATGTAACCATTCCTATGCACCAAGTGGGGCTAGCCCTGGCTTTGATGAATGCAGTTTCACACCTGTAAATAACTCAGGACCAATTTAGAGGTTAGTGGAGGCTTTTTTGGAAATGCATTTCATAACAATGTTTCAGTCCCTGAGGCCAAGTTTTGCTGCCTTTGTTAATGAACAGCAATTTTCTATGAGTAGCAGCTACAGAACAACAAAGACACTACAGTGTGGTACCACTGAGGGTAAACACAGACATCTTTTGATTTGGGCAACAGGAGTAATCACTGGTTCTGTAGAGAAACAGGTGATCTTACCCAACAGGTGTATTTACTTCTCTTGTTATTTACCGGAGTACCACTGTTCATAAATAACAGAATCATAGTTTGGTCTTTTGTACTGACAGCTTTTATAAGAAAATGCAGACGTTTGATGGAGAATTATAACAGAATATTAATGACAAGTGAATTACTTTAAAATCAATCAGAACGCAAACAGACTGAAGTATTTATTGTTATAACTTTGCTTTTCAGGCAAATGCTACCTTCTTAAAAAGCCAACTGTTAATAATTGTCATATTAAGATGTTGCTAGAAGTAGTGCATTTCTGTTGTATTACAGTGATACGAATGAAAATATTTTTTGCTATGATTCTCTGAACTTCAATAGCTCAATGACAAAGAAACCCCAAAGTGACATCTCCATAAATCTACTGAGTTACTGTTCTGAGTTTCTTTCTCAAATTCACTTCACTATAACAATAATCTGTGTATTCTCTCATTCTTAAATACTTCCACTATTACCCAGTGGGCCTTGTGTGAAATTTTAATTCTTGTATTTGTTACTGATTATCTTTTGAAAGGCATTCAGCAGCCTAAACAAGCAGGATAGACTCTAGAAGGATTTTTGGAAAGCACTTAGATTTCAAAAAAAGCCCAACCAAATAAACAACATGGGTTTGAAAAGGATGATAGACATTTCTATTAAAAAATTCAGTAGGCATTGACCCTTTTATACTTTGGATGAGTATTACCTTGTGCTTGGTACTGTGAATTTAAGTGGAAATTAAGTTCTCAATAGGAGGCCATAACCGCTACTGCAGGGCATTAATTTTAACACAATAAAGTGATGTCTTTTGATAAATATCTAGGTTATGCCTAAACCATCACCATTCTATTCCACACTTTTTTACTGTGTACCAGAGACTTGCTTCAATATGGAAACTACTGTCTGCTTCCAAAGAACAGCAGGGGAATCCCATGAAAACTGCAATTATAATAACTATAAAGAATTAAAATAGCTCTTGGGCACTTTTTATTATTGTTTTTGGTTGTCAAGGGGAAAAACTGAACAAAGAAAAATAAAGATGTGCTCCCAGCACTAGGGAAAGCATTTAAAAGAATCTCGTAAGCAAGCTGGCAACAACTCATTCAGGGTTATACATTTATCAGAAAAAAGACCAAAAAAAGAAAAAAATTAAAGTGAAACAGTGCAGTAAGAGGTCTCCAACTGAGAACATCCTGTGAGGACTGCAAAGTGACTTGTAGCAGTAAAGCTGTACTATGATTAACTAACAGCAGCTGAGAAGACATGTTTAGAGGTGGCAGAAAAGTAGATACTCTCCTGTTAGTGACCACAATACCACCTGAAGAGAGAATGTTTTTCTCTTGTAATTAAAAGACCCAGAACTGCTGCATTGTTTCCTGTTACGTAAGATTGATGGATTTTCTTTCCACAGACTCTACCAGTTGCTTCTTAGTCCAGTGAAAATTACTAGAAGCAGTGAGACCAACAATTAAAAACCTGTCGTGGCTCCTTTATCTGGGCAGTAATCTCCAACAAAACCTGAGGCTATTCAGTCATTTTTACACAAACCAATAACAGCCATCAGTCACTGCTGTACAGAGCCAGTTTTAGATAATCTTGAGAGGTTAAAGGTTTCTTGTCAGTCCTTACAGATATACAATCTCCTCTCTGAATCCAAAATGACAAGGTCTGAAGACACAGAAGTAGCTTTTCTAATGGTCTGTTTCGAAAAGGCTGATTAGCAAATAGCTCTTACATTGCATGGGAGACAGGCAGAGCGGTATTTCGTTATAGCTATGGCCACTGCACCAAAAATGAACTAATTGGTCAGAGCGGCATCAGGCAGGACAGACGATGCTACTTTCTCTATATAAATATCTGTTGCTACTGCTGTCATTGAACGGTTGATTTACTTTGATACCACTGAACACCTGTATCTGGAAGGCCGAACTTTTGGGAACTACTCAGAGGAACTTTCACCACTGAGAATTTTTTCCTGTCCAAGGTGGTTTCTCTGGAGCTGGCAGTGTGTTTTTAATTTAGCAAGTCAGATGGGTTTTCCAGGGAGAGGAGGAATCACCGGCAAAATGACGGTATAAGAAGAATTCCCTTTGTTTTTAGTAAGATATTACTAGTAGTATTTCACAAAAATCTTCGAATTCCCAAATAAACAGGGAGTGAAAATATTAAAATACAACCTTTCACCCAGACTGAAGGTGCTAGTATACTTTCTAAGGTTTTGATAGATGTCTGGATGCAAATTGACTGTACAATAAACTTTTATTATGGTTACACAGTTACTCTGCTACTTTTCAAATACAGTCAGATGGGAAGCAAAAAAAAAGTCTTGCCCCTCCTAACTGCCAGTTCTGCAGACTCTCCTTGTATTATATCTCAAGAGTCTTCCCAGTATACTGTTACAAATAATAAAGATTCTGGCTGAAGTTTTCAGGATAGTGTGGTCATTTTGCTCTTGAAACCCTGCTGATTAAAGCAGATAACATCATCTTTGGTAGAGAACTCTGCCTGTACCTACTTCAACACATTTAACTATTTATTTCATACTACATTGGGCAAAATAGACTCCAGCTGCCTAACAGAACCAACAACTTTGTGGCACCACATGGAGCACAAACTTATTTTTCCTGGTAGTTAATAAACACCTAGCATACATTTATCACTATACTTTTAGCCGGCAGCAACAATGAACCAAACAATATCTTCCTTTACCACTTGCTCTGTTCCCATTTGGTGAAATCTGGTGGCAGTTGGATTTACAAAGACCAGACTGAATGACACATTAAGGATTTAACCCACCACATCTGGGAACTGTAAAATTAATATATTTAGATACATCCTGATTAAGGAATTTTGACTACCCCACAGTCAGAAGTAATTTGATGCCAGTAAGCATGTGATTCAGCATAAAGATAAGGAACAAATAAGTTGAGAAATTATCACTTTTTCCATGTAATCTTTGTGAGAACTACATTTAAGCTAACAGTTGAATCACTTTATACAATCATTCCCCTAATTCTTAATTCAGGGACTCAGTTAGCACAAGAAACCTAGAGACGCACAATTAAGTTTGAATGATGGCACCTTCTTACATCAACATAGCTCATTATTTAATACTATGAAAACATCAGACTTAATTACATCTAGGTAGCTAAAAATAAATGTAATACATTTTTTTTCTCTTTCAATTATCTCTGTTAAAGGCCCCTTCTTTTTCAAGCATGTACGTGTAGTAGGCTGAACAATGCATTTTTTCTGACCATGCCTATAACATCATTTAGTTACATTTATGCTTTATATCAACTGGAAAATAAATGGAAGTAAACCTAGTTGTGAAATCATGCATGTGAACATTGGAATTATCTGAATGGTTAGCAAACTTCCTTATACACAGCTGGCAACCTTACTTCAACAAGATAGAGAAAATATAGGCTTGCCACAGCAAAGGTTTTGCTGCTGTTTATTTCGTGCAATTGAAAAAAGGCAAATACATTGTTCTACACTATGGGATGCAATAATTACACATCATTTTACTTAGGAGATCTTTTTTCTGCTGGGCAACTTAGGTTCCACTAACAAACTCTCGAGTGCATCTGAGACAACTTTACTCATTTGAAGCTGTCTGGACTAAGACAGGCATCTTGTTTTTGTCTACAGCCAGAGGAGGAAAGAAAAATCAGCCACCCACAGACAGCAAATCAGATCACTGATGTGGAATGATTGTGGCAGTGTGGACAGTAACTGGAGCATCCCACCTCTCCTTAGCAACCACAGAAGGAGCTACAGGACCACATTAGATTACAGCTCTGACTTTTACACCACTCAGAGTGGGTGGGATAATCTTGTCCTGAGAATGTAACCTGCGCATGCACAGTAGAGGCAAGCTTTCTTCTTCAGAACAGTGCTCTTCCTCCTCTACTGTCTGGACCTGGAAAAAGGAGTAATCACTTTTCATACTGCCACTGATCACCTCAACTTAATTATTTTGGCCTACAAATAAAGAATAGCTAGAAGCAAGGGACACCTTCTCAATAATGGATGTTTTTTTGCATCTCATTCAGTTGAACAGGATGAAACGGAGGACCTCATTCTTTCTCATTCCCTATGAAGAGTGAGAAAGGGTAAGAATATCCAAAATTAGATGTCCCAAATCCACATGTGCCCTCTAAGACAGTAATTATCTTTTTAGAATTCATTAGAACTCACAGAATAGCACAGCCTTTGAGATTTACTGTACTGTCCTTTGCTTCGTTCCTTAGCAGGAAACAAATATCTAATCCAAAAAGTTTGAAAAACAAGAGCAAGCACTGAGTTTGGTCTTCAGGTGCAAAAGAGTGGTGACAAATAGCGACAGGGGGCAAAGCTATGTGTAAATTCCTATAGTCTATACTAAAACCTGCTACGTTACTACCGTTATTCTACGGAATCTAGAGAACTATGGTAAACTCAGTCTCTAATTTTTACACGATTAAAGTTAACTGAGATAAATCTCACCCTAGAAAGAGACTGACTATTATGCTGCTGAGTGTTTTTTCCTATTTTTTGGTACAAATCGTCACTTTCCATACTTAATTCTAGCTGACATATGGAAGCAGCTATCAGACGTCAAAGGGTCTGCAGGTAAGCAAGAGGTGATCATGCTTTTTATTGAAAACTTAGGTAAGTCTACAAGAAACATTGATGACAGTATAGCTGACAATGTTGCTTAATTTATCCTCAAACATTTTTGTACAGTGGCATATAAATGAGCCCCTGCCAGACAAATATTTGCAAAAAATATTCATATTGCTTCATTGTGAGCCAAATGAGAGATTACTAAGTTGTTGAAATCAGGCAAAACTCCCACTCATAACTCTTGGCTGTAAAATATGTGTAGATTTGCCCCACTGAAAAAGGCTTGCTGTCAAATCAGCAGATGAACACAAGATTTCAATGAGATATGGCACACACCTTTCTGGAGCTTTGTCTAGCGATGTATTGACAGTATTTTCAGTGAGCCTACTGCTGTTTACTGCCTTGCAATTAATCTCTGAACTTGTTACATTCCTGATGAAACTGGTAACTTCTCCTTCAAAGGTTAGGTTCTGGCTCTGGGATCCCACGCCAGTGGGCACGGCACAGCAAAATTAATAAAACCAACCAGCCCCCGGCAATCCTCAGATTACAAGAGATTAACCTCCAGTGATTTGCAGAAAACTTTTTAGCAGACTCTGCCACTAGCCAGTCTAGTGAGCAATGACATCTTCTGGACTAATCTGGAGTGCAGGAAAAAATGGTGACTGCACTGGTTTGACTGAAATAAAGTTATTTTTTCTTCATGCAGTTAGAAACTTTTCTTATTAGTAGCTCGCACAGTCCTTTGTTTTGGATTTACTATGAGAATAATGAGATAACATGCTAGGCTTCCCATGTTCTGCCTGAGAAGAGCTAATTTTATTCTTTCAGAAGCTAGGCTATGCTTTGGAGTTGGTATGAAAAGAATGTAAGAACTCACTGATATCTTGGCTGTTGTCAAGGACACCAAGGACTTTTGAACTGTCTAGCTGCAGGTGCAAAATAGCAGCAGGAAGGGAGCATAATGGGACAGCGCCTAGACTGACATCCAGGTTGGTCAATGAAATATTCCTTACCATTAACCTCATGTTTGGTATATAACTGAAGTAGTTTTTTTTTTTTTTCCCCAGCTAGTTAGTTCTGTTCTGGTTCCATTCTGTTTGGGAGTTTGGTTCCATTCTGCTCCATTTGGAATTACATCGTAATTCAGCCTTTAGCTATTCTGCCATTTGGCAGTTAGCTTTGGCCTGTTTGCCTTTTACCTTTTGGTTGTCTCACTGGGATTGACTGTTCAGGACCAGGGTGCTCTCCTTTCTCGGATTGACTGGTGTGGATAGAGTTCATAAGAAATTGTACTATCTTCTATTATATGTATTATATTATAATTATAATTATTATTTTGTTGTCTTATTAAGCTGTTCTTATCTCCATCCATGAGTTTCTCCCTTCCCTTTCAGTTATCTCTCCTTGAGGGGTTGGAGGGGAGTGAGCAAGTGGCTGCCGTGATCTCAGTTACTAGCTGGGGTTAAACCAAGACAGTGACTTATGACAGAACATGCACATATCTCTTGCTTTCTCTGAGAAGCGTTCCTCAAACAGCTGCTCTGATTAGTAGCCCATAAAAAATGTAAGACTCTTTTACTTCCCCCTCTGTTTTTAACTTTGCTGACCATTTAAACATTGTGCATATTAGTAGCTTGTTATTTTTAAAGTTATCACATAAGAAAGAATGAAGTGCATCACGTGTCATGTGTTCGGTGCATTTGAGAAAAAAAAAAGAGCTCTATTTGCTTTGGCAACTGCAGCTCAAATAATTTGTCTGAACAGGAGATGGAAATCTAGCAGCATATGGCTGCAGATAAAAATACAGATCTAGAATTATATGCAGACACACTATACAACACAATGAAAAGCATTTCATGGGCAATTGGTCACAGTGATATTTCCAAAATGCGGGATTTAAATACCATTCTGAAGTATTTACCCCTTCCTATACATAGTATCTTGTACTCCCAAATCCTTATGGTAATTTAAACTTTGCTAGAAATGGCAGATGACCAGATTTACCCCAAACCACTCAAAGGCATGCCACTTGCCTCAGATACATCTTAATATACCATGCAGAGAGCAGAATGAGACAGAACTGTTTGGTGTTCTTCAAATATGCACACGATTTCTCTATACTATTAGCTTTACATTAGGGAGAAGAGAAGGGGAAATGATGTGTCCATTAACTCCTAGGGCAAAATTTTGGCTTGAAGTTATTTAAAGTTCTTCATATGTTGAGTTCTTCCTTACAAAAAAGCAGACTCTTTCATATACACATGGCAAGAGCCATGAGGTACATCAGTCTGGAGCACTTCTGGAGTCAGAGATTTTTTGATATACGATAATAGCACAAGGAAGAGGCCTGAAGGTGCTTCATGTATTTCATATTCAGCTCTTCTAATTTTAATCTATATCAATGTTAATTTTGCCCCACTATTTTACTGAAAATTTTCTTAGTTTCCAATTCATAAACCTTTGAAATCAATGTGATTTTCCCCTACTCCTTCAAGTTTTCTTATTGCTTAGCTATCAGGTTAATTCTGCTTTTCAGACTGTATTGCGCCCTCAACACGAGTATGTGGATCAACCTACACAATAGTGAATGTGGCCTAGAAAAACAAAGCAACTTAAACTGACTGATTCTCAGTTTTACTGGTAAAAGTGAAATCTCCCTTCCTTATGTGTACGGATGTAGAAATATGGCCATCATCTGTGTGCACTCTGTTAGGGAGGTGTAAGTAAAAGTCCCAGTTAGTTTCCACTTGACTGGATGTTGGCTAATGTGATGCCCATCTACAAGAAGGGCTGGAAGGAGAATCCAGGGAACTACAGACAGGTCAGTCTAACCTCGGTGCTGGGGAGAGTCATGGAGCAGATCATCCTGAGTGACATCACACAGCACATACAAGAAAACCATGTGATCAGGCCCACTCAACATGGGTTTATGAAAGGCAGGTCCTGTTTGACCAACCTGATCTCCTTCTATGACAAGATGACCCACCTAGTAGATGGGGGAAAGGCTGTGGATGTTGTGTACGTAGCCTTCAGCAAAGCCTTTGACGCTGTATCCCACAGCATTCTCCTGGAGAAGTTGGCAGCTCATGGCCTGGATGGGTGTACTCCGCGATGGATAAAGAACTGGCTGGAGGGGCGGGCCCAAAGAGTTGGAGTGAATGGAGCCAAATCCAGTTGGCGACCGGTCATGAGTGGTGTTCCCCAAGGTCACTATTGGGGCCCGTTCTGTTTAATCTCTTTATCAATGATCTGTACAAGGGGATTGACTGCAACCTTAGTAACTTTGCAGATGATACCAAATTGGATGTGAGTGCTGGTCTGCTCAAGGGTAGGATGGCCATACAGAGGGATCTAGACAGGCTGGATCATTGGGCTGAGGCCAATTGTATGAGGTTTAAAAAGGCCAAGTGCCAGGCCTTGGGTCACAACTACCCCGTGCAATGCTACAGGCTCAGGGAAGAGTGGCTGGAAAACTGCCTGGAGGAAAAGGATCTGGGGATGTTGATTGAGAGCTGGCTGAACATGAGCCAGCAGTGTGCCCAGGTGGCCAAAAAGGCCAACAGCATCCTGGCTTGTATCAGGAATAGTGTGGCCAATAGGACAAGAGAAGTGATTGTGCTACTGTACTCGGTGCTGGTGAGGTCCCACCTTGAACCCTGTGTTCAATTTTGGGCCCCTCACTGCAAGAAAGACATTGAGGTGCTGGAGCAAGTTCAGGGAAGGGCAATAAAGCGGGTGGGGGGCCTGGAGCACAAGTCTTGTGAGGAGAGGCTGAGGGAACTGGGACTGTTTAACCTGGAGAAAAGGAGGCTGAGGGGAGACCTTATTGCTGTCTGCAACTACCTGAAAGGAGGTTGTAGCATGGAGGGTGTTGGTCTCTTCTCCCAAGCAGCAAGTGATAGGACAAGAGCAAACGGCCTCAGGTTGCACCGGGAAAGGTTTAGATTGGATTTTAGGAGAAAATTCTTCATGGAAAGGGTTGTCAGGCATCGGAACAGGCTGCCCAGGGGAGTGGTGGAGTCAGCATCCCTGGAGGTGTTTAAAAGGTGTTTAGACGAGGTTCTTAGGGACATGCTTTTGTGCTAGAGTTAGGTTATGTTTGGATTCGATGATCCTGAGGGTCTCTTTCAACCAAAATGTTTCCATGATTCTATGAAGTGTTACATGGTGAGGATTGGGAAAAAAACAACAAAAAAACAAAACCAGAAACAAAAACAAATTCAGACCTATTTAGAACAAGTAGCTGGGAATAAAATGCAAAATTAGAAGTGGATCCTCCATTCTGATTGTTCAAATTATTAACAGGACTGTTAACTGGAATCGTTACTGCTGCTTATTTGCTGCTGTGCTGAGGCAGTTTGACACATGAATACTGTCATGAAGAACAGCCCTAAAAGTGTAAGAACGCATTCCTGACTACATTTGCTATTAAGCATAATCTGAACTACTACTGAGATATACATTGTTTCAAGCATACTGAGGTGGGGGTGGGAGAAACAATTTAGATTTTTCACAGCATGAAATTCAATCCTCATAAGCCATTTTAAAAAGCTTTGAAGCTGGCCAAACAGCAAAAGTATCTACAGAAGCCATCAGTAACGGGCCAATTTTGATTTTGAACCAAGAACCAACTCTAAATTCAATAGGAATTATAAGGAGTTAAAAGGATACAGTAATTCCAGTTATCAAGATGAAACAGCAAGAAAATATAAAGTAAATGATATACCAAGATAAAATATTTTTCTGTTACATGAGCTTTTTCTTCAAACAACTAAACTAATCCTGATATTGAATAGAAGATGACCGTTTGTTGCAGAGGGTTTTTTGTATCCTTACATTATTCTGCAGATAGAGGAAGTTAGTCACTAATGCAATAGCATGGAAGAGTATGAATTAGCTTTCAAACCTATGATGCATGTCAGAGTCTTCTGTCATTATTATTCTTAATCAGATGGTTTTAAGAGAAAGAAGCAAAACTCCTGAGTAGCAGTTCTTGTTTTATCACTGCTGAAGCATGAGGTGATTTTTTATAAGCCTCACTTGCCAATCTGACCTTGAAAACAATTTTATTCATTAACCCTCTGTTGACAAGAGAAACATTGTTCTAGTAGGAAGGCAAGTCTTGACTTTTCTTTACAAAAAAAGATTAAGAAATCCATAATGCTTTTGTCAGACAGTAAAATGAGTCCAACAGGAATAACAGTGCAAGAAATATTTTTCGGGCATTAGACATTAATAGCAAAGGGTCCAAGCTCATTCTGGACAAACCCCCATTGCTGTGGTAAAGACAATAACTCTGTTATAAGTTTAAGACATGGTACACAGGTACACTTTGAATTCCCTGTATAGCTTTTTGTTGACCATCATTAAAGTCTAAGTAACTATAAATCTAGAAAATCATGGAAGATCTGTGAACAGCAGTTGTTTAAGTCCAGTGCTTCAGTTTAAATGAAAAAGTAAAAAATATTGCCAAACAGTTCCAATTTTTATTTTATATAAGGTTACTCTGGCATTTCCAGTATACACTTTGCTTTCTATTCTTTCATATAGTGAATAATATACCAGCAGTATATACTCAGGTTATCTGTTATGTACTACATAGGCATTTTTTAGTTAGGTTAGACTGTGACATTCATCACAATATCCGGGTGCCTTAAAGCTGCTCAGAGAAATACTTGATAACAACTGGTGTAGTTCAAAAAAGTTGGTTCAGAGCATAGATCATCCCTAGCTATGCCAGATGCATCCCTTGAAAATTAACGCCCATGGACAACATACATGAATTAAACACATGCAAAAATAAACACATAAGAGGACATCAAGAAACTTAAAACCGAAAAGTTGATCTGGTTTGGATGCTACTATACTACATACATTAGCAAATTCCAGACAAACAGTCTTCTTATGAGAAGAGCGCATACTATTTCTTCACAACCTTTGGGACCAGCAGTGAAGCTGCAGTGAAAGACAACCACAGAGGATGAGGCAGTTCTGAATACCACCAGGAAGAGAGCCAGCCATGGTTTTTAAATTATAGACAATACCTTGATTTTCAGCCAACGTACACTGGGAGCCAGTACAGAGATGTGTGTTCAAAGAGCTGTGTGTTCACACTGGCCTAGCCCACCTAAGCTCCTGTCTCCCTCTGCCAGCATCCCACACTTATCTCCTTTTCTTCCCTGGCTCAACTAAAAAGGACTTTCCTCTTCTTCAGCTACACCCATGAGAGCTTCTCCTTTTGTTTCATCTCTTCTACCTTCTGGTCCTGACCACCTGGGAAGTGGAATCAGGCCATAATCTGGCTCTACTCTTTTTCAAAGCAGCTTTAACTGTAAAGTTATTTCCAAAGGCAGAACTCAAGCAGTGCTGAGCTGTGTCATCTCCTTCTACAGTTTCCTCCACATGGCCCAAAATAGCTGACCCTTGACAGAACCACACCACCACTGTGCTTCTGACATAAGAATGAACTCAGTTGCAGTTTTTTGGCATTCACTTATGATTGCTCCCACCTGCCTCTATTATTTATGCAATGCTGTTTTGGAGACCAGGTCATCATGAGGAAAAGTTTACCAATATAACTGTCCTGGCAAGTCATCCTTGTGTGGGTGCAGCTTCTACTGGCCTGAAAGAAAAAAAAAAGTAATTCTGCTGGTACAGAAAATGCTGGTTCCCAAGTGGAATAAATTCTAGTGGCAAAACCACTTTCCATCCTGGTGTAACCATATCTACACCAATCTTTCGACAATATAATAAAATGGTTAAAATAAAAATAGCCTTAGTTGACACATCTACGCTGGAAAACCTGGCTAGATTTTATGAAAGAAAAGCCAGTTTTACAATTAAGCAAAGTTAATGTGTCTTCTCTAGTAAGAACAGGGTGGGGAGGGAAGGGACCAGCAATGAATTTGTAAATATGAAACATTCATTATTTCTGACAGTAATTGTTCCCCGTGAAAACTTATAAATAGAATAGAGTAATGAATCTAATTATCTTGGCCTTTTATTGGGCAGTTAGGACAGCTGAAGTGGGAGCACAATAAAAAATATTTTAGACTTACCATGGGAAACTGGCTAAAAGTGGGACTTTCCAAGGAGATTCCTTTTATTGTAAAAGTGCATTTTGAGTCATCCAAATAAAAAAAATAAAATCATTTAGGCTGAGGTAAACTGGAAAGCAAAAGCTTCTCCTCCTTTCTTAGAACTGAAAGCTGTCATTAAGAGAGAATAAAAAAGAGAAGCATTGATAGCTGTTGCACTTACAAGTTGAGTTTTCTGTTTCTCTCCAGAGACCTCCATAGAGGATCTGTTTTCATTTTTCTTGCCGACTCAAAGAATTCTGACACTGCAGAAAATACTTAAGATTTTCTTAATTGCTGCTGTAGCACAAAGAAATATCTGTGTTGTTATTACCATTATAACTTCTATCAGGGCTCTTGTGCAATCTCTTTTCAAAGGAGGTCTGGCAAGATGAGCACTGTCATTTTTGACTTGCTGCTGCCCAGGGCAGTGGGTGACTGTAACAATATCTTTGATTGTTCTAGCTTCCAAAAGGTAAGACTCATACTTGCAAAGTGTGCAAAATATCTCGTTTTGTCTTCATTTTATTGAAAAACTGTCATGATGTCAACGGGAGTTGTTCATCAACAGTACTTCATAGCCTTAAGTGCAAAACTGCTCTGTCCCCTAGCAAGGACAGGACACGGGTATAACTGACAGGCAAAAAGACTGTCTGAAAGCATGAAGGTAGTGGCTAAATTGACCTTTTTGCTTTATTGGGCATAGCCCTGTCTTCAGGTGAAACAGTTTGTACTGAGCATAGGCCACTGAGGGAATTGTCCTATTAAACCCTGAGGCTTTATTGGTGAATCTATGGGTGTGAACTGGATTCTGCTGCAAGCTGGCCAGAGAGGAGGCCCTGCAGAGTGGGGCTTACTTTCCTACTAGACTGAAAACAAGACACAATAAAGAAATATTGAGTTTTAGGCTTGCTTCTGGTGTTGTGATAGCTAAAGTAATTTCTGAAGCTATCTGGGTAGCAGTATATGTTGGCTGTGTACTAAAATCAGTGGAAACAATAGTTTTAAACTATTAAATAAATTAAATTATTTTTAATTTATATATAGATATATGTAATTAAATTATTTAATAAATCTTAAACCTAGACAATCAGAAGACAGACTAGGTTTCTACTTTTCTATGAAAAATCTCTTAAAGACTGGCAGTGTAGAGTTTCACAGAATCAGGGAATAATAGAATCATTTAGGTTTGAAAGGACCTTTAAGACCGTCAAGTCTAACCATTAACCTAACACTGCCAAGTCCACCACTAAACCATGTCAATAAGCGCCATATCTACATGTATCTTTTAAACACCTCCAGGGATGGTGACTCAACCACTTCCCTGGGCAGCCTGTTCCGATGCCTGACAACCCTTTCCATGAAGAATTTTTTCCTAAGATCCAATCTAAACCTTTCCCAGTGCAACCTGAGGCCATTTCTTCTCATTCTGTCTCTTGCTACTTGGGTGAAGAGACCAACACCCTCCATGCTACAACTTCCTTTCAGGTAGTTGTAGACAGCAATAAGGTCTCCCCTCAGCCTCCTTTTCTCCAGGTTAAACAGTCCCAGTTCCCTCGGCTGCTCCTCATCAGACTTGTCCTCCAGAACCCTCACCAGCCACATTGCCCTTCTCTGAACTCACTCCAGCACGTCAATGTCTTTCCTTATGAAGAGGGGCCCAAAACTGAAAACAGAATTCGAGGTGGGGCCTCACCACTACTGAGTATGGTGGAATAATCACTTCTCTAGTCCTGCTGGCCACACTGTTGCTGATACAAGCCAGGATGCTGTTGGCCTTTTTGGCCACCTGGCCAAAAAGAGCAGACCAACACTCTGTGGAATAATTACTGAGGGGGCAAATTATTGAAAGTGATTATCAAGGATACACTTATTGAGAATAAAGCCATTTCTATATCTTCAGCATATAAGGCAGCTGGGCAGCGGGGAAAGAATCTGCTCTGCATGGTTCACTCCCCGCTTCCACCTGGCCTGCATTCTTGGATGGCCGTGCATGAGGGGAGCCCCATGCGCTGGCACTAAGAAGTATGTGGGAGTGGACCAGTGTGAAGATACTGTGGCCAGACCCTGTGTACAGGCAGGTGCAGGAACCAGATGGTACTGCTGCTGACAATTAAAAAAGATAAGGTATATCTGCTGACAATTAAAAAGGATACGTATTCAATTCCATCCAAAATGCTAGTTACTGAGCCAGAAATTTGTCCTGTAGATAAACTTTGCTCATTATAATCTCACTGTAATTCCAAAACACACCTCTATTCCAAAGGATACCTGCTTCCCCATGCCCCCTATTCACTGTCAAGCATTCTCTGTTTTTACCTTAAAAATTGAAGCCAGAGTTTTTACACCAATCAATAACAAAGGTATGTATAACTAGAGTCACTCAAGCTTCACCTAAACACAGAAAGCAGTATAAAATACCCTAACAATAGGGGAAAGTTAGGGAAGACACTATCACTGAGAAGTCAAGGAGACAGCATCACAGACTTCTGGGATCAGTTGACAGGCTCTCCACCCAAAGGGATGCTTTTGGGTAAGATCTGAGCACTTGGTTTTACCCAAGTTTTTCCTTGGTAGCCTTCAAACTTGTATTTGTAATCACATTAGTAGTGCTGTATACTCATCTTAGAATTTATACATATTTGCTACCAACACGTAATTCTTGCAATTAACGTGTACTTTTGCAACTAAAGTTTGTTTTTGCAGATAGTGTATTTTATCAACAGCAATCTAAAAGAACTTGTACCTGCTTCTTTAATAAACCTCCTGATTTGTGAATCTAGTTGTGAGAATTTCTAATTGGATGCGCTCAGATTTATAGTGCATATTATACTATTTCTGAGTCTGTGCAAGTGCATAAATTCAATGGTCACGACTACTCCTGCAGTGAATCCATAAATTGTGCAAATTCAACATAATGCTGGACCAACTGTTGAGCACAATTGGACTTATAGTACCAACTTGAGGTCATTTCACGTAATTGGGCATCACTCAGGAGTTCAGGTCGGCCCCACATAGTCTCCAGTGAAAATACTGAGGACAAGCTAGAATGCTAGAGAGCTTAACTTCTGCTAAATTAACCCTCTTAACATAACACACTCCCACCCTGGCTGATGTCATCTACAAACTTACTGAGAGTGCATTCAATCTCCTTGTCCAGATCATTGATAAAGAAATTAAACAGAACTGGCCCCAATTCTGAGCCCTGGGGAACACCACTCGTGACTGACTGCCAACTGGATTTAACTCCACTCACCACAACATTTTGGGCCCAGCCATCCAGTCAGTTTTTTATCCAGTAAAGAGTGTGCACGTCCAAGACAGGAGCAGCCAGTTTCTCCAGAAGAATGCTGTAGGAAACAGTGGCAAAGGGACTCTTGTGCCTTTCCTAGCATAAATTTTGTATACTAGTAGATTACTGGCATAAAATTTTTTAGACCTCATGGCTCAATATACATAAACACACATATATTCCTTACACCAGTAAAGTTGATTTAAACAAGTATCTACAAAGTCAGGTTCTGGGATGGATGTTTAAGTTTTTGGATATTTTGAAATTTCATTGGAAGCAAAAGGAACTTCTCAAACACTGTGTAAAAACACCTAAAGCATTTTCTTCTTGCAGGGAAAAAGCTGATTTACTAGACCTGAGCTCTATGCCATGCTATGCCAATGACTCACTGGGCACATCTCTGTGATTTGTAGGAGCATAGTTAATGTCTGTACAAGGTCTTGCAGCTTTACGACAGAAAGGGTATAGCATTACACAGGAGTAGTCCCAGTCAGGTCAATGAATCTTCTCAAGGGAGACAAGTTTCATCTGTGTCTGAATGTTTGTAGGAATAGGGACTTAGGATACAGGATTTAAAGAACTTGAGGTACAGAGTACTGACTGTGTTGACTGTATGGCAGGGAGGAAGAACTTGCCAATAGCTTCTTATAAAACTTTGCTTCATTTTCTATCTTAAAGCTTCATTTTCATGTTTCAGGGCCAATTGCTACTGCATCACTTTAATTACTTGCACACACTCCTAATTGCACTCAAGTCAGACTTGGATTAATTTCATGCCATAAGACTTTATAACAGTGAATGTAAGAGTAGCGGGCAGAAGACTGTTCATCAATCATGGAACCACAGAAATTAGTCAAGCAAAAAGATATGTTATTAAGTCATTTACTCCATCCCAGTGCCAAACATGATCGTTTTCTAGAGTAAGTACTTGAGCTCATTGTCCAGTTACATTTCAAATGGCATCAGCCGCAAAACCCACAGAACACAGCTGTTTCGTATTTTCATGGATCTCACTACTCAGAAAGTTTTTCTGGAAGTCTGTCCAAAAATTGATCTGACTAGTATTGACCATTTTTATTCTTCTCCTCAGATCTTTCTCCTCTTTCTGCGTTTCTAGTCTCTGACCTCTGTACTGTAAAATGATTATCAGAATTGTCCTGTCCTGCTGTAACTTTTATCTTATGTAAAACAATATTTTTCACACTGGGAGGACCAAAAACACATGCAGAGAGGTACCTGTTTTCCTCCTGGTTGTCAGCTAGCAGCGCTGGCCAGCTGTGACAGAAGGAAGGCAGACATCAAGTTACAACAGCAAGGAAATGTTTTTATGTTAACACTTCAATGTCAAACACTTGGTCAGTGAGAGTACACCAGACTTTTTTTTTTTTTGGTAGTTACAGTAATACACATTTCTTTATCTTTAAAAGACTGGACAGGATGGTAGTTATTCACAAAAGGTCTCTACAAGTAATATTTATATATGCACACATATATCTACACACAAGTATACAAAATAACATCACTGAAGACAAGTGAGCTTAGGCAGTGACATGTCAAGATTTGGACACTGCACAGTGAAGATCTATGAAACATTTGGAGAAAGAATCATTCCTTCCCTCAAAGCTAAAACTTGCTTCTCCAACACAAAGAATGGCCTGAGGATATCTATCCTTTGCAATATTCCGGCAGTTTTGCTCTTCTTATTTTTTTCTATGTCTGTCACTAGCAGTTGACAACTTGTCTTCCCCCTGTCCAGATCCACACCTGGCTAAGCAGTGTCACCTGTCAGTCACTGCTTTAAAAAGTGTAACTTCATACAGCAGAAGACTTTAAAGCAGCATGTATGGAGAGTTTCATACGTTTAGGTGTGTGATGATTTTTTTCTGTGTGAAAGAGAAGAAATAACAAAAGGAGAAAGGGAAGTAGGAAAGCGTTAAAACAATGTGGTGATCAAAGAGCAGAGGACTCCTGGAGAATAAAGTGTTAAATCTTCAACCCATTTTCTCCTTCTCTTCATACAGGAACCAAGGGGATGACTGATATTTTACTGCGACAGCAGCTGGTGCTCAAAATAAGTGTTGGGAAGGGCAATCAGGTATTTCCTTCTTTAAAAATATTTTCAGACATCATTAGGTGGACACTGTTGTTTCTGATGTTCACAAGGAAATCAGAGTGTCAGCCATGAGTCCTCAGCCCTTCTCTCAAAATATCTAACCTGTTTTTCCTCTTCAGTTTCCACCATGTCTGCCTTTGAAAACAATCAAACAGCTTTCTTTTAGTTTGAGATTTCCCCATCCGATGACTTGCAGGCTCTTTTTTTCATCACCTCTCCTGCACAGGCCTTGTGCTCCTGCCAACAGCAATTCCCATGCTGCCCTCTCTCAGAGGGAGACTCCTTCCTACTTCTTTCTTAAAATCTTTTCTCCTCCATTTTTTCTGAATAATGTCCCTACCACTTCTCCTATGGGAGGAAAAGCAGTGGGCTGCAAACCACGTGCAAACCCTGTTGTAGGGTTAATGATTTTGGGAGGGCTAAAACTGAAGGATTTAGCCTCTCATAGAAAATTGCTTCTGCTTTGACTCTTTGGGAGGGAGAGGACAAAATACTTTTGAATGGACCTGATATGATAAGGAAATTACGTCTGCTTTGGATCACAAATTGTGGGTTTCCTACCTAATTAGTGGGGCACATGCTAATCTATCGTGTGGTACAAAAGGCAGCTTCCAGGAGGATTTCAAGTGGTGCACAGCAGAGCTGGAGTGTGGACCACGGTGAGCAGCCACAGCACCCTGCAATGCCTCTCTGAGAGACGGCAGTGTCCAGCCTCTGCATCCCGCCACACCTGAGCCTGGATGCTGTACCTGGCACAGAGGCAGGATGCCACGAGGAGGTGATGCTGGCATCCTGTCTCCTACCGATTTTGAGATTGCTGGGACTCTTACCTCCTCCCACAGTGGCAGCTTTTCCTGACTTACACTATAGTTCTGACAATAACATTTTTTCTTTAGTTGAAGAAAGAAAAATGCAGTCTGGCTAACCACCATAGAAAAATTGTTGACTTCAGGCTTTGGTGCAAGCTCATGTGTTTTGTCCACCTTCTCCACTGAGGACAGCCATGGTTCCTCTCTCTGCTTCTGATTTCTTACTATTTTTTTATATTACCAGTCAGTTGCATTCTGATTCCATAAACATCTGTGTTCACCCATAGCCACACAAGCAGTCCACTGCTAGAAATGATCAACACCCTGGAGAAAGCTGAATGCATGGAGAATGCAGCATTAACTGTACCATCTTTCATCGTAAAACTCTAAAAGTGATCAAAATATACACAGAATGAAATATCATGCAAAGGGATTTAAACAACAAAAACATTTGAAGGAGTGGATGAGAAAATAACAACAGCATCAGTACAGTTTATCAAAATAAATATTTTACATTGAAAGAGCAGAAGCCATCAGACAGTAAAGTATGAAACTTGCTTGAGATCTTTGATATAAGAGACAGATTTTTTTTTTCCAGAACACAAATTAAGAGTAGAAGTTGATATAAGTACTTTTCTTCTCCACTTTTTGCCCATGATGTAATTGTTTTGGCAGTTTATAAGACATTCAGGGTTGCATCTCCATCTCTCTTAGCTTGATACATCTAACAGACGAGATAATCCCCCCACAACAACTCAAGCCCTAGCTATGAGTCACTGTCTCTGATGAAGATGTGTCACTCTATGTTACCTCAGGCACAAGAAAGTGCCAGGGTTTTTTTTTTTTAACTTTTTCAGTGGGAACTAGGATTTCTTGGTGAGTTGATTCAATTTGTATGTATTAAGCACAAAACCAAAGAGTTGTTTACCTCTTTTTTCTCAGGCACTGAACTCTTCTGAGATGCAGTTTCATGACAGGTAAAGGTGAGGACACTGGATTAGTAGAGTTAAGCAGGAATCAAAGACAAAGCAGTCTCTCAGACACACATGTACACACGCACACTTCTCCTCGCTTATTTTCACACCAGTCTCAAGAATTTCTCTATGAGGAGGGCAGAACATAAGCCCCAAAACCTTTCCGTGGCAATAGACTCATTTCCTTTGGATCAGAACGTATTGATTAAAAATCTGTAAAATATTTTTCATGTATTTAGATATTTTATAGTAGTTTTTCTTATTTCTCATTCTTTCCCATATACTAGAACTATATTCCTTGAATGGTTTAAAAAGAGAACCAGTTTTAAGAACTTACAAACTAGATTCCCAGACAGCAGGCCCAGGGGTCAGATGGACCATAGATATCTCTGTAATATTGCCTGTTTTCTTTTAGCTGAAAAATAAGTGATGAAGGGTTATTTAATGTAATGTTGATGTGCAATTAGACAGGGTGGAGGAAGAAATTGTCTGCAGCCCTTCCCAAACTGTGTTTATGTTAGTTACTAAGAGCTTATATCATGCTGTCTGCAAACCAGGAGCTAACAGCTTAAACGCACATTCAAAAAAGGGACTTCAGAAAATAGGAAGAGATGACCTGAAATAATGCTAGAGAAAGTAGATGCTATGAGACTAACATAAAAAAAACCAAAACCACCACCACCAAGAAACAAAAAAAACAAACCCAAACCCAAACCAAACCAAACCAAAACCCAACCCAACCAACCAACCAACCAAAACAACAACAAAACCCCACACTCAACAAACAAAAAAACAACCCCCTGAGCCTACAGTTACCAATACTGGTTTGGAAGCATGAGTAACTAGTACAAGTCAGTATACCATACTGCTGATCTCTTCCATTGCCAATCTCTACTAAGAGACAGGTGGAAAACCCTAGCAGCACTGATGCATTGCAAAGCACAAGGCTCTTCTGAAGCTTTACAATGTCCTGGTTGGTGCTAGAACCAAATTTCAATACATCGCAAGTGTATCTGAACTGCTGAAAAGTGCCCAGGGCAGCATAATGGTCCTGAACTGTCTTTGCAAGGACCACGCTGTTGTCTTGCTTTTGTAACCTATAGTGGGCCCCTCAGGATCCAGAAGGATGCATTCACAGCCATGTTCAAGCAGTTAATATTAGTTCTGGAAAAGCAGTACAGGTATATCTGAGACTTCATTTACAGAAGCAAGAGAATACCATCCTCTCAAAGATACCACAGAAAATTCCTTTTGATCTGTGTCCATGTTGCTTAATGCTGATGAGTCCACCTCGGTCCATCATTGTGGTGGTTTCTGTGGTTAAGCATTTTGTTCAGTTGGTAGCATGCAAAACCCCATAAGACCATTTTGCAATTATTCTTTGGAGAAAGCATGAGATAAGCTCGTTGTTCCTATGTGCAGTGGTTCATCTTCTCTGACTTAAGGGGTACCGTAGGCTGCTGGGCTAAGTATGTTTAGCTGTACATTCTAATCCCTGTGAATATGTTGCAAGTGCAATGAATTGAAGGTTAAGTCACACGGGCATGTCATATTCATAACCAAAGCTCTGCTAAGAGAACAGAGAGCAGCATTAAGTTGAGGATATGCATGTATTCTTGTCTATACATTTACTGCCTCAATGTTTTCCATCTATATCTTGTCAGGAGATGCTCCACTGTGGGCCCCTCTGTTTTTCGGAAGGCACATAGACTCACTCATATCTTGCTTATCATCACCTGCTGTTGCAGGGGAGCTGATAATTTTGGGGTCTGCTTCTATAGCACATATCCCAGAAGACTAATTTCTCCTAAACATTTGCATAGCTATACAGAATAGTCAGCTACCCACATCAGGGAAGGAGTTAAATCTGGGAGACTGCTGCAGGAAAGATTGGACAGCCCAAGGAAGACCACAGAAGAAGAGAAGAGCTGGATGCAGCAAAGTCAGCCCTGGAACTTCTGGTTAACATTCTTGATAAGTAGTGTTGGAACACAAGGAACAAAGCCTAGCTGTTGGACAGATCCACTTGGATGCTACTATTAGAAAGTTTTCTCAGCTGGCAGTACTGTATCATTTGGCAAACAGGAAGGGCCTTCCTGAAGGGAAAATTCTCTTGCTGCTGATGGGAGTTCATCTTCAACAGGGTGAGGTATATGGCTTTGACTGTTAGAGGTCTTTTCTGAAATGCTGGATAGCCTGCAATAACTGACTTGATAATGATGTGCTGCCTCACACTTTGGATGTGTCCTTAAAGTTGGAGGCTGGAAGATGTTCCTCTTTCCCTTGACTGCGGCTGGAAGTTGTAAGTCTCAGACCAGAAGACTCAGCATTTTTCTTTGTGGTGATGGTATTTCTTTATTGTTCCATTCTTCTTCTTTCTTTTTTTTTTTTTTTGATTTCTTTATTTTTTTTAATCTTGATCATAACCTAGCCCTAAACTAACATTTACAAAATGCCTAGAACAACCAGGCAGCTAGCAGTCATCACACATGTGCCACATCAAAGCTAAGATGCTATGTGTATTCTGATGATATGGCCAGAAATGTATGGTTGTCCTTCTGGAAACAGGCCTGTTTCCTGCAGGCCAGAGCTCCGGGCAACATTGGCTGCGTGTGCACGGCCTATCTGATAATATTTGAAGAACTGTGTACATGAAGAAATAGAACCACAAGGGCCTAGCATAAGAATATGGTGATGCTGGTCATACTACATGGCCTTTTGAATAGGCATTGGAAAACACAGGCTTCTTCAGGCTGGAACAATGTTAAATATGGGATTAGTCTAACCACAAATGGAAGTGACCTAGAGCATCCTGTAGGGCTGGGGCAGTGTGGATGGTCATGCTTTCTGAGAAGTGCAAAAGCTAGTGCAGAGACAGCAGGGCAGCAGTTATCATGAACTCCAGGAGTGAGGCACAACTTCACTACCAGCTTCTGGAAATCAGAAACCTTCCAGCCCCTTAAGGGTTACTGCGAATTCTACATACTTGCATACACCTTTGGTCCTGGCTATACCTGTGGAACAGGCTTCTCACTTTGTGCCATCCAGCTGTCTTGAAGAGTGGTGTGTTTTAAATGCATAGTGTCTCCAGGCACCTCCCAGGTTATATACCCCAAACCTCCTTCATTCTTCCTGCACATTGCATTCTCCTAAGGGTTTTCATCTCGCAAACAGTGACTTTTAGGGAGACTATCCTGGCAAAGGTAGCAGCTGGAGTTAGAATTAATCAGATCCCTTAAAAACGAGTCTCTGACCTTGCCTTACAACAATGTCTGTTGAAAGGACCTCCTGTGGCATCAGTGAAATTACCATAAAATTACAAATGGCACAGAAATGGTAAACAGGAAAGTGCAGTCCCTGTTTTTCACAGTACAAAAAGGAGCATCCAGTGAAATGATCAGGCTGTTGGTTGAAGGAAAGAACTTTTTCACTTAAAACATACTGAAGTTATAGAGTTCACTGCACTAGGATGTTGTGGGGCCCTGAAACATACACAAATTTAAGAAAGGATTAGATCATGGAGAGGACGTATATTTGTGGCTATTATACTCTGTCGTCAACTACAATTACTGTCTCCATTGAATTAGCCTCCAGTTCACAGGCTACAGCAGGAGAAATATCCCTTCATTTGCCTTACTCTTGTCCTAGGCCTCTGCTTTTGCCCACTCCTGTCCAGGACTGAGCTAAAAGGACTAAAAGGACTTTCACACTCACCCAGGATGGCAGGTTTTATGTTCCTATTCTGGATTTACCACTCTGTCACTGTGGCTGGAACCTGGCCCATGATATGCGGTCATTTTTCGCTCTGTTCATTTAGCTCTTGCACTACACTTAAGGCTGTGGGGGCAGGAAAAAACAAACAGCACAGTGAACTCTGCCTGCCTGTTTGTCTGTTGAACTCATTTACACTAATTGCTTCAGTGTACTGACTGATTTCTTTTTAATTTATAAAATATGCCTATCCCTGTCTCTGAATGCTTGCACAATAGTGGGCGGAGGGGAAATGAACCTCTCTGAAATTTGTACCATGCTGAGATAGGTACACCACAAGAACCTCTGCAGAGAAAAGGAAATGGTCTACAGAGGCTTTAAAAAATTTTCCTTTTCAACATGGAAGAAAATTAAACTAGATTCAGTCAGTGCCAAGGGAAAGGAAAGTTATAGATATAAGAAGTCCAAAATTAGGATACCTTGCTTCTGGAATAAAGCATTACAAGTATATTCTAAAATTACATGCACTAGTGTATACGTAAATAGACAAAAGGAGTAAGCATGAAACAAAGGAACTATTAGGTGGGGCAAGCAGCTGGTGAGAGGGAGTGGCAGCTCTCAGACACAAGTGTAACATTTGGGATAAGCAGCTCTGGGATGGCTGAGGCTCAGGCTATAATCGGAAAGAAAGGAGAGTCACAAAGTCAACCCAAAAGCTGACAGCCTGAGCAGCAATTATATACCCAGCAAGGCTTGGAGGAAGATGAGCCAATGGACAGGTGCCACCTTAATGTAACCTAATCCTGTCACTCAGGGCAACAAGACTGTGAGCACATTAAAGATGCTCTGCATCTCTCGTTAAGATAGAGCCCACTATGGATTCCCTCTTTATCAAATCTTTGCTTTTGTTGAACCTTAGATCTCGAATTTTTAAATATTCCACAAGTATGAACTACTCATAGACATTAGCGCTCCACCAGGTCCTTTGCTGCCTTTAAATATTATACTTCCAATAATTTCTGAAAGCTTTTTGGTTAAAAAAAAAAAAAAAATACACCCGTTATAGAAAGTCTTAAAAGGCTTAATCTTTTCAATTCATGCAAACAACAGAAAGTGCAATATCTGATAAGGACAAAAAGAAAAGGATCCCTTAAAATTTGTGCTGTGAATTATCCTTCATTCAATAAGGTCCAATGGGAAAAACACAGAGTGGGAGTCAAGAGACCTAGTTCTGTTAGCAGTTCTCTTTGTTCTTTGGCATATAATTCACACAGTCTCAGCTTATGAGCCTGTAGTTTACTCAAAGTATAATGGTGATAATAACATTTGTCTCTCTCTGTAAAAAATGTACGTTTCTCAACTAGAAGAGTTCTAGATATAAGCCAAAAATAAATCCAATGCAGCATCATAGCTATCATATCCATTCCTTTGATTCCTAATACCAGCCCTTACTTCAATATAATTTAATGCTCTATCAGTCTTTCAGATGTTTGTGCATCATTTTCACACTCTTCCCTAAATCTTTCTAAATCTTTTCTCTACTTAAACTAACCTTGAATTATCCCATGCAATTCAAATAAATTTATGTTTTCAAAAGAACTTTCCTGGTTTTTCCCTTTCTTTCTTCCTATGTAAGCAATTAAATTGCTTTCATAAGCAATTAAAAATGTCTTCAGGAATACTGAAATCCCTTGTCCCAACAGATGAATTGCACAAGGGTGGGCGGAATGGAAACTTCACCTCTACTCCTTTCCATGGGAGGTGCCTTATCAGGCCTTCAAAGGCAGCTGGACCAATGAGTATTTATTTTTACAGTTGCTACATGTCTTTTTTTTAAAAAAAACAACAAACCCAAACCCCAACTTTCACACTTATCAGTAACACAGTGGTAGAGCAATAGTCCTGCTTTTTAAACGCCTTAGTCTAGCACAAGCTGGCTGGCATGAGTCATAGTTCATAGAACTCAGAGTTATGGAAACGAGCAGGTGACATTTTGTACACAAAGCTCTGCAAACTCTCCAGGTGTGCCTGCACCCAGCAGGTGCTCAATGTGCTACCGCAGGCACCAGCCAGACTGACAGTGGCTGCATAAAAGCAGTGTTTTGTCTTCCACCTCTGTGCTTAGAGGTTATTGATAGCAGTTAAGAAAGAGAGAGAACCTGGAATATGCAGGGAGCGGATCCTGCCCCTGCTCTGAATGTGTGGGTTACCAACCGCAAATGCGACTCAGAGATGATCTTCCACAGACAGTGCCAAAAGGAGGTGGAAACAATCTCTGTTCCCTGTCGCCTTCCTCCTCACACCACATCCAATTGAGGTTAATGCTTCGTTAAGAGCTGACAGCATGCAGGAGCTAAACAAATGGCTCTGTCACACATGGGTAAGTCATTAAGTCACATAAACCAGCTTACAGATAAGCTCCAGATGCCACAATAAGAACCAAAAACTAGAAGATAAAACTATACAGTACAATTAGAAATAAAGGACACATTTTTAAATGTGAAGGGTACAAACGTTGTTCAAGTAGACTACTGAGGGAAATGATGGAGCCTTCACTTTAAGACTTTCTCATATCATGATCGAGTGCCTTGTTGGAAATACAGTAAGCAATGTGTCGTGCTTGGCACAGGATGAATTGGAAACGGTTTGAGGGAAGTTTAACACAGGGACTCCAATGAATTGAGCCAGTTCTTAGACTAAAAATTTGAGTAGTGAATACTCGATAGAATTTGAGTCATTTGGAAACAGCCTAGAAGGTGAAAACAAATTACCTTGTGGTATTCTTAGCAAATAATTAAGACCAGCATACAGATGAAGCACATTGTTAAGACCAGCATATAAATGAAAAAAAAAAAAGGGCTTTTGTAAATGTGACTAGGCAGAGTGTTCCTAAAGTATTCTTCAATATTCTTTTTAGTGGAAGAAACTGGAGGATAGATTTCACAAGTTTCCATCTCCTCACTTCCTGTTACCTGTCTTAAAGTAGTATAACAGCAATCTGTCACCCAATGAGACATTTGTTAGAGAAATCTAGGATATGTAAAAGTTTGTGCTAGACCATCTTTAGAGTATATAGGATGACTGTGACTGCAGCTGGCTTTCTATCTTAAGCAACAATGCTGCATCAGTAATAAAACTTTTGTATGGATTAAATATTTGGGCAACCACCCAAGATATCACTACTTTAGATTCTATACAAAGATGACTTTCCTGTTTAGGAACTTAATATACGAATACATTTAATTTTACCCTGAATTGCTGAGAACAAAGATGGACAAAGGAAGGTAATATCAAAATAGTCTGAGCTGCAGTTTCTCAAATGTGGGATAACTGATAGATCTGATGGTATAAGAATATCCTCACATATACTAATGCAACATTAATAAAAAACTAAGCAGTTACATTTGTGGTTTTCAAGCTTTTTCGAGAACAAATAAATTGCAGGCCTACATGAGCTAATGCAATAATATCATTTAAAAACAATCAAATGAAAATGCTTAAAAAAACCACATTAAATGAGAGAATAATATATGTACACCTGAGAGTTCATTGTGTAATCTTGATATAATAGACCTTTGGAAACAACAGCTCAGGTTGTGACCTATACTGAAGTATGATATTGAACACTGTGATCGTATCTCGTGAGATCTGAGCCATGTAAAACAATCTGAAGATCCAAACAAGGGTCCAGTCTGTTGCTTTCTACTGCTTTAGGTTCTTATATTCTTGAAGTCACTCCTTGCTTAGCCTGAAAAATTCACAGGTGCTTAGCTTAGTCACTTGTGCTTGCTCAGAAGTAGGGAGAGATAGGTACTATTCTCTCATGTAAGACTACCACTGCCATCCAGGTTAGGTAAAGAGTGAGCTAACTGTGTCAGTGGTGAGAAGAGAAGATTTGATGATGGAGACTCACTCTGAGCAGGTGGAGGCCCCAGGAACTCCCAGCAACTCCCTTGCTTGCTGGTGGATTAGTATCTGAATTACACAGATCACCTTGCGGTGTTGCTTACTGTTGGTGGAGAGAAAGAGCTACCTAAGATATATGTATGTCTTCAGCAAGCTTATCTCACTCCAATGAATTTATTTAAAACTTAGGCATTTACTTGAGAAAGGCTAGTTTGTCAGCAATCAAATTTAGATACTGGATTCCTACCTTAGTAAATGTACTATTGGTCAAAAAGAAAGCTGTCATTCCTCCCCTTCCCCCAGAAACTAACTTTCTTAGGTGGAGTTTTTTTTCTGCCTTCCCTCATGCAGACATTTCTGTCTGCTGTGAGACTTAGGTTAGCAAGGACTGCTGTTTCTCTGACAAAGTCATAAAAACAAAAGCACACACAGACTGAATTCAGGGGAAGCAAATGTACTCCTTTAATTGCTCGGTTGTTCCTTCCCAACCAGCTGTACTACTTCTACATAGATTATTAGCTAAGCTATAAATATCAGCTTTGCATTGTCAAGTCACAGCCTATGTTGGACAATGCAAACTGCAACTTAGCAGTGAGTGTTCCTGGATACACAAGGTCAGATGTACTCACATGGATAGTTTGTGATCTAGTTATTTGGACTTCTTTAAGAGTCAATGGAAAAAAAACCCAGGCACCTCTAGACCTTCATTTGTCTCTTCCTTACAGAGATATTTAAAATAGGTCAGATGACTCACTCTTTAAAAGCATCTGTTTCCCTCTATTGAGCCTAAAGCCACTAGTTCCAGTGTAGACACCTATACTGTAGATGGTGAGAGTCAGAGGAAAAGGATTGCGTGAACTGTGCTCTATTTAGCCACAGGCAGTAGATTTTTAGAGGTATTTGTCTTCCAAATTTGTATATGAATCTAATTTCTGCAACGCTTTCTTTGCAGCAAGTGCCAAACTGCATCTCTGTGCAATTCTTTTAAAAACACATTTGTTTCTGAGCATAGGGGAACGTGAGTCAAGGTCAGTCTGGAAGCCTTTGCCCAACAGTTACTTTTATCCTGGAAGGCAGATGGGACCTTGGGTGAGAACTTGAGATGGGAGCTGCCAGCCCTTGCCATTCCTTGCCTTTTGTAGTATTCAAGAAACTGGGCAGGGGATGCATATTCAGAAACCTGGGTTTCCCTGCTCTGCAGTGTGTCTGCTCCAGGACATATTGAGCTGTAAGGTGTACTCTGTGCCTGACCCAGAAGACCTCACGTGTCCTTTCTGCTCCTACAAAATTACTGGGCAGACAGCTCAGAGTCCTTCCCAATGAGAGGGTGGGAGTTGCCTGTGGTCTGAATAGAGACCAAGTGCAAGGCAGTTGGCAAGGACAAGGTCATCAACAATTCTGACTTCAGGTACCTCATCAGACCAAAAAGATTGGTTAAATTTAGTCATAACTCCTTTGACTGTTTTTGGGTGCCCAATAGCAGAGAAAGACTCAGGATGTGCTACTCAGTAAGGGACACACAAACCCTGTGGAAGAAAGTTCCTTCTTGCTCTTCTGCTCCTGAGTATGTAAGCTCCTTAAACACAGTCACCTCAACACCAGCTGTAGCATGACAGCAATTAGATGACCATACCTGCTGCTCTGATCTACTGCCTGTATGGGCTATATATCAACCACATGATAACTTCTTGATGGACTCTGGGACACAATCTGAGACTCGAGGGATGTTAACAAGCCCTTTTCTCATGGATTTCTTTGGAAAGTATTACTACTTGGACAAGTCTCAGTCTGATCCCCTTAGTCCTCTGTATCATATTAATCACACTGTTTTTTATGATGCATTTGGGAAGCATATTGAAGCATATGGAGTAGCATTTAGTGATTTTAATTATTTTATTTTAAGTCTAATCATTACTGAACTTTATTTGTTCAGTGCAAATGGCAAGGTCAAGAAATATTTTGTGCCTGTACAGCTGTTCTGACAGATACTCCATAGGATGCAAAAAGAGAAAGCTTCTTGTTCCCTTTTTCCTGCTTCCAGACCGCCCTAGAGCATCTTCCCAGGTCTAAAAGAGAAAGGTTTCAAATGCTGCCCTAATATAAAACAATGTAACTGTGAAGTTCTATATTCATTTTCTGTTCATTGCGAAATATAAGCAAAGTTTTTGTTTTCCCTTCTGACTGTTTGGATTCTTACTAAATTGCTGTCCAAGGGCAAATTCTCTTTGTCATCCAGACCTGTAAGGTTGCTAAGCACACGCAAGGATAAAGATACATTCTGATTACTCAATACTTGTTTAACAAAGTCTACTGCTGAAAACAATATTGCATCACATGGGCTACTTTTGCAATACAGGGTGGATACCTAAAATCCCAAATTAAACAAGTTTCAGTTATACGTGTGTGTTTTGGAATCATTCAGCTGTAGAGAAATGGAAAACTCCAGAATGTTCAGCATAGAAAACAGAGAGGTTAATTAAGGCTGTATAAAGACCAACAAAAAGTTAAATAATGTAAAGGGTTGGATAATGACTATTTTAAACGCATTGAGTTCCCTGAAGAGTTTGGATAAGGTAATGTCTCCCATTTTAGGGCATATCCACAACACTGAAATCATTAGAGTATTCCAAGAACTTACATTCAAGTCAAAGAGCATTTTCAGAGGTTGCCAATGGATTTTAGACAAACCTGATGACTAGCAGTACAGTGTGAACAAAACTTGACCACAAGGTTACCAGAGATGTAAAGAATGCTGCTGGTTAATTTTTTATGTCTTAGGAGTTGCTCATGTGCTTATATTACATATGCAAACATGGCCTTCAGTTGGAGAAATGACTCTAAGCACCTGACCAGTCTGTGAATACAAGGCTTGGGGAAGTGGATATTCAGAAGGCAACAAGGTGGTACAGAATCAATAAAGAGGCTTGGTTTGATTGATGAAAAAGCAAGATATAAAGATGACAAGTCAGTTGTATAAATTATGTTAGGAGGAGACTAACTTCTATGTAATTGGCACCCGGATGCCCAAACTTTCATTAATCTTGGCAGTCACCCATGTGATAGGTTCTGTTTTTACAGTGTTCCTGTACAGAACAGAAAACTGAATAAACACTTTGAAAGGATTTGTATATATAGGCAGGTAGGTAGGCTTTAAGCTTTAAATTTTAAATGAAATATTTTTATTTCCTGGCCAGAAGTGCCATGATTTCAGGTGAATAGGAAATAGTCTGTGAATCAAATCTCACATCCCTAAAAATATGACAGTTATAAAGCTTGTGATTATGACTCACAGAACAACTATTACAATCCCGAAAACACATTATTGTAACAATGACTGTAACTTCAGAAAGAGAGATTAAGAAAATGGTCTTGCCTATGAATCCTAATTGGGAAACTAAAGTCTTCTGGCCTTTGAGAATTAATCTGTAACAGGCAAATTATGATTTGGAAACAAAGCCATTGGAATTTAACGCAGAGCTACTCATTACTTGTAGTGGATGTCTCTGTTGAAAATAAGGATTCTTCCTCCAAAAAAGGGCAGTGAATATTCTTTGAATCAATTAATTGAGTTTGCTGCAGCCATGCTTTCTTTTGGCTCCAGTGACTTCTCCTATGACAGAATTTTAGTACTATACTGTCCAAAACAACTATAAAAATCACATCATTGAAACTTTTCAGGGAACAGCTATTAAATAACTTTCAGTAGAATCCTGGCTGTAAAGGTAGCAATCATACAATCATGAAGCAGGAAAAAATACTACTTGACTTTTTTTACAAGCCTACTTTACAATTTTTTATTACCTGCAGAGGACAGAAAGACAATTTTTTAAAAAAAGTTGATACACATAGTAACATTTTGGTATGAAAGGCTGAAGAAAGCTATCAAACATAAAGAAAACCCCACTCCAAACCCAGACTCCAATAAAGCATTGTTAAAATTACTCCCACAACAGAAAATAGAACAGCGGTCTGAGTTATTGGTAATGTATCTAGTAAAACGTCCCACACAAAGTTTGTGAAATGTTTAGAGAACAAACCATGTACCACTACATAGTGATCAGCCACAATCTGCAGGAAAAAGAGCAGAACATAACTCATCAGAATTTAAGACAATTTAGCACCGGGGTAGACTTTAAGTCTAGCTACTGGAAATGTGTCATGAAGTAGAAAATGTTGGTGCCACCTGTTGGTGAGAATTGAGATTTGGAAATTATTCAAGCTAATTTGCATAAATCCAAAGAAAAGACGAAATAAAATGGTCGCGTTTTACTTCATGCTTAAGGAGTTTTGAACGTGTCTTGTAGATTTAACTACTTGTGTTGGCTTCCATTCTGCAGAGGCTTACATGCCTGTTTAACAATTAATTACAAATTATCTGTGCTTGCAGTTAGGAAGAGAATGAAGAACTTAGGTTGTATTTTACTTGCAGTAAAATTAATCTAAACACCCAGCACACTAGGGAATGTTGAACAGGAAGATGAGTTAGTAGACTCAAAATATACGGCTTTGCCAACAAAATTTCATTGGATAGTGCATTCCCTAGCGAAATCCTGGAGGTGGTATGTTTGGCACAGTGCATTGACACTGTTGCTATTCAGTGGTCTGAAAAGAGGATTCAGTTTGACACTGCACACCCCATTTACCATGTATCCTGGTGAGATATACCCACTCGGAGCAAAAGCAATCCTTCTTACTACATGGAAGCGACCTTTATTACGTTATGGCAACGCACCAAGTTCTGCTTTAGTTAACCGCAGTTCCTGCCTCAGTCTGTTATTTAATAGCCCTGGAGTTGCAGGGGACACATTCAAGGCACATAATGCTATTCCTTGATGTTTTCTGTTGGAGTCTGTTTCTGCAGATGCTTAAGAGAGGAGTGCTTAGGTATACAGAGATCTTAATTGTAGCTGTGGTTGAAGACACTTTTTATACACAGGGAGACAAGCATCTACCACCACTACTAAAAGAAGGCTGGCTTGTAGTACCTTGTAATGATTGACTATTGGTGCTGTGATTCGTCCAGAAAAACTAGGCCCATATACAAGATGTCAGTGCAACAGGTCAAAATTTTTAACGTGTGCATCCAGTCATCTCCTAACATCTGCTTCTTTTATCAGCATTATCAGAAGTCCAAAAATTAGTAGACATGAATAAAAACTTGTTCACCAAGTATCAGTGAAACTGGAAGATAACAGAGAGCTTTAGGTAGTCATTTACAGATTTAATTTCAGGGTTATTTTACAGATAGGACTCACTACAGTAACATATTGAGAATTCTTCTTACAGGTCACCTTTGTTGCTGGCAGCTATATATATTATGCATGTATAAATCTTGCTTGAACACAGCTGAATGAAATACTGGGGTGAGACTGGAGTGGAAGAAGCACTGAGATAAGATTTAACTGTTTGCCATGTCAAATATGCTGTCACTTACTGTTTTGTCTCTCACCTCTGCACCAGCAAACACTTTTTCCATTGTCTTGCCTACTTAGACTAAGACTGTCTTATGTTATCTGAACACATCCCCTAATGCAAGATCACCTCTTTGCACATGAGAGTTCTGGGCACAACAGTTATCAAAATCTTATGGGTAGTAAGCAGGAGATTACATTATATATCTAACTGTGGATCTCTTTGTATTTTACTAATTTCCAGTTGTAGGTGATCATCTTAGAGAAATTTTGCACTCTTGCAATGTATTTATATTAAGCCAAATAAACCATAGAGCTTAGTATTGACAACTGAACAGGTTTGTGCCATTTCCAGAGTGTATAATAATCCATGTTACAGAGGCACAGTCACTGATAGTGGTGCTCCCACTGTGGGTTGCCTGCAACAGCAGAACAGACCAGATAAAGCAGTTGATTCTATGACAGCAGTGATTGATGGGGAAAGAAAATGCAGTGTGTGCAGGCAAGCAGTGAGAGAAAAATCTTTGGGAAGGAAAGTTAAAATTGTATATTCAAAAATGCCATTGTCTAGCAAGAGGCTGGAGGGCTAGTCAGATTCTAAGAACTATCAATTGTTTTGTTTCTCGTCCTCACACCTGCTTCATCCTGGGCTCTCTGCTAAGAGACAACTCAGCAAACAGAACAGTGAACAAGGAACCCAAATAGCTTGGAACAGCAAATGGAGGAACAAGCAGCTGGAGCCAGTTCACATACATCAGTTAAACCCTGGTTGCCTAAAGCAGCAAAATGTTTAGTGGCTGTTTGTTGTGCAAGTGACTGTGGGCTGTGAGGAGCACTCATTTCACAGATTGCCCATAAGGCAGTGAAAACTCAGCAACTGTGACAGCCCAAGTAATGGGAAAATGTGTTGGATATTCATTTACCAAACGAGCAGATCATGGCGTGGGTTTTCTATATGGCAGCTGTACATTGTTCCACTAAGGAGTTCAAGGAGGGATCCAACACTGCAGTTATCCTGGAAGCTGCTGTTGATACAGAGTTCCCAGTGGCACAAAGTCAGAAGAGAGAAAAGCTGCAAATATAAACGCTGTTGCTCTCTCTCCTCTCTCAGCAGTCAACAGAGCCACAACCAGACTCCACTGTGAAATCTGAAGTAGCCTTCCTAGAGGCAGTAATGAGAAAGAACTTGTTCCTTATCAGCGCAGTATATAAAAAGGCAGAGGAGTTGTTGCAGAGCAAGGAAGGAATAGACTGAACATCTGACCCTGTGGGTACATGTTTTTGTTTGTGTTTTACCCAGATTGCCATAGAGGAAACACTATCAGCACAAATTGCACCTGCTGGAAGGATGCCTCAGTGCTCTGGCTCCAGATGGTTGCCAAGTGAACAGCCAGGGAGCTGAGCACTACCAAGGGAATGGGAGGTCATTGCCTTTTTTATTCCCACAGAATTTCATTGCAGTGCAATATGCCAAAGTTCATCCTGCTTAAGGACAATTTTTTTTTCTCCCTGAACCTTGACATTCAACATAGTAGTGAAATTCATTTCCCAGTCAGCTCTAAATGAGAACTTTAGTGATTTAATCAAGTTCTCACAGAAAATCTGTAGCAAGTCTGGGAATCAAACCTGTCTCTCTCCCTTCCAATTTATATTTTTTCCTATTTCTCACATATCTTTCCGCTGTACAGTGAAGAAAGGAAACAGTAGGTAAATTAACTCCTCCATTTCTAGTGGAAGATTTCTCCCTGTACTCCAGGTTTTTCATTCTGCAACAAATTGATTCATCTGATGCTGTTTCCACTGACTTCCGCAGAAGACTATTCCTACTGTAATAGAGCTCACTGTTAGGAAAAGTTCCCAGGTTTTCACCCTAAATTTTCTTCTGCTTAGTTTCATCTCATTATTTTATTACAACCTACTGACCCATGCTAAACTGCCTTTATCTCTTTACTATTTACCCACTATCTGATTTTTCCTGTTTAGGACAACATTCATACAACTTTATTTTTCCTATTTCTTCTTATTTCTGCCTCTTACAAGCATTTCAGCTCTACAGGGATTGAAACTCCTCTGGGTTTCAGAGGGCTGTAATTTGAAAAACTGCAGACCAATGAGTGCATCTGCACACACTGTGGTGGAAACCATGAGTACACAGGATACTATATACAAATGGTGAATCATAACAATGAATAATACCATGAGCACTTAGAAAAACTCCACGTACTTCTGCTTGTGAAACCAATTCAATGAATTTACAGAGATGCCTATGAGGGAAACAGAATAGAGCAGAATAAAGTTACATACTTGTGAATAGGTCTGGGTAATCTACACAAAACCACTCAGACTATTAGGGTGAAATAATCCTTAGTTTACCTCTTGGAGAAATTCTTGGACTCCAGTTAAACTTATTTAAGCTATTTCTTTCACGTCCAACTGACACTAATTATGTCCAAACCTGAAAGGTACAACACATTTTATTCTGCTAGATCCTTCATATGCTCTCAAACTGTGGGTACTAAGTTCTTAACCACTACTATATATGTGTTGAAATCTTCTGTCTTGCTTATCAGCCTTAAGAGCTGTATTAAGAAGCTATTGACTGGTCTTCCCACACTTCATTGGTCTCAGTTCACTGATACGTTATTAATAATTTATTCAGATGTCAGCAACAAGATAATTTTAGGAGACTATTCAAATTATTTCTATTTTAAAAATGAAGAAGAGACACAGAGAAAATATGGACCAGGCTCACAAAGGTGCTTAGGCATCTATCAAAATCAAACATCTGAATCCTGTTCAGTCCCATCCCATCTCAGGGGTGGATACAGATAACGTGTAGGCACATTGGAGTCTATTTTTCTCTTCTGAGAGAGAGCCTAGAAAATTAGATTCTTCAATTAAGTAAGTAAAGTAGGCTGAGGCTTAGATGTTCAAAGTCATGCAGGAAACGTACGGACAAAGAAGGAAACTCTGCCCAAATAACCTAACCATGGGATCATCCTTCTTCTACTGAATTTACTGGAACTGTGATGATTTATACTTAGCGAGTACATACTTGTTAATAGATATGTCATCATTCCTTATTTACATCCACAAATTTAACAAGATTTCTATCCCCAAGAGTTTAGAATGAAATGTAAATAAAACCCAAATCTGCAAACCATCTGCAGTGTAAGAATAGAGAATGTTGTAGAAGACAAAGTCTGGGAGTATGATTTGCAAAAATGAAAATACCTTCTGAAAAAAATTCCAGATTGTTCTCAATACTGCTTATAAACAGGAAAGGTATACAATGCTAAAATAATGACTCACTCAAATTGTTTATTGAACCCTGGAAACAAATCAGCTCCTTTTATAGTAGGCAAGTCCATGTGGAATGATTCACTGTAATTGTTATTTGATGTAAACTGTGTTCCATTGGGTGGCCAATGTGATCTATATGTTCTTTATGGTATTCACAATACTACTTACTACCCGCACAGTCCATTTCACCCAGATACTCAAAAATATTTGAAAATTACTTTTTATTATCTTGAAATAGAAGGACAAAATAGTTAAAGAATTTAACCATGCTCCCACAGATAGTCCCCAGGAAAGAAGATTTACCTGTACCAGACCAATGTCAAGTCTTGTTGCTGTTGTTGCCCTGTTTGCAACTTAGCTATTGTGATTACAATTTGAATGTTAAATTTTAAATGCATTACTTTGGCACAGTGGAATCTCATTAGACATAGTGAATACAAACAAGAAATTGGGTAGGGAAAATATTCTTCCCTACGTCTCAGTAATCAGTCTGTGAAAAATATTCTGAGAAACATAGAGGAAGCTGACAATAATATCTTTGCTACAGATCCAGCTGTCCTTCTACGTTTATTACTCTGGCACTGAAGTCAATGGGAAAACTGCCAGAATAAGGAAGGAGCTAGGACTGCAGGATTTGGTCCTTATGTGTAAGTTTAATCATTTTCTTCCATCTGCTACTGATCAGAAATGTGGACTCTCTGAGCAAAGGCTGAAGGGAAGGCGGGGGGAATTTCAGAGATAATAGGCAACAGACATGTTTTTGACAGCAAGAGAAAAAGCTGTGCCCTTCATTTAAACTACCTGCATGTGATTATGAACTTATAATATTCTACCCACACAACGTTCTTAATAATTCTTTGAGGAAATTCAAGAGAATGGCAAAAGTGAATCAGAGTTCTTGCAATGGTCAACAGACTTCAGAAGACCGCTGGAGTCCTGAGCCTGCTCTGCAAGGATTTACGCCATGAAGAGCAACCAGGATACATTCCAAGGCTAGTGGGCATTTTAGTGCATTGGATTTTCGCAGCATCAAGCAGGCAATGGGAAATCTAAGAGGCATTTATAAAGGATAGAGGAGGCTGGAAGTCATAATTTAAAAAAGAAGAAAAATCACGCCCTGGTTGATATGAAAGTAGGTAGGATTCATTCACAAAAAAAAAAAATCTGATGAAGAAACATTAATACAGGCTCCAGAATTACAAGCTGAGATGAATCAGAGCATTTCTGGCCTGCAGACAGTGCTGTTATTAAGAATTATTGCTCAGTGTAAAGAGCCAAAAAATGTGCTCAACTCAGTATGAGTTGCAAATATAGACAATCCCTGCTGGAGGAGTTTTCAGTCCAGGATGCTGGTCCTAAACACTGCTCTTCACAACCTGCTGTGTCTAGGCAAAGACTAGTTAGCTCTCATAGGGCGCAGAACTCCATCCATGGCAAGACTGTCAACACAAGAACATTGGTGACAGACATGGCCCTGGTGAGACACTTGATGGCCCAAGGAATCTCTGTGTTAGAAAGTGAGTGAAAGGCACGGCTGGAAGGTCACTGTGCTCTTCAGCTGGCTGAATTATTATACTTCCTGGAAGATCCTGTTGCTTCCTACTGACTACAGAGGTGCCTGAGCATGCACACACACTCAACATCAATTTTGGTGTGCCTGACAGTAGAAGAGATGGGTTTTACTTCCATGGCCTTATGTAAGGTGAGTACAGTGTTTTTGACTGGAAATCCTGGATAGGCATGACAGATACTCTGGAAAGATCCTATAACAAAAATGATCATCCAGTGACAAACGTGAAAGTGTGATCATTGAAAAAATTGTAGGACTTCCTTATTCTGCACATAGTTCTCTGGCAGAGCAGGGAGATGTCAACCTTCAGGGAAAACTTGGAAGAATAACAAAGCAATAATAAATGCAAGGCTTTGGTTTTAGTTTTCATGGGGCCCCAGTAGGAAAGTTGAAAACCTGCTGAAAGAGCATCTTATGAAACATTATTAATAAGTTATGCGTTGATTCACTGATTACTGCAGCTCTTGAGAAAAATTCCTAAAATAAAAATGTATTTGTTATTATGTCCCTATTCTGGTCCTTAGATTTTTTTGTTATAACATATTTTATTTAGATTATTTGAATGCAGACAGGCATTAGTTCTTTGTTTTATACATGGATTAAAAGATTGCACACAAATATAGGTACATGCTTGTATGAAGTTGACTTGAGAGATAATTCATTGACACAGAAAGAATTTGTTTTCTGTACCTCCTACGGTCAGGTTATTAATAACTAGTATTTGTGTACCTAGGTTATGTGAGCATGGTGCTTTGCCAAAAAAATTGTATTCAGCCTTTTCAGTTCCTCATATAGAAGCTGCTCTTGAGAATGAAAACTCCCAGTTTTAGAAAAAAAAATGCATAAATCCAGTGGCTTGCGTTACCATCTGCTCAATCATCTTTTCTGGATTGTAAAGTGGAAAATGTCGGATTTATAGAAACCACATGCAAAGATTCATATTTAATTCTGCCAAGATTTGCTGTCACAGCAGCCTTAAAGCTGATATGCAAGCCGCACAAAACTCAGTCACTCTCCTGGTATTTCTGACAAGGATGTATAATCAGAGAAGTGCATCTTTTATTATGAAGTCTCCTGATGACTTAAATTGATTAAAGTGATCTTTTATTTCCCAGCAGGTCAGTTCTGTTGAGATGGATTGTCTCACCTTCATAAAGATCTGGCATAAGTACTTTTTGAAATACAAGGGACACAGACAAGTTTAGTATACACAGGTCAAATTTCTGCAGTAATTTGGAAATTTGGTCCAAAGACTGCTCCAGATGTTCCTATTCACTATTCTATTTACTATTTTCGCACCGAAGTAGTTGAAACAATGAATATTTATCTTGGATCACTGCAGATATCATGTTGGTTTTGTACTGCAATGACTTCAGGATGCAGTATAAGGATCCAGAGTGAAGAACAAAGGAAACATGTTGTAAAGAAACAAAACAATAAATCACATCCAGCTGTGTCACATAAAGCAGAATTGTCTCCTTTTGCTATTTTTTAAGTGTCTCAACTTAGAAAAGAGCTATATTGTACTACAGTCTTAAGACAATTGATATTCAGAAGAGTTCAAAAAATACAGTCAAAAAGACACATAGAGAAGTTGCACACAATCACTCAACAAATGGAAGATGCAAGATCACATCCATTTCTTTCAAAGGATCAGATCCTACCTGCTACTGGCAACACTTTTTCTAGTGCAGGGGGAAGTAGTCTAAGTATCGCTTGGTTATTAGAACACCTCTATCTGGAGCCCAGCTTGGCTGATGTTAGTCAGCCCCTGTGAATATTCATGCTGTCTTTAGGAGTATTTTCGCACAAGATGAGGAGGGGGAAAATTCTTGCAGAACGTCTTCTGCTGCACTTGATTTCAAAAGAAGGCTTCAAGTCCAGCTCTAAAATGATTGTTATTCCACTCAGATATTGTCAGAAATCACACAACACTTCCTCATCAGCTATGTTGGCAACAGCAGACATGGTGATGTGTACTTGAATTCAAGGCTATATATATTTTAAATACAACGAGGAAAATCACATCATTGAACAGACTTGATTTCCAGTATTCAGGACAGAGATTTTTTCTCTTTTTCTGTTATAATAATGCAGCTTTTAATCCTCTGAGCCTCACTCTTGCTTTTCATTCACATGACCCATTGACGCCACAGAAATGTTTGTTGTGAATCAAATCAATGGTCATTGTTATTCACTGTTGTGTGATAACAGGAGTCTGTGCTAGATGTTCCAGAGGAAGGTGTCAGCTTTTCTGAACATGGGATTAGTTTGGTATACTTAATGTCACAAAACTTGAGGTACAAAATCTTTTATAAATATTCATCCTAGTTTGTGTAAATAAGAGTGACATCATTCTTTCCTACCGTTGTGCAAAGAATAGGCAAGAGCTCTCCTCAGAAAGCCAAATTATAACCTCACTGTCGTGGCTGTGGTTTTGTGCAAGACTGTTTTTTTCTGTGTTATGGCAGGGAGACCAGTTCCCTTGACTTCAGCAGACATCCACATTCTGCTGCCATTTAAGCATGACAATCCATATCCTCATTTCCAGTATCTGTCCTACCTTTGTATTCTTATTACTTATCATCAGCCTGACTGAGACCTGAAACAAAGATATGCCCTTTGGTCTACAGTTAGTCTTGCTTTGTTCTCATTTTTACTCATACAATGTGATAGGACTACACTAGGAAGACCACGTTGGAGGACATGGCTAAGGATGGATATCCATGCAAAATTATCTTTCTGCTAATTGCTTAGTCATGCCAGTTACAAACCTGAGAACAGTGTTCGATAGGCAACTTCTAGAAGTGCATTTATGTGAATGCATGCAGCAAGGACAACAAACAGGAGGAGCTGGAAGCCATTGTAACTCAGAAAAACTATGATATAATTGCCATCACAGAAACATGGTAGGATGACTCTCATAACTGGAGTGCTGCATTAGATAACTATAAACACTTCAGAAGGGATAGGTGAGGAAGGAGAGGAGGTAAGGTAGCCACGTGTGTAATGGAGTGTTCTGATTGTCTCAAACTTGATGAGGGTGATGATAGAGTTGGGTGTCTATGGGTGAGAATCAAGGGGAAGGGCAACAAGGTGGACATCCTGGTGGGGGTCTGTTACAGACCACCCAACCAGGATGAAGAGGCAGATGAAATATTTTGCAGGCAGCTGGGAGAAGTCTCCCAATCGCTAGCCCTTGTTCTTATGGGGGACTTAAACCCACCAGCTGTCTGCTAGAAATGCAACACAGCAGAGAAGAAGCAGTCTAGGAGGCTCCTGGAGTGCAAAGAAGACAACTTCCTGACACAGCTGGTTAGTGAGCCTACTAGGGAAAGAGCCCCACTGGATCTGTTGTTTGTAAATAGAGAAGGGTTCATGGGCAACATGTCGGTTAGAGGTCGCCTTGGGCAAAGTGATCATGAAATGACTGAGTTTTCTATTCTTGGAGAAGTTAGAAGGGTGGTCAGCAGAACTGCTACTTTGGACTTCCAAAAGGCAGACTTTGACCTGTTTAGAAGGCTGGTTGGCAGAGTCCCTTGGGAGGCAGTCCTGAAGGACAAAGGAGTCCGAGAAGGTTGGTCTCTCTTCAAGAAGGTAATCTTAGAGGTGCAGGAGCAGGCTGTCCCCGTGTGACGGAAGGTGAGCCGGTGGGGAAGAAAGCTGGCCTGGCTGAGTAGAGATCTGCGGCTGCAAGTCAGGAATAAAAAGAGAATTTATAAACTTTGGAAGGAGGGGCAGGCTACTCAAGAAGAATACAAGAATTCTGTGAGGTTATGCAGGAAGAAAATTAGAAGGGCCAAAGCCCAACTAGAGCTGTGCCTGGCTACCGCTGTTAAAGACAAGAAGAAATGTTTCTATAAATATATTAGCAACAAGAGGAGGGCTAAGGAGAATCTCCATCCCCTGATGGATATGGAGGGAAACATACTGACAGAAGATGAAGGAAAGGCTGAAGTACTAAATGCCTTCTTTGCCTCAGTCTTTAACAGTCAGAACAGTTGTGCTCCAGGTACCCAGCCTCCTGAGCCAGAAGACAGGGATGGGGGGCATAATAAGCCTGAATAATCCAAGGTGAAACGGTTAGTGACCTGGTACACCACTTGGACACTCACAAGTCTATGGGGACAGATGGGATACATCCAAGGGATCTGAGAGAGCTGGTGGAGGTGATCACTAAGCCACTTTCCATTATCTGTTAGCAAACTTGGCTAAATGGGGAGGTCCCAGTTGACTGGAAGCTGGCTAATGTGATGCCCATCTACAAGAAGGGCTGGAAGGAGGATCCAGGGAACTACAGACAGGTCAGTCTAACCTCAGTGCTGGGGAGAGTCATGGAGCAGATCATCCTGAGTGACATCACATGGCACATACAAGAAAACCATGTGATCAGGACCATTCAACACGGGTTTACGAAAGGCAGGTCCTGTTTGACCAACCTGATCTCCTTCTATGACAAGGTGACCCACCTAGTAGATGGGGGAAAGGCTGTGGATGTTGTGTACCTAGACTTCAGCAAAGCCTTTGACACTGTATCCCGCAGCATTCTCCTGGAGAAGCTGGCAGCTCATGGCCTGGATGGGTGTACTCCGTGATGGAAAAAGAACTGTCTGGAGGGCCAGGACCAAAGAGTTGTGGTGAATGGAGCTAAATCCAGTTGGTGGATGGTCATGAGTGGTGTTTTCCAAGGCTCAGTATTGAAGCTAGTTCTCTTGAATGTCTTTATCACTGATCAAGATGAGGGGATTGAGTACACCCTTAGTAAGATTGCAGATGACACTAAATTGGGTGGGAGTGTTGACCTGCTCAAAAGTAGGAAAGCTGTACAGAGGGATCTGGACTGGCTGAATCATTGGGCTCAGGCCAGCTGTATGAGGTTTAACAAGGCCAAGTGCTGGCTCTTGCATTTGGGTCACAATAACCCCAGGCAGCGCTACAGGCTCTGGGAAGAGTGGCTGGAAAGCTGTCTGGCAAAGAGCGATCTGGGGGTGTTGATTGACAGCTGGCTGAACATGAGCCAGCAGTGTGCCCAGGTGGCCAAAAAGGCCAACAGCATCGTGGCTTGTATCAGGAATAGTGTGGCCAGCAGGACGAAGGAAGTGATCATGCCACTGTACTCGTTGCTGGTGAGGCCCCACCTTGAATCCTGTGTTCAGTTTTGGGCCCTTCATTATAAGAAGGACATTGAGGTACTAGAGAGAGTGCAGAGGAGGCGCTGAAGCTGGTGAGGGGTCTGGAGCACAAGTCTGATGAGGAGCAGCTGAGGGAACTGGGGCTGTTTAGCCTAGAGAAAAGGAGGCTGAGGAGAGACCTTATCACTGTCTGCAACTACCTGAAAGGAGGTTGGAGCATGGTGGGTGTTGGTCTCTTCTCCCAAGCAACAAGTGATAGGACGAGAGGAAACAGCCTCAGGTTGCACTAGGAAAGGTTTAGATTGGATCTTAGGAAAAAATTCTTCATGGAAAGGGCTGTCAGGCATTGGAACAGGCTGCTCAGAGCAGTGGTGGTGGCACCGTCCCTGGAGGGGTTTAAAATGCATTTAGACAAGGTTCTTAGGGAGATGGTCTAGTGGTAGAGTTAGGTTATAGTTGGACTCAATGATCCTGAGGGTCTCTTTCAATCAAAATGATGCTACGATTCTAGAATGACTAAAGCAAAAAAAGGCAAGGGATATAGCAATGATTTGCCTATTTCATGGGTATGTAATTCTCTACTATTTGGGGTCATAAGATTTCTGTGTGGTGAGACTTTCTGTTATTGCTAACCACAGCATGTATTCATGTGACATTTGGAATATTTTAACAGAATGTGTAGATTCTGCATTTTACAGCTATTAACTTCCAAATATACCTTTTTCTCTCTCACATTTGTGTTTCAGGCATATTACTAGGAAACTTTTTTCCTTTCCAGAGGAAGTGTTTACACATATGATCTAAGACTTTTAGATTAAAGTGCTAAGAGAACTGGCAGGACTTTAAAGTAGCAAGTCAAGAATGGTAGGATGTTCACTTCTAATAGATGGATGCTGTCCCATAGTGACAGAGGAAGGACTTACCACTCACCAAGTTTAAATTCAGATTTTTAAATAAGAGAACAAAGTTGATCATGGGCTCAACAGAGTTTTTTATTTCATTTTGGTAACACCCTCTGGAATGCACTTGGCTATTGCCTGATATTTTAAACCATATTCAGAACAACAGAACAGCTATCACATTGCATGCCTTGGTGCTGGAAAACTTATTTTTTTTATGCTGAAAGAAGATTCAGGAGCTCCAAGAAGGTTATGTACTGGAATCACAAAAATAGGACTCTACTTTTTTATCAAAGTAAAACAAAGTAAGACAAAGTATAAACAAAAATGAAAGGAGGGTTTCTTATACCACCAGAATGTCTAGATCTGCTATTTCTGGTGCCAGTCCATTACTATTATTAAATATAAATATGGTTGAAGTAAACATGAAGTCCTCAAGGATTTACAAGCTAAATTAGATTTGCATGGAGATAGGAAAACAAATACAGACAAAGAAAAAGCAGACAACCTCTAAAATTAATTCTAATTAAAGGTAGAGAAATAAATACTTCTGGTAGGTAACATTAGAATGAGTATAGCTCATGTTGCACTGAAAAAGAGGAAGAGAAACGTGTACTGAAAACTAAACCTTAGTGTAACCAGACAGCATACAAAAATGATAGTGTCATAAAAATAGAGTAATTAAATTCATGAAAGACAGCTTACTAGCATTTAGAATTTTAGAAAGCCAAAACCAAAAAAAAGTCATTTTGACCCCCTTTCTACTGATACAGTTGAAATAAGAACATGAAATGCAGTTTCACTTCGGGGAACCAGAAATAACCAGAAATAACATTTTCATGACAGAGCAGCTGGAGATCAGCTTATGGCAGGCAACTTGGGGTCCAGTCTCTGTTGGAAGATCTTCTGCAATGTATTGCAAAGCTCTGTCCCTCAGTGTCCCTATGTATCAAAGTGGAATATTTTTTACATATTATATATTTTAAGACTTTTAAGGGCTATATATGCAAAATGGGCCTACTATTGGTTTTGATGCTTAAAATACACACACCAAAACATCTGAATGCACTACTACAAACACAACTTCTACAGACCAACTTTATATAACCTATTTTCTTGGGTATTGATGTGCAATGCTGTTGCACCTCTACAAAAAAAATCACCTCTGTGATGCAATTGGAGGCAGTGCTATAGCATTGATCAGTCAACAACATGTCACTCAACAGTATCAGTTCTGGTGAGGAATTTGTTTTTGTGCTGCAGCTCAAAACAGAGGCAAGTGTCAAAGTCTGAGAGATGGGACTCAGCATTGTCATTCATGTCTGTGCAGTCAGAGTGATGCTATTTTTTTTCTGCCTATGCAAGTCTAAACTTGCTAGGGATTTAGTCTATCAACATGATACTGTTAAGAACTGAAGCTTATTCAACATAAGTTGACTAACTGTTTCCAAAACAGGGTTCCATGTGTTGGTTTCTGAAATTTAATAGAAGGCAAGAATTACCCTTTTGCTCATATTGTCTATTTAAAATTGCCTGTGCTTTCTTAACACAGCTCTTTATTAGTGGCATCACATTATGGGGTTGAACTATTCTTTCATCCATAGGATCTTCTGAATATGTTAAACATTTTGGACGTGATACAAAATGACCAAATTACTTGTTGAGTTTCAAACCTTGTCTTGATACATAAGGGTGAAACTGATAAAACTGCAGAGCTCTCTTCTGCTGCAAATGATTCAACTTCTTTCATCTAGTTCTACATTATTAAGATCTCTTACTCTGTTTCTGATAGGGCATACAGAATTTGTACCAGTTATTACTGTAATTAGATAATTCTTATTAGATTGGACTTAATCAATCATTTGCCATATTTGCACAGAAATACCCTGTGCCCTTGAACGACCCCAAAACACACCCACTAACCTAAACGCATTCCTGTATATAGGAGATGCAAGGCTGCTACACATAGCTTTGCAAAAAAGACAGAAGAAAGAATAAAGAAATTTTTAAAAATTATCTTTGCTACTCACTCTAAGCTTAGAACCAGATGTTTTCTCTTTGAAGCAGATTAAAGCAATTTTATGGCTAATTTAAACAGCAATAGTTGGTGGTTTCTCTAACGTGCGTTTAAAACAGGGCTACCTCCAATACAAGAATATGCTAGATATATTCTGTGTCTCTCTGTTGAATAAGGTTAAGAAAGAGGGACAGCACACAGGGTTTAAATCTCACAATTATTGGCTTCCAAGGACTTCTTAACAGAGTGAGGGAAAAATCAGGTACTTGCTAAATGTATCAAAGGTGAGGTAGGTTTAAATCCACAGAAACCTACAAGGTGCTTTCTAGTGGATCTAAAAATCAGGTCCTAGTAATTTGAGCAAGACTTACAGCTAAAATTACAGAATCACAGAATGTTAGGGATTGGAAGGGACCTCAAAAGATCATCTAGTCCAATCCCCCTGCCAGAGCAGGAACACCCAGATGAGGTTACACAGGAAGGCGTCCAGGCGGGTTTTGAATGTCTCCAGAGAAGGAGACTCCACAACCTCCCTGGGCAGCCTGTTCCAGTGTTCTGTCACTCTCACTGAGAAGAAGTTTCTTCTCATATTGAAGTGGAACCTCTTGTGTTCCTGTTTGTACCCACTGCCCCTTGTCCTATCATTGGTTGTTACTGAGAAGAGCCTGGCTCCATCCTCGTGACACTCACCCTTTACATATTTATAAACATTAATGAGGTCATCCCTCAGTCTCCTCCAAGTTAAAGAGACCCAGCTCCCTCAGCCTTTCCTCATAAGGGAGATGCTCCACTCCCTTCATCATCTTTGTGGCCCTGCGCTGGACTCTCTCCAGCAGTTCCCTGTCCTTCTTGAGCTGAGGGGCCCAGAACTGGACACAATATTCCAGAGGCGGTCTCGCCAGGGCAGATTAGAGGGGAAGGAGAACCTCTCTCGATCTACTAACCACTCCCCTTCTAAAATTAATCCTAAGAAAATGACATCTTTAACTATGGAATGCTAATTACCAAGCATACTGTGCACAAATTTGAAGGAATTTGACAGGTGAACTGAGATAGTTCAATGGGTAATATACTATTGTTTTTGCCCCGTGTACTGTTGCAGCTCTGTTCTGTGTGCTTGAAGTTCTGAAAAATCTGTTTTTTTCACCCTATATCTAAAGCCCATCTAAATTAGTGGGAGTGGTTTGAATTAGATCTGATCTGTCTTGACTTGCACATTGGTGCGTGAGCAGCATCAAGTCCTCTTTTTGAACATATTGACCACACTGACATTCTAAAAAAATCTGGAAATATTCTTCTAGAACAGGTTTATAACAGAAATGTTGGACTGGGTATTTAAGATACTAGAAAATATTAAAACCTATATGATATATCTGTTTCATTTGATTCTGGATTCAGAAAGTGTAAGGAATAGAAGCAAATTCAATGTAGGCACAAGTTTTTTTAAAAGCAAGGAACAAACATAAGCTAGAAATAATAGTAAGAAAACAGGGTAGTGCAGCATATCACAGCAAGATCTCCAGCTAAAGCAGCGATCGTCATCACAGATAATCACCTCTGCATGGGCTCTCCAGTACTGTGTTGAAGATAAAAGGCCTAATGTAATTTTTGGATGCATAAAAAGTTACATTTAGAAATTAGTGAAATGACCTTTCTTTTGCACATAGATCTGGTAAGACTTTTCCCAGAATGTTGTACCCAACACTAGTGTCTGAAGAAGTCTGCAAATTTTCAGGAAGTTTTCAAAGAGAATCACAATTATTTTTCAGAGACTTATGAGGAGCTCAGTGAACTCAGCTTCTCAAAGAAAAGGCTGAGAGAGGGAAAAACTTGGTCATTTGTATATAGGGTACTTAGATGTGACAGAATGATCAAGGAAAGAAAATATTCCTTGTTTCCCCGCACTACCTGTACTTCACAGCAACAGTTCTATTTTACCTCCTAAATGTGTGCAGCTCCTAACACAGTAAGGCAATCATCTCAGCTGGAAACAATCTGACCTTTTGCATATATATACATAACTTTATGATGTCAGGCAAATGCATTTTGAAAATATGATTTCTTCAACAGAATATGAAAAATGTGGGTACTTAAAGCTATATTGCAGTATTTAGCATGTGTATTGATTTTGACAATCATAATATATAGTAACACTAGTTCACTGTAGATATGACAAAGTGATTTCCATATTACCTTTGTCAAATGTGATGCACGCACACACTAACTTTTATTTGAATGCGAAATTACATGCATTTCCAGAATAAGATGGATGTAGCCTTTGTAATTACAAATGGCCACGGGAAGCTTACTTTTCTATTCCTTCACTTATGGGAAAGCTTATTTTCATATGCACATTAATCACATTAGGTATGTGATAATTCATTCTCCAGTGTTAGCATGAATTTCTGGGAAACCTGAGAGCAGACAATACGCCAAACTGAATTTAACCAAAGGGTAGTCCTAAGGAAAAGGAAACAAAAACCAAACTAAATGAAACCAAAACCAACCAAACAACAACAACAAAAGTACACACACAAACCAAAAAACCCAACCAAACCAAAAAACCCAACCAATCCACACCTCATGTTCTTGACAAGATAGCACCACAGTGAGATTTATCTAGGTGGCTATTCAGAGCTGACGTGTTACTGGTTACTAGCTGATCTAACACCGATCCTATTTACTCTGCAGAAGACATCTGGGAGCACTGCTGTGCCCTATGGCAAATTCTGCAGTGGTATCTATAGGAGCTTCCAGTGGGGCATGAGGCAAAGGTGTCCCCCTGTGACCCTTTCACCCCATCCTTCTGCAATGTAATTTGATGTGGTGTGTTGCCAGACACATAAGGGTGGAACCACACAACCAATCAACACTGCTGCCCATTCTCTTCTGAATATCACTGTCCAATCAAAGCCCCAAGATTGCACATATGTTTTACCAGTCTATTTATATCTCTTAGTTGTATGAGATCTCCTGCCACTTTCACTAGGCAGTTTGAACTAACAAGTGGATATAATCTATAGTAGGGGCATCAAACTCATTTCGGGAGTAGTTACATTTATACAGTCCTAAAATTACATTTGGCTCTTTGAAGGCAACCACAAGGCTGATGTGCCCCCCGGTGAAAATGAGTTCGACACCCCTGATCTATAGCATATAGAAATAAAAGGAATGAACATGCTACAGTAACTAACCTAAATTCATGCTAGTGACATTGCAGCCCTTATAAAGGGCTTTTATAGCCCTCATATGCAGGCAGGATTACCAGTATACAATCTGGGAATACAGAAGCAGCATTTCTTTAGAGATACACTCAAGCAAGTTGAATTCGTCAGACCAGCTAGTCTTTCTGTTGCTTTTGTTTCTCATATATTCTCCTTCTTTCCCCCGTTAAATTATTGTCTTCCTTTTGTGCTTTCTTTTGGATGCGGTTAAGCGAGTTAAAATGAAACCACAATAATGTGTGCATAATAGTATGGGGAAAAATTGTATCATCAAATAATTCAACCACAGTTCTCACCAGTGATAAATGAGTTACATAATGATAAATCAGTCCTAGAAAGATAAGAATATACCACTTGAATCCTCTAATTTCCTACTAATACACTACGATCTATTATATTAGAACTTTTTGCCACTGTAAGGAAGTGTAAAGTAAAATGCTGTTACAAAAGCATGTGATACACACTGTACAGTAATTAAGATGACACATTGCAGCCAAGAAAAGCTTAAAAGGCACAGTTTAGTTACAGTTGATCTGATTTTGTTCTTAAAGAGGCTAAAATAGGCTTTTTACTTAGTGCTAGTTCCTTTATAGTAGTGAATGAAGGTTTTCCATCAATATTCACTGATGCGTTTGGCATTACCTTGTGAAGTTATGGGTAAATCCCAACTCTCAGAGCAACAGCATTCATATGAAGTACAATAACTCAGTCTGGAAGATTTGACAGAGAGAAACAGGAATATGTGTCAGCCATTTACTGATCTGAAAGGGCAGAAACAGAATTAACAGTGAGATAAGACAGAAGATGTTTCCTGTAATGAACCAGCACCATATGATCAACAATTATAAATGGAGCACAAAAATGCTTCACAATATTGGTTTACTGCTACTTCTTCCAAGACCTTCCAATTAATCTCCTGTATCTAGGTCCCTCTAGCCCTTATTGGTAAGGCTTCATATATTCATTCCTTCCCAGTAGAAGCATTTGGTTAGTAACATAAAATAGAAGCCTAATCATCCCAGGTTTCTGCACTGCCAAAAAAGATGGTCATTTTCAGACTTTGATTTAGAATGTAAATGGGATCATTGCTCTCTGGAAGTAATTATTCCTCTCCATTGATTACAGGACCGAACAGGCAAATTAAAATTAAACAACATGATTCCAGTCCTGAGCTCTGTAAGTCACGGCTCATCAGCTTCTTTTGTGTCATTGCAGCAGTCGTAAATGGAAACCCCAGTCCAGGAAAAACACTCTAGGTGAAACAATTTTACTGCTAATATCCGATATTGAAAGATATTAATATCTGATGCTACTGAGGAATGTTATTACAGAATCACAGAATCACAGAATGTTAGCCTGAGGAATTAGGAAAAGAGTGAAACAAGGAACAATATAACAATGAAACACTGTGATTACCTTTTTCTAGCAACTAAATAATATTAATATGTGGGGGCCCCGCCACATTTTGTTTTAAAGAAGTTCAAAGTACTTTATAGATGTCAGTTAATTTTTCAGCTAACCCTTATAAATTAAGCAGTTTTTACCTTTAAAACATATGTTAAAGATCTATGAAAACACAGGGACTTTACATGATTTTTGTCCTTTTCCATGCATTCAGCAGTTCTCCTTCATAGCATATATGAGTTTTCTTTTTCTTAGTGATCAATTAAGTCTTCTAGGACTGAGTGGGCAGTGGATGCCGCAATTACTATAGCATCTGCCTGTCTACTGCTGTAAGATGGGGCAATATGACTAGAACAGTCCCCTCTTACCTTCACTACCACATCACGCAATCAACTAGAAAATGTGTTAAGCCACATTTTAAGAGATACTAGAAAGCTGCTGAACACCATGTTTAAAGGTGTCTTTGAGGAAGCTTTCACTGTAATGAAAAATTATCATGGAACCAATGAAAGCAAGAATATATCATTCAGTCAGGAATGACCATTGCCTCTCAATCAGCCAGACTGACCAATTTATGCCATGATGACAGAATTAATGATTAGCTGCTTATGTATTAATATATTTTGTTGTCTTGCCTCATTCCCCATAGATCTTTCATAAAGCATTGCATCAACAATGTAAACCATTGGGGAAAGAACCTTAAGAAATCAGTGAAGCAGAATTAAGAGACAATTTAGAAGAAACTTCAAAGTGTTTTTCCTTCATAATGCATGCTCCACCCTTTAGAAGTGATTTAATCATCAGAACCGTGGGCCAAATTTGTTCTTTGCTTCCCCACCTGGTAAGTGTACCAAGGGTATAAAATTGGATATTACATAATACAACCCATCAGAACCAAAGACGTATTGTAGATATGAACTTCCAAGTCTGGAAGTCTGTTTGATAGAGGGGACAATGTTAAGACTTGAGTTCACAGTCCATCCAAACTTGTCTCCTTTACAACTGTGCTTGCCTTATACTGGCTTAGCCCTTTGTATACTAGTACTTAAAAAAATCCATATCCCATTCCATATTATCTCCCAGTGCCACATAACAACTAAGCTCATTTCACCCTGTGCAGAATCTCCTGATGGACCCTCAGCTGGAAAACGATGGCCTCGGTAGGCTTTAATCCTTCCTTCTCCCAAAGGAAATAAAGAATCCTGACATTTTTAAGTGTTCCAGTTGTATACAAATTGTTTTGAACAGCTAAATAACAGTAGAGCTTGCGATGCTGAAGAGCTGTTAACAAATTTAAATTGTGGTTATTTCTAGCCACGCTGGCAGCCATGGCAGTATTTTTACTCTATCAGTCATTGTACGTACAGTGGCAAGGCAGAAATGAGTCAGGGACTGCCCTGTTGTAACAAGTAGACCACAAAGATACTGTAACGTGAATTAAAACAATTCTATCGCTTGTGGAGATCAAGGCCTCCACTTACGTGCAACTCAACGTGCCTAATTGAACCAAGCTCTCACGTCCTGTGTACCCTGTGCAGAGGAAACAGGCAGTTAACTGAAGGTCAGCACTCTCATATAACTGTCTCAGTAAGAAAGAAGATAAAATCACAATCAAGCTGCTAGTTATTTAAGATAGGAAACTATGAGGACTATTGTAGGCCATGTTTAGGTCATCAGAGGAAGTATTCAAGGAGCACATTCAGTACCTGAAAAGGGAAATTTTTAACCCTGTGTTTTACTGATTCAAATCACAGAAGAGAAGCCTCTTTCCCTTTCTGTTTTTGCTTAGAGCTTCTGCTTCCTTTTTAGACAGAAGATGTTCTTCATCCTGAAAATGTGATGCTGTACTTTACTATTTCGCTGTGGGTACAGCTGAGTATTTAAGCAGCAGCATTGCAATGCTTTATTTAGTATGTCCATTGTAATCTAAGACATCATTATTAGCAAAGATAGATAAATAGGGTTCTACTCATTAATTTATAGCATATGGGATTGTACAGATTTAGAGAACACTGTAAAACAGAAAAAAAATGAATGTATGTTAACTCGGGGTTGTAATCCACTCCCAATAAATGCTATTGGAATGGGGAGAAAGAATCTGTGAATGCCAAGGAAGTTATTCAAAGACGAGACAGACTCTGAGGTCTGTCTTGGTGAGATCTTCTGGAATGGGAGAAGGGTGAATCACGTATGCCTGTGTGTCTCCTCCTTCCTCTGACTACTAGGGGTAACTCTATAGAACAGAAGGAAATAAATTTTAAATTGTCACCACAAAGTTGATCAGCATGCCTAAGGCTAGAACCTCTATCCTCTCTGTAAACAGCCTCTCAGAAAACGCAAGTCTGGCTGAGTGTGTTATCGCTATATGTGATTACTCAGCTGAAAGTATATAAAACCTGTTGGATCATGTTGTCTTCCCCACAGGAGAGGGGAAAAGGTGCCCAACACAGCTGATTAAGTGTGGGCAGGGGCATGGACCTGCAATCAGTTCCTGTGTGGCAACAGGGAAATCAAAATGACAGCACCTGTGCAATAGCAAACAAAAGGAAGTGTTAGTTTTATTTTGATGTCCATAGCCTTCATAAGGTAGTACAGGAATGGGAACAGCCCCAGGTGAACAAAACAGAAACTCAGTACCTAGAGTAGCAATAAAAATATACAGATGTGGGAAGAAAGCAGTCTCACGTGAATCTTCCACCTCGGCTGCTGCTCTGGACAGGGGGCTCAGCTACAGCCAAGCCCCAACTTATACCTCTTTTCAGCCTGGCATTTCTTTGCTGCTCAGAGACATCCTTCCACACTTTGATTTCAGATGATCCATGGAAAATTGTTTTCTTATCCCATCCGTTTATAAAATGTTTTGTGTTGGTGGTTTTGTGTGTGTGTGTATGTATTTGTGTGGGCTGGAGGGGAAAGTCGTGGTCAGTTGTTTCAGGCAGTGTAGGTCAAGTGTTAAATAGCTACCTCATGAAAATGAGACTTTCTGCTTTTTATTGCTAAGTGTCCAGTGGTAGAAAACTTTAGAATAACTGCAAAGAAACCAAGCCATAAATCACCTCACAAAGTCTGTCTCAGTTTCTCTCGAAAACAACTGATATTGTGCTGACTGTTTTCATGCAGATTTCTAATCTTCAGCCAATCCTTCCTACGAAATTTTTTTCACCGTAAGAGCAATCAAATGCTGGAACAGTTTACTTGGAGAGGTGTTAGGTTCTTCACCCATAGTGATATTCTAAATTTGACTGGATATGACCCTGAACAATATTTGAACCTAACTTGAAAGTTGGCCCTGTTTTAAGCAGGATACAAGATCAGATGACCTATAGAGGTCTCTTCTAGCCTAAATTAATCTATCAGTCCATGTGACTGAATGACATTGGTTATGTAATCTGGGCACCAGGAAAACTAAAAGAATAGTAACAATTCTTGAGTCTGGCATCACCGTATTTATGAACCGAACTTCACAGAGAATGACTCACCTGCAGAAATATTTGCTGCATCAGAAATGAATAACTATGTATTATTTTAGAAAATTCAGGAGTACACTCTGTGCTTCCTGTTTCATTCTGAATTTTCATAGGATTGTGACATTTACTAGCAGACAAGTGAAAAAATCTGCAGAATATTTTTTTTGCTGAAATTGAGAAAACAATGTGAACATGTGCAATACATCACACTGAAATATAAGAGGTTTATGAATTCTAAATTTTCTATAACTTTTTCCTCTAAATAAGAGAGAAAACTCCTTAGGAACTTATGCAATGAGAATACAGTTCACGGTTTCAAAATAATAGTGGGTTAATTAGTACAAAAAAAAATCATTCGTACTTAGATCTAAACCACATCCATGCTAGAAATAGCACAAAAAGCATACAACAGATTTATCTCAGTGGAATTACATCAGACATAATGAGTTTACCTAGATTAAATGACTGATAAATGTCAGGATGATGTATGGCATTATTGATGTAATAAAAAGGTTTCTAGCCACTATAAATAAGACATTTTGCACAAAGCCTTCATTGACTGTTTATGTTTGGAATTAGCAAAGAAGGACCTTTTTTCTATTATGAAAACTATACCAAAATATTTCCCTGTAACTTTTATATATTCTCTATGAATCTAATTGTAGTTACTTAGAACAGATATTTTTTAAAAAGGATAGTAAAATCCTTGTTAGGTTTGGATTATGATGTTTCGCATTTGATAGAGTTATAATTAAATTACCATACTCAGTTTAACTGCTGGCCCAGTAAACGCTGCTCCAAAGGGGAAAGTTAGAACATTATGGCAAAGTTTGTAAGCCATCAATGATCTCAGAGGAAGGGTGTTTCTTCCAGTTGTTAACTTAAACAAAAACAACTGAAGACTATAGAGTGGTCCTGGAGGAGAACAAAACAGTCTGAGTTTCAGAAAGCACACGCTAAATATATTAGCCTAGAATATCTTCTTTGTGAATCAGCTAACCCCATTTTCAGTGTTGGTTTGCTATAAAGAAGTAGGCTTGCTCCAACAAAAAGATCTGAAGTTATAATAGATTCAAGACTTTATCAAATACAAAGCTGATTCACATATATTGCCTCTGAACTGACTCCGTCTGTCCCTTTACAGCTCCATACCGTCAATTAATTCCTCTGCCTTGCCTCCAAGGAGACCCATAGAAAAAGAGGGAAAAAAATAAAACAAAGAAAGAAAAAATTAAAAAAAAATTCGAAGCAGGAACCAGAAAGCAGAAGTTCAAATTATGTTCTGCCACAGGCTTCCTATGTGATTACGGTAAGTCTCACAGGGCTTTAGCAAGGATAAATACAGATTCTTCACAATCTTTAATATATTATACAGGAAAGGAAACCAAATTAGTATCTGAAACCTTTTTCTTGCCTTGTTTCATGACGGTGGAGGGACATGAGGAAGACACGATCTTCCCATCACTATAAGCACATTTAGCTCATTTGTCTTTCCAGCCTTCTCTGTCTGTGCTCCGTAACCTGCACTAAATTCTGGACATCCACTGCAGGTTTCTGACAATCCTGGGAGCAGAATGGCGAGATGCTGTGCTAACAAATGATGAAGATACTTTCAAGCCTCTCTCTCTCCTTTCTTCCTTTCAGAAAGAGGTTTTACACTGAACATTTTCTTCATTTGCATATTTAGGCAGGACAATCTGAGGCAGTCGCTCTTGCTTCGATTAATTATGAAGGGCAAAAAATTATGTTCAGCTGGGCAGCTCATGTTTCTTTCATAAGAATATCTTCCAGGACTTCAACTGTCCTGGAAAAGGACAGTTTTTAAAGTGATTAAAGGGAACAGGAGATGTATCACATTGTGCCCAAAAACTGTAGGACAACTCCTGAAGTCTATTAACCAGCACTTTGACATTTCTAGTTTTATGATCCAACAGCCAGGAAGGGAGAACTGTCAAAAAAATCAAAAACCACCAAACCAAACCAAAATAACAACAACAAAAGCAAACCCCAAAACCAAACCAACCAACCAACAAAACAAAAACAAACAAAAAAACCACAAGCTATTTTTATATGAGGTCCTTGCTTCAAGCGTCCATTGAGAAAGATAGTTGTTGATTGCTAGTATGAATGTCCAGTTCAAAAAATCCTCATTCTCAAGGGACATGTTTTTTTAAGATCAACTCTCTTTAAGGAATCTTGAGAGGAATAATTGCTGGTGAAGCAAGCAAATAGGATATCAACCAAAAATCCTTTCCTTTCCTCTGGAACCACTGAGGTCCACAGGCTCATGAGCTGTATGGCGGTGTTCTCATTACAAAAGAAAGCACTCCATGGGTTTTTCCTGCCTCCTACACAGATTTCTGTGTCTGCAAGGACTGCCAGAACAGAGGGACTGAAGAGCAACAGAGTGCCAAAAACATTATCAGATAAAGTTCTAAGAGCATATCCAGAAGACAAAAAATACGAGCCTTAGTGTTTGGTTTGTTATGGTTGTTGTTGGTTTGTTTGTTTGTTTTCTTTAAAAATCTTAGTGGTCTCTGGAATGTTTACTTCTTTTGGATCATGGAAATAGATGTGCTCTTTGAAAAAACATAAATGATCAAGATATCAGCAGCATGAAGACTCATGTAACATGGCCTGTGTGTGTGTGTGTGTAAACTTCCAGCTGAGCTATAATATTTTTCACAGTGGCTATTATTTCCAAAGTTGCTTCCTGTGCAACTAAAAGAATAAACTGGATTGTTCTAGAAAAAAGTAAAGAGTAAGCTACAGCAGAGTAATTTATTCTGAATATTTTATGTCTTGATTTCTTTAATCTGTTAGAATCTCATGCATCCTTCCATTATTATGTGCCAAAGAAGATAAATTTAAAGCAGAAAATGTTATTTATTTTCCTTTGATATAACTGAATAAATTAAGGTTTTGAAATGTGCCATAGAGTTGCTATTGACACGTTTTTAAATGTAGCTTGTAATAAAACAGCAATTAGTATTTCTCAATTAGAATAATCTGACTGAAATATTTACATTGGTCACTGGCCTTTTTACCTTATGATTTAGAGTACTAAAGAGATTAAGTTTTATTTCCTTTTAAAAGAAAAATTCCTGTGGTAACAGTTTCTATTGGAATAAGACATAGCTCAGAGTTTTAAAGACTCTCATCAGTTTCAAGTCTTGGAAATTTTATTTTCTCTTTTACTGCTTTGCTAGTGATCTAATGAGACCTACTTGATGGCCTCAAAGGGACTCAAAGCAGTGAAAAATTATTATGGGACCAAAGACTGGGGCTTTACACAGAGATTCTGGTACATATGTGAACATAAACTGCCAGTGAAAGTGAAAGAGAGTTATGTCTACTTTGGTTTAAAGCTTAATTTAGGTGCTAGAAGTGGATACTCATAATTAAAGTGTTCTCTGTGCTGTGTGCCTTTGTAAAATGTACATCGAAATGTACATATAAGTACATACACATGCAATTGTGCTTAAGTGTGTGTCTATGTAGATAAACACTATATGTTTAAGGCTAAAAATTTCATTACCACAAATAAAGCATTTAAGTTGGAAAGTGTTATGCTCTGGGTTGAGTTAAAACTTAGACATGTACAGATGTAAAAGTAAAGAGATCACTTTTGACAATGAGAAAGTAGCATCACTAGTTGGCTTGAAGTCTGCATCCTTCAAATAAGAACTGGACAGAATTAATATAGTATGTCCTCTATGTGTACATAACCACATTCAGTGACGGTTATAGAACCTTAGAATGAGCTCATGACGAATTGTTTTGGGTTTTTTTAAAAAATGACAAATCAGATCATCGTCTCAGTCAGAATATAGCTATTTCAAATCTTCAGCTAACCTAGACAGGCTCCTTCTGTCCTCAAAAGAGAAAAAAAGGTTGACTTATGTCTGGGTGCAAAGTCATAACCCCTAAGTTCCCTATTCAGTACAACTAGATGCTGTCCAAGCTAGATGCTCTTGTCCAAGAAGCTCTTTTCCTCAGTTTCTTTGTCTTCTTTCAAGCCAATAGTAGATTTGCAAACCAAAACCAGAAGAGACATCTGCTGAGTAAGGAATTTTTTCCAACTGATAAACTAGTTCAGCTGAGCTGACAGCAAATTCAACACATTAGAGGCAAAGACACAGCACCGAGTGAAGGGAAATAAGTAGCTTTGTGCATCAGATGAAACAGAGAGCTATTGTCCTGATCACAAGTTTTGATAAAGTATTTCTACCTCAGTTTAACTGCTGCTAGTGGCAAGTAATACTCTACCCAGCCTACTCCATGAACACTCAGAAGCAGTGTGTGCCTATGTTTGCCTATAGCTAGTTAAGAAGAACCACATCGCACATCTGCTGTGCTTGATATCAAATCACAGAAAGCTTGATGAGTGTAATGAGTAACAAGAACAAAGACTTAGGGATCCTTCAAATTGTCCTAGACACATATCTCACACATTGAAATACATTGCCATGCAGTGTGAAAACAAACAAACAAACTTGTACAATTCATATCCAAATGAAAGAACTTTATAACCATTTTATTCTTTTAATGGAGGTTTGCGTGTTCATGTGAAGAGATGAAAGATGAGGAAAACTGGAGAAGAGAAGCAGAATACACCAAATATGCCACCAGATTTAAGGACTGGGATCACAGCTGTAAGTCTAACCAGGAGAGAGATATGGATATGCTTTTCTCTGGTTCTGTTAAAGGGACTTGAAGCTGTGAGCAAATTAACTGCCTGCTCTTGGATTCTTGATATAAGGGAAATCAAATTTTGTATGTCTTTTGCAAATAAACTAGAGAACATCTATCACCAGTTTCTCATCCTAGCTACTACTGGCCCCATTCCAAATTTTAAATAATCGCTTGGGTCAGCAACAATTCTTATCAAAAAGTTAAAACATAGAGGCCTAATTCTGTGCCCTCTCAGAAGGGCTTGAACATTGTTTACGTAGGTTTCTATCTTTTTTCTCGCCTTTCATATGCAGTTTTTTTGATGGGTTTTTTTGGTTGGTTGGTTGGTTTGTTGGGTTTTTTAGTATTGTTTTTGGCATTCATCAAATTATACCTCAAAATATCAAAAGCATACCTGATAACTGGCCAAGACACAGCAACTTCAGTTAAGTTTTATGAAACTATTACAATGATTTCAATCAACCACTGTTATTAACTATGGTACCAAGAGTATTTCCTCTTCAAATACTGACTGCAAATAGATACAGATATTCACAACAACTTAGAATGAATAAGAGATATTTGCTTCAACTATTGAACTGCTTTTCTTTTATTTTTTTCCACAAAGACTGCATATTATTATGTTACCTTAACACTCTTCTGAGTAGGCCTTTTCATTCCACCTGTTACAAGTTCCTGCTACGTGACCATGTCAGCAGCAACCAGGCCCAAGGTCAGCCATGCAAAGCGGGAAAGAGAGGGTGCTGGTGCTCACATCAAAACCACCTGTACCTGACTTGATCTTGGCAGAATTTGCTTTTACCAATGTAACTCCTGCCATGTGAAATAAGAGTTCAACTTAAGTAGTTAATAAGGGTACTAGTCTTCAAAAGTGCATTGAAATACATGAAATGGGAACCACTGTGCAAGCTGATGGTGCTCTAATAAAAATGAAAAAAAGACTGCACAGAACAACTTTCAGCAGACAAGTTCAATTCTTGAAGAAAAATATGGATCAAGAACATTTTGAGGTAAGTGTTTGGTAAAGGAGCCTTTGCCGCAGTAGTAGCACTGACAAGAGTTACTGACAAAGGGACACAAAAATACTTTTCAAGTACACATTTCAGCTGTAGGTTTCCTATAACCCTTTGGACCTACAGAGCACATTTCTGGGTTTGGTGGGTGATTAAGAGAGTTTCCTTAACTTGTCTGGAGTGCCAACAAGACACCAGAGATCTCCAAGAGTGATTGAAGAACATGGTGTCCACCCTGAACAAGCTGTTTGGAGTCAAGACTGCATTACCTAACACATACATTTGCTTCCTAGGGATGATACCTCCGAATCAATTAAAAAGTTGCAAACTCCATTCTGATTTTGTTGTTGAATTTTACATACTAATTTTCCTTTCCTGAGCATGCAGTAGTTGAGGACCTCAGATGTAAGAACATGTCATCTACCTTTTCTCAAGAGATAAGGACATCAAAGACCTTACTGGAATGTCCTTATCAAGTTACAACCCCCAAAATACCAGAAGCTGTTATTTGTTCAGAAAGCATTATTTATTTTTAACAAAATATTAAACTAACTGTGAGTTTTAATTACAAAAATTGCAACTGAGATTCTGAATAATCCAAATGATTTTTTTTTTAGTTTTTAAATTTCAGGTGTTTTTTTTTTTTTTTTTTAATTCACCTTACAGACAGATACATATTAAGAAGTGTTTATACCTTTCCCAACTTTTTCTACTTATGAGAGTGAGGCAACGGAGGGTGGTGAGGCACTGGAACAGGTTGTCCTGAGAAGTTGTGGATGCCCCATCCCTGGAAGTGTTCAAGGCCAGGTTGAATGGGGCTTTGAGCAACCTGGTCTAGTGGAAGGTATCACTGCTCATGGCAGGGCGGAGTGGAACTAGATGATCTTTAAGGTCCCTTCCACCCCAAACCATTCTATGATTTTATGGTTCTATGAAATTTCAAAATTTCTCCCATGTTGGAGAATGGATGGGAATCACATCCAGACTGCACTCCATTCCTTAACTTTCAAAATTCTGATGAAAAAAACCCCTTCATCTTTTTGAGGCCAGATAGGATCTTCTATTAATTTTCTGCAAAACATTTTTATAGTATTTATTAATGTAAAACTTACACTACTAGCTTTAATGAGAAACAAATGAGAAAAGATATCTCTGAAAGAGTTTCACATTGAACATTTATTTATATAAAATTTTGGGATTGGATTTGGGACAGTTGCAAAATGAAGCCATATGTGAATTTTATTCCTATGTATATATACGGATATACGGAAACGGAAATCCATATTTGAGTCATTTAGAGAAAATACATGGCAAACAGCAGAGCTCTTCTGTGTTTCATTTATACAGAAATATAGAAAGTGAGACAATATCAATGAAGATTCTCTTACTAAGGGAGTGTTAAGTTGCTGATCACTGAATATTGACTGGACTCCTCAATGGCTCTCAATGGCTTCAGAGTACAGCAACATCAAACAAGTAGTTGTTCTGTCAGCAGAGGATTATAATAAATGTTTTTACATATGTGCAAATTTATTTCAACCTGTAATGAAAATATTTAATTTTACCTCTTGATGATTTGATTTGTTTCTTGAAATTCTTAGGAAAAAAGAAAAGCTTAATTTTATATGGAAAAAGCTAAGCTTTGACATTTTTGAGAGTTAGGGTTTTTTAACAAATTCACCTTTCAGCAAAACATTTCAGGGATATTCAATTTGTATTATGAGGCAGGGTGGAAATTTTTTTTAACAGTAAAACACATTCTTAACTAATCTAACTGTATGAAGATATGCAGACAGCAATAAAAAGCTATAGATACCTTAGGAAACTTCCTTAATACATTGTGAGTGGCCACTGACTTTCTCAAATTACGAACATATATTTGAACTACCTTTCCATAAGATTACAAGGTGATTATCGGAAAGAAGGGGTGTCGTTTCCAACTGCTGGACCATAAATCTCTTGACAGCTAGTGCAATATCCATTGCTAGTTTGCTTAACTATTGTTATATGAAAGCACTATACAGTTTTACCTAGTTTGCAATAGGATTCTTGTTGCAAGAGTTGTGGCTGCCCATCGCCTTCTAAGGAGAATTCCAGACCACAGTAATGAAATTTTTTTCTCAGCCGATTGCACAGAATATCTTTGTCTGTGAAATGAAAATTAAAACTAGTAATGACTTGGGAGATGGTACCAGGACTTCCCAAGAAGGAAACCTTATGTACAGGACAAAATATGTGCAAAAGAAGGCTTTCAGTGTATTTGGGAAGACTTTGTTTCCAACAACTTTTCCCCCGTGTCAGGTAACCAGTAGAAAGAATATTCTAATATAGAGCCTCTTAATGTGATTTAAAACACTTCTCCTCAGTCAGAAGGAACTGACAGAGAAAATTCTTAGTAATTATTTTGTTTTAGGACTTTATCCACTTGGGCTGGAGATAATTGTTTTAGCCCATTTAAAGATAGGTACCTGAAATGGCTGTGGCTCTTCTGCCAAGAAGGGGGAAAGAAACGATAATGGGAATTGCAACTGGAGAACGATTCTCAGGAGTCAAGAGGATGTCCAAGCCACAAATACATTCCAGTAGATCACTAATGAGTGAACACGTCTCTTGTCTTACCGCCTGCTATAATCACTCATTTGATTTAAACAACATTTGGTTCCAATGTGTGTTTCATTTCCAGAAGGCGGGTAAAAATCTAGCTGAAAACCATATTCAGTGTTGTCTTTGCTGTTTTGATTAATTTCTAGGCAGGATGATTGTGGTTTGGGTTGCTTTGAGCACTGGCATGAAGAGTTTCCAGAATTTGGCTCGCAGTTTACTATGACCAAGTCTTGTGGCATCTAGATTCTTTGTTAAAACTTGGTTGAAACTCAAAATTTGATTTCCACAGGAAATGCTGACATTTGGCAGGGAGGGGGAGTGTAAAGGGCAAGCTCCAATTAGAATTGAAAGCTAATCATTTTCTGAACTCTGTGTAGAGTGAGATTCCAGGGGGTAAAAATTGCTTCAGAAAGAATGAACTGTTGGAGACTGATTCTGAGCAACAACCTGGGTGGCCTCTGGAAATTGAGGCCCATGAGATCATCTAATTTCAGAAAATCAAAGATAGCCTGAAACATTCAATATGTTGAGAAGAAAGCCCAGAATCCCTTGACACCAGCAGAGCTCTGTAGCACTTCCATTTGCATGGCAGGAGGACTGGGAAAGTTAAAATTGAGAGTCTCAATTCATTTAAGAAGATTCAAATTTAGTAGTGTGAGGGCTGCCCAAAGTTTCCTGACTCATAGCACAGGATGGTCTTGAACTGCAGATCCTGAACTTTGACATTGCTAAATGTTCTGCTAGACAGAAAGAAGAATACAACCCACTTCAGTCACCATGAAAGTTCAGTGCAGGGATATAACATGTTGGAAACAAAATACTTGTGAAGACCTTATTTTCAACTCTGAAATATCAGCCAAAACAGGCTTATTCCATTGTTGATGTAAATTGGCTGCTTTCGAGCATATTAAGGACCCTATTCAGTAGGATTTGCATTACTCTGCATGAGCTATCATTTGAAACTCTTTTGTATTGTAGGAATCAGTCCAGGGAACACACAACATAAGTGCACAATCTTGCTCAAGGCTGTAGAAAGAATGAAGTTTTCAAAAATAAAGTTTATCTAGAAATCAAGTTCCTACAGTCCCACAGAAGAAAAGTTACAGTCCCACAGAAGAAAAGTTCCACTCCCTTTGCCCTCCCAGAAGCATTCCCCTTCTCTATTTTTCAAACTTTAATTAAAAAACAATATTAAATCCTAATTTGGTTGCTGATCTTATTTCCAGAGAAGTGACCAAGAAAGACTTCAGTAAGTAAAAAAGTAGAGTCAAGGAAAAACGGTTAGCCCTTGACTCCTTTCAGTGAAACAATTGAGTCAACTAGTCTGAAACTAAATTTGTTTACTTGCCAACCTGTGAACAGTAGTTGAAATACTTAAAAGTTAGACAGAATAAGTTCTAATCCCAAGGCAACACACAGTGGATAGCAAGTACTTTGATTTTGAGATGGGTCAATATGGAAGTAGATCCACTGAAGAGGAAAAGGTCATTTCTTGACAAATAGCAATTCCACTAGCTCTATGCCTGCAGCACCAAATTGTCCCCACTTCCATTCATTTTTTTTGGTACTTTCAGCTATGAAATAGTTCCTTGTTCAGAAAATTGTGAACTGGTTTAGCTTTCAAAGCTATAGTTTTTCACATTTGGTGGTGACCCAGTGAGCACTGATGAACTTCCTCACCATGGACGCACTTTGAATATTTTCACAGCAACAGACATTATTTGGGGATATTGTCTGTTCTAGTCCTGTTAGTAAAGCTGTTCTTAGCCTTGGTATCAAGGTAGCCATGTGCTGTGAATGTGCACTCCTCTTGCAGAGAAGAAACAAGTCAATCACTTAGTTATTCACAGAATCATAGAATCACAGAATGTTAGGGATTGGAAGGGACCTTGAAAGATCACCTAGTGCAATCCCCCCACCAGAGCAGGAACACCTAGATGAGGTTACACAGGAAGGCGTCCAGGCGGGTTTTGAATGTCTCCAGAGAAGGAGACTCCACAACCTCCCTGGGCAGCCTGTTCCAGTGTTCCGTCACCCTCACTGTGAAGAAGTTTCTTCTCATATTTAAGGGGAACCTCTTGTGTTCCTGTTTGTACCCATAGCCCCTTGTCCTATCATTGGTTGTCACTGAGAAGAGCCTGACTCCATCCTTGTGACACTCACCCTTTACATATTCGTAAACATTAATTGAGGTCACCCCTCAGTCTCCTCTTCTCCAAGCTAAAGAGACCCAGCTCCTTCAGCTTTTCCTCATAAGGGAGATGCTCCACTCCCTTAATCATCTTTGTGGCTCTGCGCTGGACTCTCTCAAGCAGTTCCCGGTCCTTCTTGAACTGAGGGGCAATTCTGTTCATATAACTCAGAAAACTGTCTTCCTGTTGAAAGCAATGGGCCTTGTTCTTCTCTTCATTGTATAGTCCTTTGCTGGGTTGATGCCAGTGAGAGGCTGTTCCACCACTGCAAAACTAGCCCTATACATAGAAGCAGTCATGGAATATCCTAGAAATAATACTGAGATGATTCTTCTTTGTAAAAAAATCCAGTTAATTCTTTTTAGGATTCTGTTCTTATCATATTTCATCCTGTTGTTTGAACTACAGAGACATGGAAAAATAGTTATAGCTCTTGACTTTTTTTCCCTAGGAGAAAATTCAGCAAAGTGGATTCATGTTTCATGTTTTGAAACCACATTCAGTCTTGAAGCACTCGTTCCCTTACACTTGCACAATACTGCTGTATCCAGTCCACCTATAAATATAATGATATGTCCTTGACTATCTCCTCATTAAAGTGAAAAAAAATTAATTCTACCCATACTGCATAGTTTAGATTAAGTGTCCAACCTCGGTACTTTCAAGAAAAGAAATAGAAAATGGAGTGGTATTTACCTGCAATATTTCTGAAATTTTGAAGTGTTGAAGTTTGTGAGGAACACTCTCTAAAAAACTGAAAAATATGTGTGCATCTATAGACGGGTATGCATACACACATGTGCATATGCACATATATATGTGCAGGATTTATATTGCATTCCAACATGGAATGAAAAGAGTCTCCAGCATTTGGCTTAAAAATCCTTATAACACATGGATCTTATTAAACTGTACCTCAGTCTAACTGTGGCTGAGCAAACAAAAGTAGTTCCACATGGCTGATAAAAAGCCTGATCAAGAATAGGAACGAAAAATGTTTCTACTTGCCTTGCTGCCTCCGGAAATCTGCAGATCGAAGACTGAATTATTTTGCCTCTACTGAAGTGTATGTAATCACTGAAGTCTAACCATATCTCTGTTCAAATGAGAAGGAAAATGTCAGATGTGTTCAGCCAAACAAAGCCCAGTGACTCCACACTGAAACCTAATGAGAGCAACCGCTACACATGCAAGCCTGAAAGCTTCCCTCTCCTTACATCTTGTAATCTATATTCTTCCCATAACACTGTGAAAGTAAAGAATTTGGAAGATAAATTGAGAATTATGCTTGGATACCTTTTTTTAGAGGAGTGAGCTTTCAATACTACAACATTTACTTGCTATCTTATGCTAATTATAATAAATAAATATAATAAATGTTTCAGATGATCCTTCTTAAAATTACATAGTACTTCTTATAAAATAATTTGCAAGTTCTGGTGAAACATAAAGGGACACTTGTTTGCCAGCAGAAAGTGCACTGTACAACAGCCTAAAACAGCACTCTTATCTCTTCATGGGATGCAGTTACGGTTGCACAGGCAATATATCTCCTCTGCTTCCTGAAAAAGTACTGCAGCACTGCAGCTTGCTGTGCCTTGTATGAGAGAAAATAGCTGATACAGAAATACAAATAGTTTCTCACATCATATAACTGCTAATATGTGATCAAATATTTCTAAACTTAGATGGTTATAAATAGGGAGTCACAAGGAGAGTCTAATAGAGCTATGTTGTACAGGCAAACTTGTAAGAGTCAGAGCATGCAGTCTAGTGAAATGAGCCCCATGGAATAATGCAAGAAAGGTAGAAGATAGTAACATAATTACTTATCTCAAATGGCACTTTACTTCATGGAAAATGCCTCTGATATCAATGGAGATATTTCCGAAATCAGACACTCTTCCATAAGATTAAAGTTACAGATATATACTGATTCAAAAATAATAGAATCATGATTAACAAACAGGGCAGCCCTTCAAATCAAGCAATGTTTGGTTTTTTCTTTTAACTGCTGAAAAAGAGGTGCGGGTGAAGGAAGCAAACATGGAAATATGCAAACTGGGTAGGTTTTGCAATAGATCTCTGTAAAGTGTTCTTGGTCTTCTTGCATCTCCAACTTTTCTTACAGTTCTATTCCTTAGCTTCTCTTTCCCCTCTCCATGTCCAGTGAGTGCCTGTTCATCTCTTCCCTCCTTCTACATGGCATTGCTTCATTCATCCTCCTCAGAACTTTACCTTCCCTAATATTCAGTACGCTTTTCTTTGACCTAGCATTTACCTCTTCATCATCCAAAAAAGTTTACAGAGATAGTAAGAAACATATACAAGATGAAAAAAGTTCTCTGGAGACAGATTAATCGGGTTTTGGTTGGTTGGTTGGTTTTGCTGTTGCTTTCCTCATAAGAAAGACACTCCAGACCCCTAAACATCTTTGTAGCTCTCCGCTGGACTCCCTCCAGTAGTTTCTTGTCCTTCTTAAACTGGGGAGCCCAGAATTGGATGCAGTACCCCAGATGCGGCCTCACCAGGGTAGAGCAGAGGGGGAGGAAAACCTCCCTCAACCTGTTGGTCATACTTTCCCTAATGCACCCCAGGATACCATTGGTCTTCTTGGCCACAAGGGCACATTGCTGACTCATGGTCAGCCTGTTGTCCACCAGGACTCCCAGGTCTTTCTCTGCAATGCTGCTTGCCAGCAGGTCAATCTCTATCCTGTACTGTTCTTATGTTCCACTCTATAGGAAGAGTGCATATTATCTTCAGGACGTTGTATAGGACTAAGTAAGAGAGAAAATCTCTCATTAATAACTTGTTTGCATAAGATCTAGTGATACTTGTGGGATCACAGTATTTCTTTTACATCAGTTACCAAATACTGCATTTCCATTAAAGAATCTTCTATACCAACAAGTATGTATGAATATATATTATTTCCTTACAATAATCTTGCAGTTATGTCTTTTAATTAAATTTGAAACTTGAGATCTTGCAGCTCTAGTGATTGTCATTTATCAAGTTTGATAAAGATAGAAAGCTTAAAAAAAACACAGAAAATCCATAATATTTTTATCTAAGACTATGAGCTACGTAATGAAGCAGACCTCTTGAAGCAGAAATAAATATCTTTGAAGAAAACTGTAAACTCAAAATTGTTTTTTGGCGTGGACTGAAAGTTATCAAAACTTCCTGCCATACTAGCAAATATTAGTCTGATCTTCTACCGCAACAGGAGAAATTTCTCTGCTGGTTATGCTGAAGAAAATGGGCAGAACATCATGTTTTTGTTCCCTATCCAGGCTACAAGGCAGGAGGAAATTCAGAGGATGCGAGGCTTCTTCCATAAGAACTCTATCTAGCATAATTGTCATCAATGTTAACATGTATTATTTTGAAGGCAAAACAAGAGAGACAACTTGAGACTTCTCTCTTCAAGTGAGAATGGGATCAAAGAAAGCCAAACACAGCAAAAACCAACATGATTCAGATTCATTACCACTGGGTCCCTGAAGCTAATTGATCCACTGAGTCTTTCTTACACTCAACACTAACAGTTACACAGCTCGCCCTTTATTTCAGTGATGAGAAAAGACAGGAATTATTAAAGCCTAAAATGTTATATGATTTTTTTTTTTTGACAAATCCTTTCTGATCACTGCAAAAATAGACTAGCAATACAATCCTGCGGTAACCAGCAGGAACCTGTGATGCACTCAAGAACAACATGAATTTTTGATGACAAGGAGAAGACTAAAACTTATAAGGCCTTTTTGAACACAAAAAATACTCTAAGTAGGCAACGTACATAGTATCATACGACATACAAGACAAATGCTCTGCATCCCATTTTCGCCACAGAAATAAAACAAATGCCAACATCAGTAATGAAAAATACTTATAGAACTGTAAGTTTCTTGGAAACGGATAAACATATTTAAACTTCCATACTTTCTTGATGAATCTACAGAGAATAACGGGAGGAAAGAAACGTAGCTTTAATATATGTTTATGTATTGAGTATACATGGCAAGGTTTTTGTAGTACTGGGGCTACAGTGGTGGCTTTTGTGAGAAGAGGCCAGGAACTGCCTCGCGTTGGACAGACTCAGTTCCAGACAGCTCCAGTACAGACCCATCACTGTGTGAAGCTGAGCCCATCAGCAATGTTAGTATCACCTCTGTGGTAACATATTCAAGAAAGGGTAAAGGCACTGTGAGAGAGAGAAGTGAGAAAAAATATGAGAGAAGCAAACCTGCAGACACAAAGGTCAGTGAAGGAGATGCTCTGGGTGTCAGAGCAGAGATTTCCCTGCAGCCTGTGGTGCAGCCCATGGTGAGGCCGGCTGTCCCCCTGCAGCCCATGGAGGTCCATGGTGGAGCAGAGATCCACCTGCAGCCCAGGCAGGACCCCACGCCAGAGCAGTGGATATGTCCTAAGGAAGTTGCAGGTCATAGAAAGAAGCAGATCTTCTGGCAGGAGCTGTGACCCTGCAGGGAACCTACCCTGGAGCAGTTGTTCTTGAAGGACTGTACCCCATGGAGAAGACCCACATTGGAGCAGTTCATGAAGAACTGAAGCCCATGGCAAGGAGCCACACTGGAGCACTTGATGAAGGACTGTCTCCCATGGCACGTACACCACACTGGAGCAGGGGAACAGCATGAGAAGGAGAGAATGACAGAGAAGTAGTTTCATGAACTGACTACAAGCCCCCATCCCCCTGTAACACTCCAGGTGAGGGAGAAAGAGGCGGAAGAGTCAGGAACAAACGAAGGAAGTTGAGCCTGGGAAGAAAGAAGATATGGAAGAAGGTGCTTTTATTTTTGTTTTTGTTAATCACCATGCTAGTCTGCTTCTAATTGGAAATAAAATAAATTAATTTTCCCCAAGTCAAGCCTGCTTTCCCATAATGGTAACTGATGAATGATTGCCCTGACCTTATCTCAACCCATGAGCTTTTTTTCATCTTATTTTCTCCCCTGGTCCTGCTGAGAAGGAGTGGGAGAGCAACCAGCCAAGGTTAACACTCCATAGTTCATTTTTGGAGACATAAAGAGTAATTAGAATGACAGAAGGAAAAGAAGCAGTTGGCCATATTTACAGCAGAAATATTTTGCACTCTCCATCTTATTTCAAAGTTTGTTTATGATGATAATATCAAATAATCTCAAATGTTGCCATTGTAGTTCTTCGATAAGAATAATTTTCAAAATTACTTGGTTACAGTACTTGTATTTAAAGCATTCAGTCCACATCTTAATACCAACCTAACTAAAAATCCTGTCAATAAAACATTTCACTTGTGATGGCTATAGTTGCTTAAAAATTTATAGGTCAAATTATACAGGACAGCAACTACAAAACGTCTCAACATTCCTGATGCTACTTACAGAATCCCTGTTACTTAATTTAAATAGGAAGAAAAAACTGCTATGCCTCTGATTCATACTTTACAGATTTTCTGCTGCATTAACAAACTTAGCAGTCAAAAGTGACAGTTCATATTTTATAGCTAGCATATTTGATCACCTTTAACAAATGTGTTCATCTTTCTTTCATAAAAAGTCCTTATACAAATCAGATCGATTCTTTGAGCATTCATTTAATGTTCTAAGTTTCAATGAAACCCAGAGAACCAGAACTAGAAGGGATCTCAGCAGTTCACCTACTCCACTGACAAGATCATTTGCTCCTACATAATCTCTTAGAGATGCTTCTTTGTTTTCACTGAGGGAAGTGTCCCAGCCACCCAGGTACTCTATTCCAGATAGTCAAGATATTCCAGATATCCAGTGTGGGAAGAAAGGGGAGGAAAAGTCACAAAGAGCCAAGGGATGGAAGTCAAAGAGGCTGCAGAGGTTTGCCTATGGCTGGGAAACACAGTGTGTATGGGGAAGCAGGAGTACGAGAGGGAATGCACGTACCTCTGGAAAGAGAAATTAGGTTGAGAAAATGAGGCCTTAGTATTAACAGTTTAGGATCTTGTAGCAGATCTGTTTACACACTAGCAATGCTTGCTTGTGGTCTCAACAATGCCAAAAACAGGGTGAAAATGAAAAGGTAACAGACAGAATGATTTCTGCAGATTGCAGAAATTAATGTCATGCTGATTTTTTTTGGAGTCTTCACTCAGATGGTTATTTCAAAGGGATATACAAACACCAGACTTTGTGTTTATAGTTCAGTTCAATTTTTGCTGATGTTTATGGATAATTTCTATGGATTTAAAATAAGAATCATATCAGATCCATCAGAACAATGTCTGCTTGAGAGTCATCTGGGTTTTTACACAGGTATTTGAAAGCTGGAATGCACACTCAAAACTCAGAAGCATTAATCTTGAGGTAAAAGTCCAGCTGTTCTTTCCCCCTCCTGTAGATCTGCATGTGCACTTCTTTTATACAGCTTTTGGACACCCTCTTACCTTGCTATGGGATCTATATATATAGGGAGAGTACAACGCTGAAGTGAATTTCATTATGCAGATGTGAAGGTGAGAAAACTGCTCTTAGTAATTTTCTAATGATATATTTAAGTTCTGAGAAATTAAGTTTTATCCATAATTCAAGAGTACAAATATGTCAGACCACCCGGTGGTAAATCGACTATGCACATCTAATAACACTTCTGCACTTCACTAGAGCCTGCTATAGGAATGAGGGACACAAGATTAGGACCTCTTTATAGACCCAATTTTGGCTGGCAGGATATAGACCTAAAGGCTGTGTAATAAGATGCCATATTACTCCAACAGAAATGGAAAGGGATTAGATAGTTGCACATGCTCCTCCATGAAGGTGCACAAAAGATCATGCAGGTGATGATCAGGCAAGTCTGAGAAGGCATACAGCTCCTGGCATTCCCTTGAGCTAGGGATGAAAAAACATTGGCAGATATTTGAGAAGAGCTCCAAACCTGAGCTGACAATGCTGAATTGTCAGCTGACATAATGCTGACTGTGTAATTTCTCACCTTCCCCATTTTTCCACAAGTTTTATTATATATTTATCCTAGCCTGTGAATTTTCAGGAATAGTTTAATGTTACAATGTTGGAGGGAAGACAAATAATCTTAACATACAAAAGTATTTTAACATTCAGTGTTTGCTGATCCATCAATTTTGCAGGGTACTACTGAAATCAGGGGTCAATTTATGCTTACTGAAGGTCAGTGAAGTGTTAGGAGCATACTTGCCTCAGGACAACTAATGGGCTTCAAAACCCCAACTTGTAGGAAAAAAAGAAACTTTGAAAACCCCAAGGAGACTCTAACATTTCAGTGGCCCTGAAGGCTAGCAGGTATTTCCCTCTGAGGTTTCAATTTAGGCAGATATTTAGGCATGGATCAGCAGTTCAAGGATTAGTACATATATTTCCTCCTCCCAGTGTGGGTGTCATTTGTGCAGCTGCTGCTTTGAGAAACGTTCAATAATTTTTCTTTCTGAAAAGTCATAAGCACTCATGAAAGCCAAGAAGTCCTTTTTGGACATGCACTACCTCTTTACTTTGGCTTCCATACATCTGATATGCACATGCAAGGCACAGAAAAAACTTTGTCGTGAGTTTGTTGTATTCTGAGAGTGAGAAATCACAGAAATAACTGACTGCAGTTTTAATGTCTCTTAATTCCCAAGGCAGAGCACTAGAAAGACAGATGCAGCCAAAAGAATGAAAGAGGATGAATCTGGAAGTGAAGAGGGCCTAACATATGGGAACAGATAAACCTGTCTATAGAAAAGAAAGGCGTGTGGAATTTTGCCAGTAGTCAGCTGAAACTGGCTCTTTTCACAGACTTGAGATGCATATACTGTCTCCCCTCCAAGTCTTTCTTTTTGTATAATTGCTTCTGCTTCCAGTCCAGATGACAAGTCAAATTCCAAGAGACTACTCTTTTAGGGTTTTTTTGCCCACCTAGTAACAGGATAATCTGGAAACCTTATGAGAACTGTACTTTAACTTGGCAGACAGTCATAGTTCACACAGACCCCCATCTAAAACCCTGAAGTCAGTAGAAAAGCTTCCTGTGCCTGAAGCCCAGGCCTGAAATGCATTTTAGAAGTCCCATGCCTGCATATGGCTTCAATGGTATACTTGATCAGGGAAACATAATGTGACTTCAGTCAGGCTCCAGTTAGGATGAAGCATACTGTAGAAATCAGGGATAAATGAAAAACCAAATTTCTGAGTGTTTTTTCCAAACCAAACAAAGCCGCTTAACTTTCTGGGGTTTTCTTGGCACTTCTAGTGCTACTGGGAATTTGAATGGTGCCTGTCCTAGGATAATTGACTCCCTCTGTACGCTATTGTGATTCTCAAAAAAAGCAGCATTTTTCTCAATCTTTCCAGGCATAGTCATGTTCTTAATAGAGAATGGAGAGAGTAGGAAACAGAATGGGATGTTCTACAAGATCTAGGTGTCCACGAAAAGAAACCCACACTCCTCGATCACTTCAACAGGTGATGACCCAGTTACATTAATAATTCATTATAGGATTTTATTCTCCTTATTTACACATTGTTCTCCCATTTTGATTTGTTTGAGTGGTGTAGCCACAGCAGGAAAGAGGAGAATTAAATCTCTGTTTTCTGCTATGCATGATTTAAGAAAGAAATTAACTGTACTGTACAAAATCAAAAGAACTCCAAGCTACAGAAGCTGACTATGCCGAAAATAAAAGCAGAAGTGGCATCATGGCAGGGAGTTGTTATGAACTCAAGCCACTCTTTATTTTTAAACTTTATGCTTTATTAATGCAGGCCATGATTTCAGTTTTTGATGGAGTGGAATTTTTCACTTGGTTTAGTTTTGCCAGTTCAGGAAGTTTGCTACCAGTGGCACACTTTTTCAAAAGAAAAACCAGATCATCTCAAGGTATTTTTTTTTCAAATTACTATTCCAATCAGTATATTTGATTATTTTGAGTTTGAATACTGTGCTGATACTCAAGTAAATTAGCTCTTTTTTTTTTTTCTTGGTATCAAGCATTTAAAGAAATATCTTATTAACTTTAAGAGTCTTGAACTGATGTTTTTTGCACTACCACTTGATCCATAATATCTAGTCTGATCATCTCCCTGTCCAGATCATAATGTTTGGATCCTTTGGGAGCAGAGAATGAGAGGGGCTATTGCCTTACCAGTAACTTATGCCAATTAAATTCTGCTAATAAAATTCTGCAAAGAATTCTTATTAACAGTTGCACTGTTGCTTTTGAGATACAAAAGTTCTAACTATTTTTCATTTGCAAGAACACACATTTTTTATTAGACTGCAAAAAAGCCTAAAGCATGCTTGGCTTTTCTGGTTTTCCTATTCATGTGAAATAAAATTAAGTGAAAACAATAAAATTAAAACTCCAGTAACTGCACAAGATAAGGGATTTCTTTTGTCCCTATGGGCATCCAGACCAAACATCATTGTTATTACTATTATGGCATTGCAACAGACTGAGTGCTAGCTAATTATCTCTTCTCGATCTGATTTTTGTTGCTGTTGTTTTGTTTTGTTGTTTTGTTTCGTTTTGCTTTTTAGTTTGGAGCATGGGGGAGATGGGAAGAGGCTGGCTTAAAATTCATAACATCCCCTTGATAAAAGAACGTCCAAAAGGCAACAGCTGCTTAGAGAAGTGAAAACACTGCATCTTCAGAGGGCATTCAAGCAGAGTATGTTTTTCCTCCATGAGTTTGTCACCTAGACTAACAATGAGTCTAAAGGCATCATGTGCAGTTGCTGACAAATGCCAAGAACACACTAAAAGTGCAGGAGTGTATTTCCACAGAGTATTACTAATCGCTGCTATTGCAACCTTCAGTCCTACAAACATTGTAAAAGTTCATGTGTGCTACACTCCATGATAAAAAATATGAAAGCTATTTAGCCTAACAGAGGAAAAAGAAACAAGTAGGAAATCAAAATTTAAAAATGAGCGATTCTGCGTCTGCATTTATATCTAAAAGGTCGGGCACGGGATAATGGACCTGAGACTCCTCCAAACCACACTGATACTGGGTGAGAAGCAGGAAATCAACTTTAAGATAAAGGCAGGTAGATGAGTGAAGGAAAGACAGAAGCAAGCCAGAGCCCTTCCAAGGCAACAGAAAGCTCAGCAGCAGCTGGCTGCCAGCAATGGCTACCAGCAATAGCTACCAAGAACAGCAAAGGCTGGGCTGCCTGTTCCCCAGGCCAGCGTCACACCTCGCCCCAAGGAATTCACTCTGCCAGGCAGGGTCATTCCAGGAATGCTGAAGCCTAGCTTTCATATCCGTAGCACAGCAGATGAATCCTACCTGAGAAACACTGAAGCTCAGGATGACACTTTAGGTTGTAGCTGCTCTTTATAAAACCTCATTTCTTAACGAGCCTTAAGTCTTGTCAAAGCTAAGTATCTTTTTTCCCCCTTCATGTTTTCTAGAAGTTTTTCTGGGCTAACTTATTTAGTACACTGTCTCAACCTAGACATGTGTCCAATAAGTAAAGCAGGGAGTATAGGCATCATAGAGAGTTTATTTCCCAAAATATGGCTTAAGGGCCAACCAGCCAGTGTAGGTGCTAGTGATGCCAGTTGCCAGTTTTAGGCATCAGCTCACAGAAGCATGAGACTTTTCAGAAACAAGCAGACGAATGTGTCAGGACTCTAGCGAAACACCAAAATAATAATCTGCTAAAACCTGAGTCTTAGATATAGGCTTAGCATCACTTAACAGTGTTGTGTCCAAAACATGAGCTATTTATTCTATTTAAAAGAGATGCCCTCAATGCCTAGAAAGATCTCATATCCGTAATCTTTCATCCTGTTTTCTCTTATGGTACTGTAAAATTCACTGATGTACTAGAAAAGAGGGACATAACTTATTTATTCTCTATGCTAAGTCTTAGTTCAACAAAGCATGGGTATGAGGGTAGTGCTGCAAAAGCCATGTTACTGAACACTTTGCCAAGGGGAGGCATAAACCACCCAGCATTGTGAAGTCAGTGCAGTTACAGGATACTGGGAGACCACACCAGTCTCTGCGGCTCTGGTTGCCACCTACCTGCATCACCTGGACCCCAGCTTGCACAGAGACAGAAGTCTGGCTGAGAAAAAGAGAGTTTTCTGTCGAGAGGTGAGGGTGGGAGGACAGAGGATTGTTTGCATTAGTGTGTCAGATGGCAGTTTCTGTAAGTGCTGACAAAATCATTAAAAAAAAAATAGGTTGGAAGGGACTTCTGGAGGTCATCTAGTCCAACCTCCTGCTCAAAGCAGAACTACCTTCAAAGTTAGATCAGGTTGTTAATACACTAACATCAGAGAGGGAGAGACTACCCAGTCTTTATACCACAAAATAACAGAAATAGCAGGTAATAGTAACACATGTTCAGCTAAAATCCATAATTGAATCTTAGCTTCTTATTTTTGCTTTTTCATTTCAAAACTGGTTTGCAAATTATGAGAGAAGCTCTCTCTCTGACACACAGCATATCATTGTCTGTAGCTTCATCCTTTGCTTCTGAAACCTTTTTTTCTGGTAGTGTAGGTTATTGATGAAGCAAGAGGAATATTGGGAACTGGAAACCTGAGCTCCAACCTGGTTTTGCCACGGTTTACTAAATGGTCTTAGCAGTCCACTGCAACTAAAACCAAGTCCTGGCCAGAACACAAACCCTTGATTTGGAAAACATCACAGTATTCTCCCATCTTGTTCTTCAAACAGTTTCCCTACCTATAATAATATGGTGATTTGCCAGCTTATCCTTCACATACGCTACAGTAAGATGTACAGTGTAGCAGGGAAATGCAGATGTCTGGCAATGTACAAAAATAAACAGTTTTATTAACAGAAATTATACCCCCTTGCTTGATTTTTCCCTCTCTAAAAATGTTTAATCTTGTTTATGTGACAATTTGCTTCTGCCTTCTTGAGTACCGTGACAAGGTATTGGTAACCAAAACTTGCATAATATAGTTCATTACTCAAAATGAGCAATGAACATTCAATGATGTTGCTAATGAAAACAATAAAGGATTGGGTTCAAAATTTATGCCTCCAGCAAAGGTGGAGCGTGAACTACACTACTCTGGGAGTGACTCCGTGACTCAGATGTACAGTTCTTTCCTCAATTCCTTCTTGCTCCTGGCACATAGTAGTTCACTCCTGAGCTACTCCAGTTGTAAAATATGACCCACCCTGCAATGGCTCATCTACTGTTTATATAACCCTTTGCTTTGTCTGTGTTTTCCAGATACATTGCAAAGGCAGAGGACAGGAAAGTAAAACCAAGGACTCCACTTACTTCTCCCTACCTAGAACAATAGCCAGGTAGTTACTTAGATAAGAGCGGGGCATATATTTTTCAGACAAGGCAAGAAATGAAACTCAAATGAAGCAGAGGGAGAGAGAGAAGAAATTATATTTAACTATATATTTAACATGACAGTCAGAAAAAAAGCCCAACAACTCTGAGCTTCAGAGCAGAGACAAATTAATATAGGAGAACCACATTGTTGAAAAGTGGGAAAATATAAAGTTGTAGGAAATATTATGAAACTACTGAGATAAAACCCCCCAAAACACTGAGCATTTTAAGTGTTTTACAGACAAAATATTAATGGTTTCATAACTTACAGAAGGGAAATGACACTTAAAATTGATCTCAGAAAAATGCAAGCTTTTCAACCATAGTAGAAAAAGAATTCAAATTACTTCACCTGACTTTCAAATTAATGATTCTATCTTTAAAGGGAGGAATAGGAAAGTCTATAAAGGACATTTTCTGTACCATATACAGCTGAACTTATTCCTCACCCCAGATCCACTTCTCCCACTGCAAATTAGTTTGACAGGTTTCTGGCAGGGCTTCAGCAACTTTGCGTTTCTCTGGAATTAGCAAAAATGCTAATTTGGGCAGTTTGCTGCTAGTGCAAGTTTTTTAGCCTGGCTGAAGCTCCAAGGCTGAGATAACATCAAACCAAAGAACAAAGGGGCACCTGTCACAAGCCCCAAGTGAAGGAAACAGGTAGCGCTTGAAGAATTAAAATGAAATTTCTTTACCCTGTAAGCAGAGTGCTGGTAGGAACGACAGGGGTTTCCAGCTCTGGATCAGAGTGGAGGGGAGGAGGGGAGAGGGAGAGAAATGTGTTGTGTCCAAACAACGGCTGCCAGTGAAAGGGTGGGGATGGCCTTAGATAAGCTTCCTGATCCACTTCCACTGAGACACTCAAAACAATGGGGTGGCAGAGCTATGTGCAGGCAATGGGACATGAACATCAGACTACACCTCTTCCTCTTGGATGAGGTTATGGCTGAGCTCATCTGGACAGCCCTCAGTGAGAGACCGCCTGCTTGCAAGGTGCTGTGTGCAGAGCCGACAACAGCATGGCCACGACATAACAGCCTAACCCTCAAATCACAAGGGTGGGAGAACAGTCAAGCAAAAATCCTATCAGCAGTGTGACACAAACAGCCTTCCCCACCCTGTGCTGAGTCTTACAGATTTGCAGCACCAGTTTGTGGTCCTGCCTGTAATCTTTTCAGGTTAGCAAAACCTGGAGACTGCTCTAATTCATTGAAACAGGTTTATCCTGCAAGTATGATCTTTTTTTTAATTGTTTGGGGTTTTTTTGGGGGGAGTTCTGTTTGTTTATTTCTTTTTAGTATTCATGTCACAGAACTTGGACCCCAGGCAAGACTACAAGGGGAAGCTGCTAGTGCTGCATCTTCTATAGGACCATCTAGGACATAATATAGGCAGAGCCACTAGGTAGTTGTAACCTCAGACATCACCATAGTGAAGTGGCACAGGGTATTTCCAGCCAGTGTGAATATTTGTGTCAAAACCACAGATTACAAAGCAGGAAAAAAAAATCTCTGCTACATAAACAGGTGCTTATTCTACTTCAAGCTCTGTTTTTCAGACAAAATTGTCTAGGTAGGACAATTTTGATTCCTGATGGTAAGTAGTATGGATAGTTTCGATACAACTGCAATATTCACATATTCCAAAACTTACATGCGAAACTGCATCGATCTTAAAAAAAAAAAAAAAAATCAAAAAAGCAAGAATCTCATAATCCTCTGCATCACAAAAATCTCCTACCAGAAAAGACTGATGCATACTCAGTATCTGACATTTCTTAAGCATGTTTATATTTGCTGACAAAGTTATTACACTTTCTGTCATTGCTTGAAGCAAGAATATTTTTAAACAGAAACGGTGAGAAGAAAGACCAAAATCTGACAACGTTTTCTTCCATTACCTGTTCCACTTCCTCCAGAGTGCCATTAATATGTGTAGGCTAAACTCAAATCTAGAGCAAAATGTCACAGTAAGCCAAATTTAAGCTCTGACCATTTCTCCAAATGTGCGATATACCAGGGGTTTTCATTAACAGCCAATTGCCTCACAGATTTGTCCCCAGGCAAATGGAGACCTCTTCTTCCCACGAAACATGTGGTTATGTCATGGAAATCTTTTGCCACAGGACATTGTGTGATCGTTTATACAGCTTCAATCCCCAGGCTTCACGAAGAGGAAGGAGTGAATTAGGGAAGTATAATATCACTACATTCTTACTCGGTTCTCATTTATTTCACTATCCATCTCCTTGACCTGGTCAAGGTCAAGGGAGCTGGTCTGGGTGGACCCATGGTCCATTCATGGCCATTCTTTTGCCAGGTGACAGTAAGAGCTTTTAGGGAACTGTAACTGCCCTCACAGTATATAGCAACCTTATTTTAGATCCCTCTAGTGTGTATTTTAATTTCTAATTAGTGTAAAATTTCTGATTACCACAGTTCCAGAATCCTTTTGGGATCAGCGTGATTTTTGTCTTTGTTTCAGGCCATCACATCTTTCTTCCTATGGCCTTACCCAAAACTAAACTCTTACATAGAGGATTACATGTTCATATGACCCAACACTTAGATCTATGGTGAATTTAGATAATGCCATGTTTGTTAGAGATATAATCCACATGTTTTGGGACACATGCCAAGGAATTACTGTCTGATGTTATAAAGAAACTTTCCTTTCAGCAAGTTACAATGTAATTGCCCCTTTGCAGGGATTCTGAAACTTCCTTCCAAAGAACCAGGAATTAATATCAGAAAAGAAATATTGCAAAATCCAGCTTTTCTGAGGATTAAAAGATAAACTCAAAAGGCTGGAATAGAAGATAAAATCCTACTATATATGATGAAACATAATTTTAAGACGGGCAATGCAAAGTCAATACTAGTTTCGCAAAACTGCCAGGCCACCATGATCTTCAGACTTACTCAGAAAGGAGCACTAACTCACCTTAGGCAGTCAAATCTGAGGAGATATTGTCTGTCCATTACTGAGGTTAATTGAATGTTAGTGCTGGTATTGTTTCTATGAAAAAGGGAAAATAGAGGCATTCAAAGTGTCAAATCAGTCATATATCTCACCTTGTGGCTATGTGGAAACCCTGCGGAAAGTCTTTGACGTAACTTCAATTGTGAAACAGGTGGGAGATACTCTGCAGAAAATGGTTTCTATTGTGTGGCAAATTACATGTTATTATGAAAGTATGAAGAGGTTCAAGTTACAAATCATCCAGTCTTGGAGGGGTGAACCAAAATATAAACTGCTACAGGAAAACAAAAGAACTGTTCAGGGCATTCTGTGTGCAAAATGATACTGAGAAAGTTTAAGACTATATTTTTATCTACTTCTAGGAAAAATAGTTAACAAGAATGTGGAAGCAATACTGCAGAGCACTTCTGGACTTGATGACCATTCTTGAACAAAGTTATGCAAATTCCAGTAGCAATCATCGTTGTCAAATGGCCAAAGTCACATCCATTGGAATAGAAGATCTCTTTGTTAGTAGGGAAATAAGAATTTTGAAAGCATGTCTAAAGAACTTTCATGGCAGATAAAAAGCCCTCACAGACACCTTCTATTTACCATCTAGGATTGTGCTGCCAAAGCAGAAGGATAACTTGGAACCTCAAACCAAAGCAAAATTTATCTCTGAGAATCCCTGTCCAGCTGGGGAGAATAATTGACAGAACAACACATACAACATCGACTTCAGTTGTGATCAACACTCCTGAGAGAGCTCCTGAACTAACAGTTTGGAAAGGAGTTATGAGTCTATTGACTTTACTCTGCAAACCTGTTTCCAAATTCTGTAACATGTTGTTTGACCTTTATCTTAGTAGAAGAAATCAAGATATCTAACCTTTAGCCTTAACTTGCAATAATCATGAAGCAACACCCGTAGACTATTCTGTTCTAGGAGACAGCAGTAGCATGTAGATTTTTTTGAGTTTTCTCCATCTCTCGCTGTCAGGTTCTTAGCAGTGGCAATTCACCACCATACTACAAGACTACTTTGGATGCAGGTTGCACAAAATGACACACTCATGGAACTTACCTTTTCCATCAAGCCATAACTCTTAAAAGGGTTTGAAAGTAGCTTATGAAGTCTCCACATCTAACCTGAGCTCACATTTGTGCTTCAAATCACATCAAGGAGGGATCTGACATTAAGTCTTCCTGGCCTCGAGGAAGGACTGTAACCACTTGACTAGTGTGGACTAGCCAAGTTTGAAAACAAACTGCAAGGAACCTCACCTTAAAAAAAAGCGATAATCTCAACAAACATTTGTCAAAACAAATGGCCACAAAAAGTTTCAGTTTCAACTCATCAGCACTTTCAGATGAAAACATACCTTGTGGAAATATCCTACCCAGCTCTATCAGCTTTTCAGATCATAGGTACAGATAAAATGAGACAGAAAGCATTGCTGAGGAAAAGTCGTCTACAGACAGATGGCTGAGCTATGACCCAGATTCCCTCTACACCAGTGGAAACCTGAAATAACCCTTCGGATTAAAGAAACATAAGAACGACTCTGATACTTCAGCTGTGACAGGATTAGCACTTCAAGAGTCACAGGCTGGGTTTTCTGTACTTCTCTATTACTAACGCATGCTTCTTCTGAACTCTGGAGGAAACTTATGATTTCCCACACCACGCACCGGAGTGTCAAACTCATTTTCATCGGGAGCACATCAGTCTCGCAGTTGCCTTCAAAGGGCCAAATGTAATTTTAGGACTGTATAAAGGCTGATGTGGCCCCCGGTGAAAATGACTTTGACACCCCTGCCCATACACAGTCTCAATGGTGAGAGCAGTGGAGGTAAAGATGTCGATGGCAGAATTCAGGCATATGCCTTGACAGCTAAGTAGCTCTGCCTCCAGAGAGCATTTGTATAGAAGAGATCTATGAAAAATAAATTTTCCTACTGAAGATTGATAAGCTAAATATAAACAGCCAGCCACCAGCTTTATGGGGATGTTGGCTTAATTTAAGAAAAGAAGTGGTGGCAATTTGCTATTAACAGAACCTGATGGTCTGTTCCAACATGTGGCAGACACAGAACAGAATGAGTGGCATTACCATTGATCTTAAGCCCATGTGCTGTGAAGAATCTCAGCACTGAAAAGATGGATTTAACTTCACAAGTAAAAGGAAATTATGTATGTTTCTCCTGTGTATCAACTCTGTTTCTGCTCAGTGTACCGTGAAAAGAATTATCTAAATTGATAACAGATTCTTCTATTATAATAGTCGTATATGTCTATGTAGTTTGGCAGTTGTTGATGACATTAAACCTTCTTTGACTAATGGAGAAAGAGACACCTCTTGGCAAAAGGAAAAAGAAAAAGAAAAAAAAAAAAGAAAGAAGAAATCACAAGAACTCCAGTGTATTAGCTACCAAATTTAAACCAAAAAAACCCACAAAACTAAAAAGAAGCTAACTCTTCTTCATCCTCCCAACTCCCTCCCAATCTTCCCAAATGATGGCCTTTGCAGTTGAAAAAATGAATGGTAGGCAGTGTATTTGTGCTTTTGCATCCAAGATACCTTCAAATGTGTTTCTGTGGCTGGAATTGATCAAGTCCTTAGCAGTATATCACCTGTTCTCTACATATTGTTCCTGCTAGGTCCAGCTCAACAAGTAAATTTAGATAATGCCAACTAGATCAGACTCCACATAGAACATTTGTCAAAAGACAGATGATCTCCTTTTTTATCTCTTTTGTATGAGGTGTCTATGCAAAGTTTCTTTCTGCCTTACAGGTAATTATCTAACCCCAGGCTCTCATGGAAGACTGCATTTTTGTTAAAGAAGAACAGGAAAGCTGGAGGAGGGGAACGTTTCACTCAGTAGGTCATTTTGAAGTTCTTTCACCTCAGGTTGAATAGCTAAATATTCACTGTGGCAAAAGAGACTGGATAGTAACAAAGAGGACTCAAAAATTACCTTGTTAGGACAGCCATAGCAGGACAAAGATTGATGATCAGCTCTGCTCTGGACCCTATAAAACATACAAATGCTGGGAGAGTAATTCAGTTGCAAATTCTGGTGGCCCAGATGTCAGCACATGAACAGATTTCTAAGCTTCCTATATAATCAATAATGTCTAGAGATCAATTTCAGTCACTCTGAAGCAGACACTTATCCTGGTCAGCTGAAGAGCTCTTTAGAATTTTCTGTATATAATACAATCCGAGATAGCAAGATCACATAAAGAAAGCCACTGCATCCTATTCTATATGTCCAGCATCTCAGATGACTGCTCTACTTTTTTCTAACCTTGTAATTTAAGAGGAGCTACCACCACTTCCTTGTGTGATTGTCAACACTAGCTTGCTATGTATGATCAGAGAGCACCTACCCAAATAGGTCAGGAAGCAAAATAAGCTGCAAACACCCTAGTTTGTGAATCTCCAGGAGGCCTCAGCTGCAGTTAGCCTCAAAGGTGTTAGAATTTTGGAGGAAGTGAGAAACAGGTTAAAATTGAAAAAAACCTGAGACTAGGTCTTCTGCAGTTAGGATTGCTAGGGAGAGCAGAAAAAAAGGAATGAAGAAGTCAACTGACCAGACCATGTAACACAATCTATTATGCAACCATGAACTTCTCAGGTGCCGTGGTCTGAAGTAAAAAACCAGCAATATTAGATTTACCTATATGTTTATGTCCTGATGAGTTTTTTACTAGTAGGTCACATTTGCTGAAATATTAATTGCATTTTACTATTCCTTCTAAAACCTTTAACCCTTGTACAAGGTACTTTAAATATAGATATTATACATACAAGAAAAAATATTCCATTTTATTAAATAATCCAAATAAAATTTTAATTATTTTGCACAAAAATTCTTGAAATATCTTTCAACAGTACATGCCATCACAAAATAACATAAGAATTTAATCTTAAAGATCTATCAGCATCCATTTATGATTTCCTTAACCTCCTTCAGGGATTCAGATTTTATAACTATTTGCAGCAATTTTCCCAAGTAAAGCTACATTCCCCATCCCATCTTGTACTGTCACATATTCTTTCTTTAATGTATGTTGCCAGGTAAATATGTCTTCTTTCTGAACAGCATGGATGCACATCTGTTCTCATAAAGAATTACTACCCAGGGAAGATCTACACAAGGTAAATGATGTTAACTTGCCCTTTTGTAGGACCTTTAATTTTTTTCTTGTTTGTTTAGATGCATGCTTCATACTGTACTCCATGAAATAATAATCAGTGCATGGTAAATGCATACAGTTTTATAGATATGTGGAACAGTAAAGAAGTTGAGAAATGAGAAATTAAATGACTGTCCTCACAATGTTTCTTAATAATCCAAGTCAAAGGGCTATTTTCTGTTCAGCTCCACCTTCACACTTGCTGGATCTTCAATAGAAAGTACTAAATCTGGACTGATGCTTTTAAACTCCTTTAATTCTCTCTGTAGAGGTAGAGAGTGTAAAAATCACAGCCACGTTAAAGCTATTGGGAAAGAGCCAACTGACATAATTTGGGGACAGTATCTTAAGTAAGGTTATTTGGCAATATTAAAAAAAAAAATAGTCTAGTAACAGTATTTCATCCGTATAGGCTTAACCAAGGAGCAGTATAGTCCAGCCCAGTTAAAACAGAGTCTACTGAAAAATTTACTCACTTCAGCTGTCTGAACATCAGTCAGGGACACATCAAAATGATTTTAGAAAGCTACCCAGGAGAACACCTGCACTGTGTGGGAAGAAGGAACACCTGCTCCACTGTGATTACTGAGAAAAGAAGTCAGCATCTTTCAGTGTAAAACAACTCTTTCTTCAGATCAAAAGTAAAGCAGAAAGACAGAAAGTTATTTGTGTGGAACTGGTGTCAGCACAGAGAGAGGAGTAGCATGCTTGGAAGCATTTGCTCTGAAAAAAAAAAAACACTTGAAAACAACCCTGAAATGGAGGCTTCTCTCGTGATTTCAACAGAGTCTTTGCAGTATTACAAAGAAGTAGACTTCAAGTATAAAATTGGGTTAAACACACACAAAGTAATTTACTCATTATTTTTACTGTCAGTCCTCTGAAACTCCTCTTTTTTAATTTTTTTTTTCTTTTAATTATTCACATACTACAAGAAGTCTACTGCTATTCATACAGAACCCAAAATTACACATATTTGTTCCAGATAGGATGGATCCTTTCCCAAAGGTCTTACCTTATGGAATCATCCTTTCCACCTCTAAAATTAAGCTACTTCTAATGAGAAACACTGCAACTCAAGCTAAACAGTGTATGAAGTCCCTTAGAAGTGTTTATTAGGAGTAGCTCATTCAAATCCTCATGGTACATAGCATGATATACAAGCTCTCTTTTCTCTGGAAAGAAAACAACAAAGAAGCTAAACATGGCTGGAGTTCTTACAAGACAGTGTAAGATTTCAGGGGCATAACTTTTCTCATTCTCAAACCAATATATCCTCAGCCCAGCCATTTGCCACTTGTTGACCTTTTTATGAAGATAATTCACAGTAGACTAAATTTCAGTTCCCAGTCCACAAAATTATGACAAGTTTTCAGAGATCACTGTTCTTCTTCTTTATGTCTTGGTGGAAGACGATTACTTGGTCAAGGAAAGAATAAGGTTGAGAAATGTTCTACAAGAGGAGACAAGAAAGATAGCAGTAAAATTTTGTTCACTCTCATTTTCCCTTCTCTTTTTTAACTTAGTCATACACTGGAATCTGCTGTACTTGAACAGAGGGAGGAAGAGATTTTGACCATGACTGTATTTAATTGTCTGCATAGATCGAACTAAATTTTATAGATAATGCATTATAAACTTCCAAGTTTTTCAGCACACTTAACAGAACAAGACAGGAGAAGAATCTGTAGTTCTTTAAGGGGAAGAGTCTAGTTTTTTGACAAGAACTTAAAATTATATTTTCAAATAGAACTGGTATGGAAAAAGAGGAAAATTATGTATAATGCATTTACCATGTGAGAACCAAAATACCCTGAAACTGAGAAAAGTATTCAGAGTAAGTAGTTTAACAGATAAGCCTTTAATTAAAAAGTGGTGATTCTAGTTACCTGTGAAAATGAGGTACTGGCTTTGTACTCAGCTTTAGCATATGTTATGCAACATGTCACCCAGTACAGGTGAAAAGTGCTGTTACTTCATCAATTATTACAGTCAGGATATTTTTAAACTGTCCTTAGTACCTGAACGGCTAATGTTTAACTAACTGTTCCACTCCGGGAGGTCCCAGCTATTTCCAACAGAAGCTAATAAAGCCAAGCTGTATTTCAGCTTTGCCTCTCCTACTTAACATCTAGAATCTCATTTGCAATTTTTTCCAGTAAAGGTCTGCGTAGTTTACATACATAAAAATTCATATATATACAAGTATATCTGAATCATTATTTTACTAGCATAGTTAAAGAAAACAAAACAAAATAAAATGATCAAAAAACTCCAGCTACCTGTACTGTGCCTTCAAGGAAGCATTGCTGGAACTGATTGTCCCTAAAAGCTATGTTCTGGATTGCTAATGCTTGCAAAAATTCTGTCATTTTTAGCTTTCTTTTGGATATGCAAACTTCAGTGCAGATTAGATGTGGCAGGGTAGAGGAAAAAAAAAAAAGGGCCAGAATATTTTATATTGTTATATTTCAAATGTTTTCAACGTTATAAAGAGATCAGTAGTGTTGCTACTAACCATAGTGTCAATTTACTACTTCCCCACAAGTTTTTGATGCTTTCAGTAATTTTAGACTTCAGCACTCCCATTTCTTGAGTCTTGCACAGCAACGTCTATGCCCAACAGCACACAAAAGAGTATTATATAGACCTCACGGCCAACTGCCTTCACTTCGTTGTCTTGTGTGCAAGCATTCCATCTATGACTGAGTTAGCTTTTTAGCACATGAATGAAGTAAAAACTCATGCTTCTGCAGATCAAAGCAACGACCTAATACTTCTACTCAAGGCATGTATTGAAGTAGTGAAAAGAATCCTCTGTGTCCTACAAAGTTATATATTGTGCCGTACTCAATAAAACCAGGCAGAACATAGGTTATTTTGTGGAGGTTCTTTGAAAACAGCTGCCTGTGCACTGCGCCCTGTGCCCTTGGCTGATCAGATGATGCTCTCACAGGGCTGTGCAGGGTACAAAAAGTGAGACATTCACACTGGCTCAGCACCTGGTCCCAGGTGGTGGAGGCTTCTGGCTGACCTGCCCTTGGCTGCAGCCAGGCTGATTGGGGCAGTACCAGGAGGAGAAAGCTTTCCAGGAGGGATCCCAGCCACTGCAGGGTTCATTTCTGTTGCCTTGCCCTGTGCTGCCTGGGTTGAGCCATGCTGGGCAATATCTGCTGGCTCCTGAGATGCCTTCGGGGGAGTGCTCTGTAGAGTGCGCTGCTCAGTGTTGCCTTCTGCTTTATGTCATTCAACATTTGGTTCCTGTGGTTCAATATTTTGTTGTTTTTTATCACAAATCTATTTACGAAATGTATCAGGCTACAGCTTAGCCACGTTCTTCACATACAGACCTACAATGTAGAAGAATCCATGAATGGTGACTTTACTCATGTCCAGGGTGTTCATCCTGGTACACACCAAGTCCACCATCTCCTCTGACATCTTTTCAAAGCTCAGTTCCCCACATATGAATCACAAAGAGAAGAGACCTAGGAAGAGCTTTGAGTAAATTAGATTAGTTCCATGCTTCCTCTTTCTAGGCATTCAGGTTATCTGCCTAAATGACTGTTCGCTGATTTACATTCCTCCCTCACAATTGTGTTTATCAACTATTTAGATTACAACAGAAAATCCTTTAAGCATGACCTTGTCTCCTGAGGCCCTAATTCAGTAACGCATTTCAGCATGCATCAGCATGCAGCTTTGTTCAGCAAAACAATTGAAAAAGTTCTTGTCCACAGCCATCAATTTCTTTGATAACTACCACACATCTAGTACAAGCACTACATTTTGTGTACACAAATAATAGTTTCAAGCCAAGTGAAAACAGAACCTCATCAGAGAATATATGGTCATGTAATATACAATTTTTTATTGTAGGAAAGCACCCAGTTAAGAAGCCACAAATTTATGAATGACTACCTATAATCAAAGACATTCCCCTATTATAGACTTGGGCAGAGATGATTCAGTACCACTTCCAGTTATTGCTGTAAGATCATGGAAAACCAGAAAACATCTATGAAAAAGCAAACCCAAACACAAATTAGTCTAAGTATTCCAGCAGAATGAAAGTTTCCAGGAGTTTTGATTTAAATGAGAAGAGAGAAAAGAATAAAACAAAACAAGAAAAGATCATGGACTTCAGTTATAGCTTATCTATCTAAATTCCTCTTGCAACTGTCCAAGAAACATACCTTTCAAACAAGAACTATTCTGGTGAAAATGTAGGGAACAAAATAACCTTGCATACCTAAACACAGAATTTTCCTCATTTTTTGTCATCAGCAGATTGAGACACACAGGATAGCCTGGGCAAAAGACTGAAGTGCAGAACACTGGCAAATAATCTAACCAACCTAAAGACAAAAACAAAACAAAACAAAACCACCAAAATAATTCCTGGCAGATTAGAGTACCTAGAGAGGCAATGATGAAGATGAGAGATGCAGCACTTTTACCACTACAGAGTTCAGATTTCTGTTTCATGAGGGCAATATTAGCATCAATGTGTTAAAATACCCTGGCAAAGACTCATTATTATGTTTTAGTCCTGTTACAAAGAAGAAGGAAAATATCTGTGCACTTTTATTTTAAATGCAGCATATCTCTTACACAGGTTTTAGACCATATATAAGCAGGTAACCCAGGTTGTCTAAAAACGATATCTTTCTCATTGTGTGATGTTTTTAAGCAGAAGCAGACTTCTAGTAGTCTACTATGGATAACTTGTAAACTTTGATATACAGCAAAAAACCCATACAAATAAGTGATGTTCTACTACTTCTTTCATAAGAAATGCAGTGTTCTAAAACAAGAAACTTAAAGACCTTAATGAGTAGAGAGACTCCTTGACCGTGTGTCTTTAAGGCAAACTGGATGGACTGGTCCTCTGTCACACACTATTTAACCTCTTTATCCAGCATCTGGTGGTTGATAAAACCAGTTGCTTCAGAAAAATCGTATTGATGGCACGGCATCTGGTGTAGAACAGGAATAAGGGTGGAGTAAAAATGCAGGAACCTGCAAAGTGAGTTAACTTCAGTCCTTTCTAATAAAATACTTTTTATGCAAGCTCTACCTGCAGATTAGGATAAACAAAGTGAAACCCAGTAGGGCAGTGGATAAAAATTCAATGCAAGCTCTTAGTACAAGACAGTGACAAGTATCGTTAATAAGACTTTGTAATGTCTGAAAGAAGGAGAAAGAACTAGGATTAGAATGATAAGTACAGCAATGAACAACACAATTCTGGTGTGCTTGCTTCTTATCTGTATGAGATTGTGGAAAGTTCCTCACTGTTGAAAAAATACCCAAAACAAACAAACAAAAAACAAAAACAAAGCAAACCAAACAAAAAACAAAAACCAAAAAACCAAAACCAAAACCAAAACACACCAAAAAAACCCAAACCCAAACAAAAACCAACAAAAACAAAAACAAAAAACAAACACCAAACACCACAAACCAAAGGAATGATTAAACAACCAGTGGCACAGTTGTACAGCTGTAAGTGAACCTGGGTTTGAGTATGAAATAAGTTTGTATATCACTTCCCTATGTTTCACCTGGCCTTGCTTTCTAGAACTAAAAAGGATGCTGAAAGCTGAAGATATACAGGAGAGTCGCAAAGGCAATGGCTACAGTGGTGAGAAGTTCAGCACAACAGTGGTGGGTCAGTAGATCAAGGCAGTTCTTGCTGATGCCCCTGCCTCTGTGATCATCTTCCTGGGTTTTACTTAGGACTAGATTTAAGAAGTTTTCCTAAGGTATTCTTAACATTCATACTATTTGAAGGTATCTGAAGGACAAGTTTGAACCTGATGTCCCCATAGGGAGGCAGAATATATTTCACATGCAACTGGAGTAGATCTTCCATGCTCATTTCTCCATGAGCAATCCGGTTTGTGCACCACACCACTATTCTGTGAACCAATGTAGCAAGTGGTGTCGATCAGAGAGCTGCCTGTAAGATGGTGTCTTACTCCACGTCATCCTAACCAGCACAGCCAGAGTTTTTCAAGCACTGAGCAATTCACCTTATGTAAAGATGTCTACTTATTTTCTCAAAATGAAGACTGAAAGAAGGCTGGACATATTGTAATAGTGATATTTTGCTCCTATAAAGCTAAGTACTGAAATATTCTTAAACCTTTGGCAAAAGGCCAGATTGTAGCCAGAAATTCTTAGTTTAATACTGATGAATTAAAATATAAAATTCAATGCATTCCTTTTTAATGATCATCACTGTTGAAACACACAATTTGATCTCTTAGTATTTAGCTTAAGTAGCATTAACTATCTGAAATAGAGATCACATAGGGATAGTCCTGAAAACTATTTCAAGTTTAGGGGTATGAGACTAAATACTCTGCACCCTCTGCATTTGACTGCAGCTTTGACTGGACTCCCTTTTGGTGACTAGAGAGAGACAAGATGAATTTTCACAATGGTTAAATGTATTCTGGAGGGTGTACTTGTGAAAGTCTTGCTTTGTTTGGCCTGTAGAGTTCTAATGGCTTGAAGAAGCTCGTTACAGCTGGGAACTCAGACTAGAAGATCTTTCCCAGTTCTATGAATAGGCAGAGCCATGGCATTGGCTCTATTTACAAATGACCCACATGAAATACTGTGCATGTGACTGCGGGCATAGAGAAAGCAGGAAGGGTAACGAGTTTTCTGGAAGAACAGAAAATGTGGAGCAATGACTCCTGCTGATCTAGACAAAAGCATCGGCACAATCAGCTGCTCTTCTGTTAGCAGCACCTATATCTCCTTGAGAGTCTTAACCTGGTTTTACTTTTTATTTGCTTTATTTCAAAGAGGAGTTAAATAGGTTTCCAAGCCTCTTCTAGTCCATTCAACCCAAGACAAGATTAAATTACTGAAAAGGTCTGGGTTGTTTTTTTGGGTTTTTTGGGGGTTTTTTGTCATTTAAAAAAAAAAAAAAAAGGACCAGCCTCAGGTGAAGATGAAACTTTCATAGTTACTCACATATCTTTAATGCAGGGTGTAACAAGGCCTTCAGTACCAACTCTCCAAGTACACTCCCTGCTGTGGCATTCTCGCTGCCTCAAAATAACTCAGTGTGCAGTGCAGAGATACTAGTCTTTAATTAGAGACCAGAACAGTTTCAACATATGGGTCCAGATTCTATTCAAAGCAACTGTACTACAAGCTAACAATCCACCTTTTGTTGAGTTCAGCAGAAACATAACCTCCTGCCTTCATTCTGGATATAATAGAACCCTCTCTGAAATCAGTGCAAGTCACAATGGGGTGAATAATCAAGACTCAAACCATTAACTAAAGTAACTGTTTATTGAAGTTTGTAAAAACCCTTTCCTTCGCCGCTTAATAACCAGGCTGCCAAAGTCTGGAGCCAGGCCCAGTGGTTCCCATTCTGTTCCTACAGGGTTTTCTGAACAATAGGTCAGGCAGTTAAAAAAAAAAAAAAAAATCTCTGAAACAATACTGAGGTCTTTGTGTGTGTGCAATCACTATAAGTAAAGTTCATTTTTGATTAAAAAAAAAAAGAAAGACTCCACATAACATTATGAGTAAGCAGTATGATGTGAGCTTAAAGTATTGTAGGACTTGGGCTGTAGCAAGATCAAGGGTGGATCTGCTGAGGAGAGCTCTGCCTGCTGCAGGATGCATGTAAGGTCCAGGCACTGGGTTTGGATGTGTAGCTCCTCACTTCCTTCTTCCATCCCTACCTCCTCTTCCAAGACTCCCACCTCAAATTAAAGCCCGTAAGGAAAAGAAAATCAAATTGCCTTTGCTTTGGTTTTCTCTGAGAAAGCCAAATTGCAGGGGGGTTGTTTTATTGTAGGTTGGGCAGTTCCATCAGTTGCCCTTGGCCAGGGCACAGCGAACTGACACACGGCCTGATGATCTGCAAAGGCTGGAGGGCAAATGACACACAGTGACCGTCTGTCCCACAGTTATGATTAAGGCAATTGAAAATGTATCGTATACCAGGGTATATGAGTCACTAAAAAAGAATTTGTGTGTTTGTTTTCATTTTGACAAGTAAAGGTAAAGCAGCTTAAGGCTTTGAAAATTCCTGACAGTCTTCACAGGGTGACTGTGAAGACATTAAAAGCTCCTTTAAACTGGGGTGGTAGCAGTAAATTAAGCTCTTTTCTTTGCTAGCACAGGCTGTTTCGGGAGAGTTTTCTGGAAAAAGCTTGGTTCCCTGAGAACGATAAGAGATGGTATTCATTTCCTACACCTCACTTTGCTATTGGAATTGAATGGTCATCATCTTTAAGGATCAATTTAACAACAGTTTTTATCCGAAACACACTTCAGGCAATGCAGTGCAACCATTCACACTGTGATAAACCAGTACTGCTTTCGCTCAGCACAGGACATTTCCATGGCTTCTATATGCAGGATACTCAGCCTCCATTTGTCAATTGGAGTACACATTACTAAGCAGGAGTTTTGGCTAGGAAGAAGACTTGAGAAGATCAGATGTGACTTGACAAGATAAGGAGACTTAGACTTAGGCTTCTACTGAAAGGTGACTTCCTGTGCGTTATCCTAAAGGGATTTTCCGTTTAGTTTAAAAAAAAAAAATCCAATCCTTAATGTTGAGTGAGCTCAGTTTGGGTCACCTTGACAAGCTAAAAGCAACTCTGTCATCAGATACTCCTAATACATTGGCTTAGAAAGGGAAAACTCCTACAGGTTCTTTGTGGGGCATATGAAAATATTAAACACCACTCAGAAGGTGACACAGACAGAGAAGTGCCCACGATACTGGTAGAACCACTGCAGCATGCATGGCATGCAGAGTGCCTTATTAGTCAAGGCACCAATGTACAGGAAACTGTTTTAAAGATGATCACTTCAAGTGACAGCAGAAGCTTTTAGGGTACCATGTGGCCAACATCACTTTGCCCACCTGGTTTGATCAGTGCTTTGCAGTACAGTGAGCTGGCATTTACGCTTTGCATTGCTATTACCTGTTACAGTCTATCTGACAATTAACCAGTGGGGTGCATTGCAAGAAGGGAACAAAATCTAGCACAGGCTAGTGGTTCCCAGGTTTTTGCTGTTATCATGAGTTAAGGAATTTGTGCTTGGAGCTCATATGTTTCCAGATATTGGAAGCTTTCTGTAATAAAGTTTAAATTTTAATGAATATAACCAATGTAGCAATTTAACTGGAACAGACTGTATTTGGTTTGTTAATGTGAGATATTCTCTATATGGTGCAGAATGCTACTAGATCTTTAACTTAATGCAAGACTTTTTTCCATTATGGTGAAATAAGAGAAATCTTAGGAGCATGTAATCTACTTTCAATGAACCATTCAAGTCTTTTTAAGTTTCTCTCAGCTGAACCTTTTATGGTTCACTCCTCATGGGTTTGTTCCTGCTGTGAGTGTTTACCATTGCTATAACTGAACTGCCACACATGCCTGCATACCTCTCTATATATGCGCATACACATACACCTGCCTCCTCAGATTTTATTAATGCAGCTGTGTGCAAATGCATAAAAAGCTATATGGCATACACAGCATTTAGGAGCACTGTCAAGTGTATCGGCTAATGAAGAGTGCAACATATGGTATGTTAATTGCCTCACAACAGAGCTGAGATGAGCAAGCAGTGATGAAATATTCAAACTGACAGTATTGTATCAGTTCTGATAACCCAAAGGATATTGGTTCTTAGCTGGGAATCATGGATAACCTGGAAATGGAAAGCATGCTGCAGCAGTCTTTATCTGGAGGCAGTGCAGGCATGCAAGACTTCAGTGTAATCACATGAGGATCTTGTCTCTGATTTAATTTTTAATTGACGAAGACCTTTCTGATCACTTTCTAGAAGTGTGAAAGTAGATGTCCGCAGATTAGAAATACCGTTAATAGCAAGGAAAAGAAATAGGAGAAGACGTTTAGCTTCTCTTACTACCTAACATATTAATCCATGCTTTTCCTCAAACTGAGTGTTTTCCCCTTTACCTCCACTACTAATCTTCTCATCAAGCCCAGAGAGGAACAGTTGAGTACAAATGACACTATAACCTGTACAATCTCTTTCAATTATCTTTCACTTTTTATTGGATTCACATATAAAGAATAGCACTATATAGCTAAATCCTCTGTGGCAGTCACAGAGAGGCTCTTCAGCATCCAAAGAAAAGATAAATCTAACAGCATATAATTCAAAAGCTTACTACTTCTAATTCAGACATACTGAGAGTGAGGATGAAAACAATTGGAAAGCAATTGTTCTGCATGTTGGGACACTTTGCCTGTGTATGCCACTTGCTGTAACTAAAGAGTTTAGCAGCTTTCACTCCCAGGACTAAAACACTATGACCAATTATTAAAACAAGTGTTTTGCATTGGCATTTCAAATAGCGGATGTGCTTTTTGTAATTGCTTTGCCTAGTCAGTGGAATGCTGTCATCACTTATGCCCGCTGGTGCATAAATTTACAAACATCATGCAAATGCACTATTTGTAATAAAACTGACTAATGAACTTTAAAGGCCAATTATTTGTACATGTCTGCTGGCTCAGAGTAATCATGCATCATTCAGATTTACACTTACATATTTCCTGTAGTGCAATTTTAATCACTTGTTAATCTATGGTTCATGATAAGCATCATGAGTAAAGCTAGACAGAAAATGGGTTTCTCTGACTGTGAAGGTCTGATACTTCAAAGGACATACAATTCAGGTAGAAAGCAATATAGAGTTTGGAAACTCTTTCAAAAACAAACCATGGACATATTACAATCCAAATGACAGCGTCCAAAATCCAAGCACCAAGGGGTGACCATGATACCGTTTCCTGCAGGACTCCAGTGAGTGCCTGTGCCCCAGTCCCCTGGGCAATCTGGGACACTGCTTGAGGTGTTGCTCCTATGGTGGGTCTGCTCCAAATCTATGCATTTGGGTAAGGAGGCAGACTGCTTCATTGCTTTCGCTAACGGACTAACAATAGGCTGTTGTGAGAGGATATCTGACAAATTCTCTGGGTGCTTGGTTTCTACAAAGAGTTTTTCCAAATATCTAAATCTGTTATCTCTTTATTTAAACATTTTCCTGATGTGACTCCTAGAAAGAGGTTTCAGACAGGTAGATTGACACTCTGTTGGCCCACTTCCACATCTGGGTATTTCTGCATTAACTTTTCTTGCTTGTCTTTCATCAAACAAATTGGCACTATCCTAGTTTTTGTGATAACAAAGGGCTATTACAGCATAATTAAATACATAAAGCAATTACCATCAGGAGCTAAAGGCTGCCTACTGGTCAGAAAAAGATGACTCAGATTAAAAGCAAGTTCCCTGCTCTCACCGGTCTCAGACTGGGGGAAATCTGCTGGCCAGACTGGAATTACTGTCAACGATTTACAGCAGCAAAAGAGCTGAGTGAACCCCCAAAGGGCTACTCCCGACTCTGTCACTGACCTTGAATTAGTCCCTTGACTTCTCTACACTTCATCTTACCTATTGCAATGCTTAACTCTCTAGAGTGTAGACTTAAAAGTTTAACTAAGCTCAGCAAAAATGTTTAAATCCCTCAATATGAGGCTGGGGGTTTTTTTGTTTTGTTTTGGCTTTTTTGTTTGTTTTTTTTCTTTCTTTTCTAATGTCCCCTGCACCAAAAATAAAATATGTAAACTCTTAGAAACAAATACCTAGAAGAAAACTGCTGTGCTGCTCACTTCACTCGGCATTTGCCATCGCTCTTCCAAAAATGAGAGCGCAGACCCGCTCCTGCTGAGGATGCTGTTTCTGCAGTGACTGGGGTGGCAGTGAGAGCTCGTCACCTGGCTGATGCTGCATGTAGTGACACTGAAGCCTCCAGGAAATTCTTTAAGAGAACAGTTTGTTAATGTCATCACTGAAAACGCTCATTAGAAAAATCATTGCTAAGAGTAAATGCCTTCCATCTTTATACTCCTCTTTCTGTCTCCTCAGAGCCTGGTATTTCCACTGGGAGCCAGGGAAGTGCAAGAGTCTGTCATACTGTCATAATAGAAAGAATTAAAAGAACCTGCTAGCTCGGGGAAGCATTAAGTCTTTCTGTATATTTTTTTTCTCTTTTACCTAGTAAAGAAAATGATAAAATTTTACCTCAGGAAAGAGAGTTAGGGATGGGAGGGTAGAGAGATATGGGAATAAGTGTCACAGCTTCATTAGGAACCAATACTAAGAGAATAAGCTAGAGAAGAACTTAGGTGAAAAAGCAATTGAGCCTTTTCAGAAAGCCACAGGCAAGCGTAAAAAGCCCTGCCTTGGTAATAAGCATAAGATCAAGGGACACTTCATTAAATCAGCTTTTATGTGATTCATTGAGAATCGAACTGCGCCAGTCCTTGCACAGACAGTTGCTTTGGTGCAGCAAGGAGAGTTTTAGGGAAGTGAGGGTGGAGGGATGTCACACATGGACAAATCTGCTTTGGGTAGCAAGGCCAAGCTGGTCCTCTAAACCCAGTGCCTCCTTCTGAGATGTCCCCTCTTCCAGACCACTGAGCGATTCCTCTCTGTTCTCAAAACTCATTCTTCTCCTATTTTATTCCATATCAATGCAAAGCAAGTCAGGGAGACTGAGTGACACTTCAAATTAAAATACCAGCAGTGTCTTGACAACCGACAGTACTGTATTTCTTTACATCTAATCACAGCAGAACTGTCTTACAGTATGCAGCTTATAGCTTCACTGTCCCGAGAAAATGCTGATGGAGCTTGCCTCAGGCAACAGAGAGGTTCAAGCAAGTAAGAACTGGAAACTTTTTAGAACTTTATTCAGCTGTGACCTTATTTTCTATTGATCCCACCAGGTCACAGTTTTCAGTTCCTTCTGAGCATAAATTCAGTTTCTGAAGAGTAACACAGTTTCTGCTACTACAGGAACAGTCTCTGCAGATTGCTGGCTTTTCTAAATCTCCCTGGAAAGGTTAAACATGACTTATCAAATCCTTTCAAAGTCTTTCATCCAAAAACTACATAGCATTTGAATCAACCAAGTCCAAAATAAAACACAATACATAAACCAACTGCTATGTCTTCCAAGGGCCAGGTGATTTCCTTCCTCACCAGATCTTCCTGTTTCTAGTACTTACTTCCCACATTTTCTAGGCACAGTTTTATTAAGTAAGATAAATATCAGCTCACATCTAACAGCTTCTTTCCCTCAGATCTTTTCCCCATGAGCTTTCTCCAGATGAACAGCAGATTCTTACAATCATCTGACCTTGTGGTTGTGTGTTAATCTACTCAGACAAGGTCTACACTTATGTTTAAAGGGATTTCAGAAAGGGCTTGTTGATGCTAAACAAAAAAAGCATACTCCTCCATTATGAGTCCTACATCTGGGTAACAGATGATGCCTTGCTCTAGTGAGCTGACCTGCAGGAGATGGTCCCTATGTTAGTGATGCTGTGGCAGGTGCTCCAGCTGGACTTGCCAGAAGGTTTGCCCTCAAGAAAGCACACAGAATGGCATCCAGTTACTATAGATACGTTTTATGAGACCACAAACAACGTTTGAAACATGGGAAGTTCATCTGCATGGAGCAAAATAAATTACAAGACTTGAAAGAAAAGTGTCTTCTCTGGCTACCTGGAGGACAACTCCTTCTCTCCCATCTTTACTCCATTCAACAATTACCAGCAGTTTCCAAAGTCACAATAAACTACCCTGTACCTTCCTGGTCCATAGGAACGGAATCTCTTGGTCAGCTCTGCTGTGTTGACATCGGGGCCTGCTCTTCTCAGGAATCTCCCCGTCACTGCAGGCTTCTCCCTGTTGAGTGTCTTCAGATGCATTTGGTTACACAGTCCCTCTTGCAGAGGTCTCAACTGGCTGGGAATAAGCATCCAGGCCACTGCAAGAAGGCAGCTTTCCTGACTGCTGCCCAGCTGCAGCCTTACAGCTGAAGCAACAGCTAGTAACGAATGTAAGCAGGGAAATACAAGTGATGCCGTCCATCTGTAGATCACCATTACAATTTAATTAACTAGTGAAATAAGCTGAGGAAAAAGCAGTTCCTAATGGCTTAGAAGTGAGCAATCCTCGCACAGCAGTAGAGGCCAGTGGTTACACGGCATCGCTCTGCTCCGCAGCGGCTCCCCAGAGAACTCGATGGCACAGTAACTCTCCCAGCCATACAGCTCTTTTACAAAGCAACACATTTATTTCCCCCTCTCTTTTTGCTGCCTTATCCAAAGGCATGAATCAGAAGACCCTCTGTTTTGAGGGCAGAAGCAGTTTCAATAGGAAGTAAACAGAACTAACAACCCTCTCAGTTCTGACAGGGAAGTTTCTGGGTGCCTCTTTCTCTCCCTCCAGGGAATCTAGATTCAGGGGCAGTAAACTGCTTAATCCCTGTCCTAAAGAGCTAACCCAAGCAAATTAAACCTCCAGAGGAAAGAAATGGAAAACAAACAAGTAAATTACTTGTATAACCAGTGTATAAGTTACTCTAATAAAGAACACCATTTTATTACTGAGCTCAGCTTTATACAAAGTGAATGACCTTTTTTTTTTTTTTTTTTTGGATTCTTACACTTCCAATGTTTGCTCTGGTTACACACTGTTTCTGATTTAAGCTCTCTTTGCTACATATTTGGAGCCACATTCTCTTTCCTTACACAATGTCCAACTTTCCGCCAGGGATCCATTATGGTTTGAGTTAATCCTTCTCCCAACACACAGCTATACCACAGTCTCCCAGTGGCAATAACAAGCCAAGGCAGTATACACACTGCTTCCACCAACCACTGTCTGTGCGACTCATAAACAACGGTAGCACTAACATTTCCTCCCTTACTGTTTGAAAATCCATCCTTTTCCTCAGTGCTATCAACGGAACTCAACATAAGTTTAAGTAAGTGACAATAGCATGCCAGCAGCTGCTGCATTTAGCAGAAATGAGAATGACACTGCTCATATACATATTTTTTTTTACTTCAGGAAAGAGTTTTTAAGTAATTTTTGGCATTCCGAAATGGTATACAGAACATAATAAGTGGTTTATGTTTACTTCTTATTAAAGTAGCCATTTTTCAGTTGCCCTGGGAGGAAAGTTGGTTTGCTATTCCACTCAGTGGTTTTCTTTTAAAAGTTCGCACATTTCATTTTCTGAATAGAAGTATTAAAAAAACCAACCAAACAAACAAAAACCCCACACCTTTGTCATTGTTCTTATGAAGGTACCATAATGCACATCAGCTTCCCAAAGCTGTGAACAGCTCATCTATTTTGTGACTGCTAACACCTTGGTCTTACACTTGGACACTAATTCATGGTAGCGGCTAAAAATATATGTAAAATTTTATATTACCTTTCCTTTTAAAAAAGTAATACACAGAGCAACAGTAATGTACATTCCAATAGAAACCTTTATGAGACAGTCATTTTCCTCTTAAATAATAACTTTCTAATTTCTTTCTTGCACAACTCTTTATTTGATCACAAGGGTTTATATCAGCCTTTCAACGAAAAACAAAGCACTGGACACTACAAAAGCTACAGAGTGATTCAAGATCTTCTGCCACTTTTTCACAGAGGTCAGAGCACACCACAAAGGTACTTGCTGGACTGAGACACACTGCTCTGCCCAGATTTACTGCTTTACACTTTAATGCCTTCTAGGTGGAAGAGTAGAATACAGAATCAGCCCGTGTGCCTTCTCTACAATATAAAGTCTCAAATATTGCTTCTGTTTAATTAGTAAGACTGGCAGAAGGATGCTTTTCAACTGCAGCTTCCATAGGATTCACTGGGAGTATATCAGTGGTATCTACATACAGCAGAACGGAGTAGAAGACCAACTCCTTAGTCTTTACAAACTTTAATTTAATTTTGTTGTTATTTTTGGTTTTGCTTTCAAATGTCCTGTTTTAGACTGGACCAAAACCCAGCTCTGCACAATTTTTCCTCAAAGGAGGAGTTCCCAGACTGGCAAATATTCCAATTATTAAATTATTTTCTGGGATACAGGAGCCCAATTTCAAATTCCCCTTTAGATGCAGCAAGCTTGTTCTTTTATATCTCAGGAAATGCTCTTTAAACTGATTAATCATACTTAGGAGCCTCACTTCCTAAAATTTCATCCAGAAATATTATTCCAAACCTGGCACACATTTCCTGATGACTTGCATCACTATTGCTGTGTTCTTGAGAAGACTTTCAATGTCAGTGAATTATTTACTAAGAAAATTGGTTTAAAAAAAAGTTGCTGGCAAATCTACTGGTCCCATTGTACACACTCAGCCATGAAGGAATAACCCTGTTCAAGATATCCAAGCTCAGGAAAACCACTTTTTCTACACAGGGACATGCCAATGCGGTACAGTCCCTCTCCCAGCTGGCAGGACATTTCTAGGTCTTCTCAGACAGCCAGGATGCTCCTGAGCTTGGCAGTTTCCTACCAGAGCCCTAAGCCTCTACTTCTTACCCTTCATTTAAAAATCTCTTCTCAGAAAAGCACATTTCCTTTAACTCTGTAGCTGGGCCAGTTGTGATCTGTTCTTTGACAAGAACTTTGTCCAGACTTTGTAAGGCCTGCAGCTCCATGTCATGGTTTTTGGATAGACTACTAGTGGTTATTTTAATACAGAGGATCTCCAAAACTTTGAGCTGGATTTCTTGGATATCTTGGACTGATTCATATGTATGCATATATTCTTTAAAGAAGAGATCAGAAAATGAAGACTTTGGAAATTTTATTCGTTACTACATTAAAACCTATGTACAAAACAAGGCTGTGCAGCAGTCAGGAAATTCCACCTTTCAGATCGCGTTTCCCTTGCTCAGAGCTGCTCTGTGGAGCCAGTGAGGGATCTGTGGCTAAGTCTGCCCAGGTTTCAGGTAAGCAAGGAACGTGCAAGCAGATAGGTGGTTGAAAGAACAGGACAGATCTGGTGGCCTCAGGAACCCTCCACTGGCTGCAGCTGTGTGGTCCAGAGGGTGAGATCTGGCCATGGACTCCATCACATCACATCACATCACATCACATCACATATGTGCTCACTCTCCCTGTGGCAGTTTCTGCTTAAAAGCAATTGCACAAAGTTACAGCTGGACTTTTTACAGTGTTAAGAAAAAAAAGAAGAAAGAGGTCAGACTATTGATTTTCGTATGATCCTGACCATTTAGGAGAAGGAGTGGTAGGAGGTTTATTTCTCTCCCCTCCCTTTAAAGTTCAGTCTTTAAATTACTGTTTTAGTGAGTTTGTTTTGGTTCTCTCCTCAAGGTGAGACACTGCAGTAAATTTCCACTCTAAAAGGCTTAAAGTACATGAAGTTCAGTAGTGTACTGTGCAAACCTTTGCTGAGTATAGCCAGCTCACAGCAATAAACTCCTTTGCCTTGGCAAATTCTGCATTTCTGTAGGAGAAATATTATCAGAGCCTAGTAAAGAGGCACTGGATTAAAAAAGAAAAAAAGTAGAGTGAGAAACAGTGTTGAATGCTAACAAAATACATACAACCTGAAGTGTTAAAAAGTCAGTGAATATAAATCTTCATTTTCTGTATGCAGGCAATCATACAAGAACAGATATCACAGTCTCTAAGGTAAATACTGAGTGAGATGACACACATGGTGCTCAGGCGTGGCACTTTGCTTATGTCCCCATTCCAATCACAAAACTAGCGACATCTGAGCTGGCTTAGTCTTAGCTTTTGTGTCATGATCTAACTGGAGCAGTGTGAGCACCTCTTAACTGTTGTCGCATCATTCTCTGACATGTTTTGCAGTAGTAGTGACTGTGACAGGCAGCAAAGCTCCATAGGTTGCAGCTGGTCTTGCAGGTGATGATTCCTACCAATATAGTATCATTGTAAAGATATGAGGCATGCAAGGTTAAAAGACAAGTAGAAACCCAGGAAGAAAATAAGCAGACTTAAATAGATTCAGTAGAAAGATGCAAGTGGCTACTTAAATCACACGGCTCCCATAGGGTAAAGGAAGCTCTGTGGTACAGACTGCTCATTTTCAGAGAAAGAAAGACAAAAAAGCAAAGAAGGAAGGAAGGAAGGAAGGAAGAAACGAAAGGAGGGAGGGAAATCAAACATATGCATTTGAAATGGTGAGATATCTGGTAAGAATACGAAGGAAAATGTATTTCTGAGACTGTCCATTTTAGTGTGTTCCTATGATTTTTTTTTCTGAAATCAATTTTTAGCTTTCAGTTCTTATTCAAGCTTGGATGCTACATGAACAATGAAATCTTAGGCAATTAGTCAAATGTCTAACAAAAATATAATAAGCCAAACAAACAATAGCTAATAAAAATGAAGTCAGATTCAACTGGCCAAATTCAGTTTGGTTACACCAGTATAACATTTTGCATTTAAGCTAACATAGAGAAGTAATAACTGGCTTGGTACTTTTGAAAGTCCTTTAGGATACACTCTTAAAAAAGAAAATTAATTGTATGTGAGGGCTTAGGTAGATGTTCAATTTATTAGGAAAACACAAAACCAACCATGTTTAATCCCTTTATCAATGATCTGGATGAGGAGACTGGGTGCACCCGTAGTAAGTTTGCAAATCACACCAAGTTAGGTGGGAGTGTATATCTGCTGGAGGGTAGGATGGCCATACAGAGGGATCTGGACCAGCTGGATTGATGCACTGAGGCTAATTTTATGAGGTTCAACAAGGCCAAGTGCCAGGTCCTGCACTTGGGTCACATCAACTCCAGGCAGCTCTACAGGCTCAGGGAAGAGTGGCTGGAAAGCTGCCTGGAGGAAAAGGATCTGGGGGTGTTGGTTGATAGTTGGCTGAATATGAGCCAGTAGTGTGCCCAGGTGGCCAAAAAGGCCAACAGCATCCTGGCTTGTGTCAGGAATAGTGAGGCCAGCAGGACGAAGGAAGTGATCACAGCACTGTACTCGGTGTTGGTGAGGCCCCACCTTGAATCCTGTGTTCAGTTTTGGGCCCTTCATCATAAGAAGGACATTGAGGTACTAGAGAGAGTGCAGAGGAGGCGCTGAAGCTGGTGAGGGGTCTGGAGCACAAGTCTGATGAGGAGCAGCTGAGGGAACTGGGGCTGTTTAGCTTAGAGAAAAGGAGGCTGAGGGGAGACCTGAAAGGAGGTTGTAGCATGGAGGGTGTTGGTCTCTTCTCTCAAGTAGCAAGTGATAGGACAAGAGGAAATGGCCTCAGGTTGCACCAGGGGTGGTTTAGATTGGATCTTAGGAAAAAATTATTCATGGAAAAGGTTGTCAGGCATTGGAACAGGCTGCCCAGGAAGTGGTTGAGTCACCACCCCTAGAGGTGTTTAAAAGGCGTATAGATGAGGTTCTTAGGGAGATGGTTTAGTGCTAGAGTTAGGTTATGGTTGGACTCAATGATCCTGAGGGTCTCTTCCAACCAAAACGATTCTATGATTCTATAAAGGGCCTGAACCTGCTGTCCTACAGGCCAGGGCATGTGCCTTCACAAGTACCACTTACAATTATTGCGTCAACATGCAAATACAGGAATCAGCTTGGGCAGGTCAGATACTAGAGGGACAAAAACCTTATGCACTGTGTATAGGTTATTATCATTTGTTATCTGAAAGCTGAGTGACACACTTCAACCTTCATGGACAAGACCAAAACTGTTTTGCCTTGAGTTCACCATTTTCTGAAAACCAGTTTGTTTTGCACATTCATATTGACAAACAAACAGCCAGATCTATTTACACAAGACTAGGACCTCTCTTATGTCGACTAGTTCCTTCTGCTAATCCTTTCTCCAAGGGGAAAAAGCGATCTCATACACAATGTACAGATGAGATTGTGTTTCATTGTCTCTGTAGCACTTGTAATCAAGCTTCCAGTCCTTCTTGTTTTGAAGACAGTAATTTGATGCAGCTGTGCTATTGGCACAATGTAGTGATGTAAGTCTGAGCTTGCCTGGCTACTTTGGCCCTCAGCTATAACTGAACTGCACTTTGCATTTCCAGACCAGTGCTGGCTTTTGTGCAACCACTTCTCATGAAGGCTCAGTTACTAGGCTTTTCAGAGATCACTAGGCTATTCAGAAGAAAAAAAACTTCCAAAATTTCCTGTAGCTGCCCTGTCTTTCTGACCCAGCAGGAGCCTGCTTCTCTGAAACCAAGATTAATAGGGAAAGTGTGGTGTGGGTGCCAAAACCAAACTATTATTGTCAAATATTTACTGTGCAGAAGTTATGTAGTGGACTGCATGTGACATATAGGGTTAGCCCAGGTTCTTACTACAAATTGATTGAAGGAAAAAAAACATATTATAGGAAGTTGTAGTCACAGAATGGTATTTACATGGCAGTCCGGACCTGTTATGGACCTAATGAGACATCGGAGGCCATAGCCAGAGCTGCCAAGGGGTGAGGGAACTGATACATTCCTTTAGAATGCAGCATCAGTAAGAGGAGCTCCAGACAACCCCTTTACTCCTCCTTCCCCATGCCAATACCTCGTAGGTGTAACGAACAGAAAGCGGCAATGGCTAAGGGAGAGAGAAAAGGGGTAACATTGATCAGGACTGCTAGAAAAGGCCCGAGAACTGTGTTTTCTGGCTCCTGAAACTCAACTCTCCTGCCTTCAATACAGCTTCTGACTTCATTTTTTCATCCAAAGGAAAATCTCTTTCTGAAGGTGGGTATACAGTTTTAAAGTCCATCTTAGGTATGCTTGCGTTGTTTAAATCTGTAGTTATGATTTCAACACTAGTGGTTTCTTCAAAGCTTTTAGGCCAACATTCAGACTGATGATGTTAAAACACAGCTGTCCCTGATTTTTCTTAAGACCTCTCTCTAAACCTGGGGTTAAAGTATAAATTTCACAAAAATTCTGTGGCCAGCAGTTGAATAAAGCTGAATTTTTTTATCTGTTCCCAATCCTGAAATCATTCGCTTCATCCAGTCATGACCCTGACATTCACTGCTGTTGGTATGGGTTATGTTCTTCAGTATCTGGCAGAGCTCGGGCAGAATGAGGACCCACAACACACCACTTTGCTCTTCCCATGATGTTTCAGCACTTGAGCTTCTTGGCACTTGAGGCTGAGAGGTTAAGGCAGCCACTCCTTGCTCAAATTTCCCAGGTACATGTGCTACTCTGAGATCTGGCCTAAGTCTTTAAGGACTGCCAGTGCCCAGGGAGCTGGTTCCCGACTGGCATGAAACAGCCTGCAGTTGCTTTTCTTGCGAATGAGTGGGGCCTCCAGCTTTTGAATGGTTGTATGCTCATTTGGCTAGAGTGGTAGAGGAAATCCATCTTCCTTGTTTTAATTTTCTGTGGTTTGAATTTATTTATTTTTATGTGAGACAGATTGTGCAATGTTGGGCAATACCTTCCTAGCTATGTCACTGTTCTTGCCAGTTAACATTATTAAGGCTGCTGCTAATTTCTTCCCTCTGTCACACATTCATGCCTCTTTCTGAGGTGAGGTGGGGGTGGAGGTTTTCCCCAGGGAACAGGAGCTGGTGCTATGCAGAGCTGCGGCTGCCATCCCAGCACTGTATTGTCATATTTCAGTGGGGACTATTCACATCAAGCAGCTGCTTCATCAGCCAGCTACATGCCCCTCAAACATCTCCAGCTGAGCCAAAAATATACTTGTGGATCAATTCATCTCCCACTGAGTTTGATGGAATGTTTTCCATTGATTTCTAATGAGATTTGGATGATAAACATTTTTGCACAGAAGGCTTATGTCTAGCCTGTGGTGAGGAGAAACTAGCATGTAGTTTCTCCTTTTCACATAGTGCTATTTCCCCAAAACCTGCAAATAAGTGAGTATGTGGCCTGTGTAGCAAAGCAGACCCTCTGGTCCATAGACTTGAACATCGGCAATGTTGGCTCCCCAGGCCCATGAGTGTAGCTATTCAGTGTTATAACGTTCAAAATAATTATACCTTTGAAATACTTCATTTGAAGCTGCAATGGCTTTCTTTCATGAACTGTTTCTAATTATTGTACTTCAAGTGACAAATTAAATGTCATTTGAAGCAATTATACCACATACTCAAAAAAATTATACATAGGTATGTCAATTAATATAATTAAGTCAAAAGTTACATTTCACAGCTGATTCAGCTTTTCCATTACAATCTTGAAATTGCTCATGAGTTGAAAGCAATATTTGAACAAATCTGTAGCGAACTTGAATGTCAAAAGGCTTATTTATTTTTCTGTGTTTATTAGACAAGTTGGGAAAAGCTCGAGTAATCCTATATTAATAAGAAGGAATAGTATAGTATTCTTTTTCAGAAGCTGGGGTTTTTTTCCCCATTTTACTTCAATAATTTTGTCAAAGCTCTATAAAGGACTTCATTGTTCCCAGGCCTGCACTCTTGCTTCATGGAAAAAGCAAACAAACATATTCTAAAGGGATTTATATGTTAGTTTTGGTTTCACAATGGATATAATGTAGAGATTCAAGTGAGGCAACAGCATGCTAACTTGCTGCTTTCTAAATAGCCCCTAAAACACTGCTACCCTTTCTTAAACCATTTGATTAGTGAGAATCTGGGGTCAGTAGTCTTTTTTCCCTTAGAAAGAAAAAAATGGTCATGAAGCCTGATATCTTTGATGTGCAAAGCTTTCTGCTTCAGAACGCAGGTAGACCAAGGGAATATACTTACTTTGTTTATTTCCCTGAAAGTCTTTGGTGTGCTTCAGTGTGCTTCTCTCTCTCGTATTTGCATTTCTCAGGCTTGCTTTCTTGACTGTCACAGAAACCTCCTGGTCCACTTTGTTAAGCACTTGCTCAACTTTGATATATTCTGGTGTTCCGGTTGATATCAGCTGGAAAAGTTACATGATCTTTATTGAATGCAAGAGGGCTGATCAGTCCGGTCTTCAGCACATAACAGTCCCCAAACCATTTTTGCATAGCTGTGTTCAATGTTACTCATAAAGAGCAGCCAATTCTATCCAGGGGACACCTGTACCTGACAAGTGGTGCAAAGGTGCACGAGAAAATACATGATACTGCACAGACAGTGTATGAGTTGCCAACAGAGAAACGCAAGGCAGCCAATAGCCCCTCCTCAGTCACCTGGGGCATAATATTGCAATTACTGGATAACGGCATAGGTCCCCAAAAACAACAATAAAGGACTTTGCTTGCGCAAGTAAGTTTCTTCCAATAGTTTTTTGTTTGTTTGCTTGTTTGTTTTACAGAATTCTCCAAAAAGCCCATCTGCAGTGCTGAGAAAAAGTACTGCATGTTAACAAAGTTAAGGGGAGAGAACATGAGCCACAGATAGAATCTAGAGTTCTTGAAAGGTGCTGAAATTACAGCACAAGAGACTGGTGGTACTCATTTGTTCTCAAATCAAATCCATGTGTTTTGTCTTTTCTCCTTGCTGGTTAGTTTTCATAATTGAAAATAAAAATCATCCAAAAGGAATGTATGTTTTGCTCTTGCTTTCTTATGAAAACATTACTCCCTCATGCTCTCTTAAAGCATAAGTTAAAGCATGTTTGACCTAAGTCTTGTAGTCAAATGTGGGATGCAGGTGCGGAGATACCGTAATAATGATGGCCATGATGTAAACAGCCCAATATATAAATACTCACAATAGGCAACCCAGAGACAAAATGGATGTTTCAGAATACTAGCAGTGCGAGAAGCTGTGAAAGAGCAGGGATTAATTACTGTGACACATACAATATTGATAGCCGGAGTTTCATGTTGCCACAGTGGTGAAGAATTTAAAAAATAAATGTAAGCATATTTTTAAAATGTGCATGTCAAAAATATTCATCTAGATGTAAAACAAGAGTTTCATGTCCTTTTAAATGATAATGAAGAAATGTGTGTGCATTTGGCTTTTCTGGAAAGCTGTCTGTACTTGCAGTTGATTTTGAGCTGTGCAAAGGAGGGAGGGCAAAAGACCCTTCTTCAAACAATCTGTTCGATGAATAACAATAAAACTTAGTGATTCTAATATATGCTGAATAATATCTGGCCAGCTGAGAGCTGAGGGACTCACACTGAAAAAAGTGGAAAGTGACACCTATGTTTATTTTATTAAAATATTAAAAGTAAATAAATGTCAAAAAGAGAAACAGGAGCCACATTATAATCAGGGGAAAAAAAATCCTTAGAAAAGTATCTCTGAAAACACAAAGGTATTGATATGCAAATTAGCACACTTTCATTAACAGGCAACTAGGATAAAGATTTTATAATTGGTCTCCTGAGACTAATAGGATATTCAGCTATCTCTTGGACCCGTACTTCTCCTTATGATTTCTCACTGCTACTTAGAATAAGAAAAAAAAATCCAAACAAAAAATAAGACCTCAGAAAGCAATGTTCTTAACTAGGAATGTCACAAAATTAGTTTAAAATATATTTATTCATTAAAAATAGGAAGCAATAAAGGGTATATATTTAAAGGGTAGTTTGACATTCAGTTGTCCTTAAAAACCTTGTATGAGTCCTGTAAAAGATTGCTTTACTTCAGTAAGACAGTAAGAAAACATTTTGAAGGGGCTTTTGGGATTCTGTGAATTTAGGGCCTGATCTTCATTTGGGATAATGCCCAAATGAAGACAAGTAATGAAATCAGCAGCAGAAAACATTGGCATTCATGATACTGAACTCATCACTTCACAGTCTAGGGAGACTTAAAATGCTTCTCTGTTTATAATGAAATGTCTTTTTATTATCATGTCATTGTTTCAGTTCCAACTGAATGGCAAATGATGTGCCTAGAATGTATTTAATTTTTTTTTTGCATTTTTTAATTGACAATACACTGATCTGGTTGATAGAAACTTGAGAAAATAGCTAATCTCCGATAAAGAACAGTCAGAAAGCTGAGACTTGGCTTTGTTAAGCTACACACTCAGTCGATCTAATGGCAGACGCAATAAAAATAATTTTTTTAAACAAGAAGATAGGACCAGACTCTTTTCAGTGATGTCCAGTGATAGGATGAGGGGCAACAGGCACAGACTGAAGCACAGGAGGTTCCATCTGAATATGAGAAACTTCTTTACTTTGAGGGTGCCAGAGCACTGGAACAGGCTGCCCAGAGAGGTTGTGGAGTCTCCTTCTCTGGAGACATTCAAACCCCACCTGGACACATTCCTGTGTGATCTGCTCTGGGTGAACCTGCTTTAGCAGGTGAGTTGCACTAGATGATCTCCAGAGGTCCCTTCCAGCCCCAACCATTGTGATTCTGTATGATTATCTGGTAATTGAAAGTTCTTCATACATGTAATATCAGAAAGGTCTAAGAAGCCAATTTGAAGGCAGCTGGAGCAACCAACCTAACTTTCTTCAGTCTTTCTTTTGCTAGGCAAAGCATTCACATTTAAGTAGTTCTCAGCTGATTTTTATTCACCAAGGTCCTAATACTACACCAAGCTCTCTCTACATTGCTTTGTCAGGGCAAAAGCAGCCTTGTGGCTGGTGAGACTTGTCAGAACAGGATAAGAGCACTTTACTTCTCTTTGATGTCCCCCGCTATTTTTGCTTCCTAACCAGGTAGGTGTTATATACATAAGAATAACTAAATCAATTATGTGTGAATTAAATTATAGTGGTGACTGGAATTGGCTAGAATGTTTGACCACATTTGTCCATCTACAAACAGATTCTCTTTCCCATAATATCTATTGAGCCATTTTATCAAGTCAGAACAGTGTTCCTCCTTGTTGAAAACACAGTGGACTGAGTTTCATTCCTCCATCTTCTGTCTGACTTTAATGACACTTTTTAATTATAGGTTGCTTTATAAACATTTAATTAAGTCTAGAAATAGTCCTACATGACAGGGTGTATTTCCTTGTCACTATCGGGGGTATAGATATCTAAAGTGTAGATAGCATAAGCAACTTGTCCATGAAACCAGGGCACACAATTGTAATTCCCAAGCATATCCTGCATGCAAAATTCAATACTCAGGTATGCCTACATGAAGTGGGTAAAATACTGAAAAATAAATTTCAGGAAAACATTTCACAAATAACGCTTTCAAATTTGTAAAAATTTAATTGGATAAGTCGAGTGGCCCATGCAAAATATCATGCTAGTACTTGAATAAATTCCTTTAATGAGAAGTTTGGCAAGCATATTTCATGAATATGGTCTAAAAAGTTGATTAGCCATGAAAGGAAAATTTAGCCATGTCTCCCTCAGATATCTTGTTAACACATCAAACATACATCACGTATATGGATACCAGTACAAATTTAAAGTTGCTTAATTGGAGCTTTCTGACTGCTACATGCTTGAGGTTAAGTGTAAGCATGCTACTAAAATTCTTCGTCCTGGCTGGTGCTGCTAGTGAAGTGCAGACAAATTTCTTCTTCATAAAATGGTTTGAGGTATGTTTACCAAGTCTCTATCTAACTGATACATCTGTCAAAGTACAAGATTTTTCCAGTGTCCTTACTGCTCTTATCTAGGTTGACTGTGTGAGTAAAGGAGTGTTATTCTACCCTAGGCTTATAATTTCCTGACCAATACTGTTTTGTAGAGAATTTCAATGTCTGAGGTATAAAGAGTGGGGTATAATGAAATACTGATGGACCATTACCTATGGCAATAGTAATGATTACTTGGACAAAGCACAAGCATCAGTAACAGTAGTCTTTCCTTGTGCTTGTTTTAAATGTTAAATGCCTTTTCATTCCTATAGTAAACCAAACTGATTTAATATGAGCAAATTCCATAGTAGAAGAACCAAAAAAGTATGTAAAAGTGAAAGCCCTGTCAGCCTGAAACAACAACGATCTAATATCTGAGTTGCTCTGAAATTCTGATTTATTCCAGTTCTGTGCATCCCAATGGATTTTTCAGATATTGGTTTGAATATGACTGCACACAATTAAAACAAATTGTTTCCCAAGAGTCTATGAAGCTATTTAACCATTTTACCTTGATAGCTAGCTGCCATAATTTACCAGTTGAGAGCCTTGCAATTTTTTCGTTTCTTAAATGCATTGAAACAATTATTTTTGTTTCAGTTGTCAACCGCGAAGCTGATATATATGTCTCTCTTCCTTGATATTGTGTGTTTGTTCTGTTCTGTGTTAAATGGCAACTGCCATCCTATATTTAACTCCTTTTCCTTTTTGGCCTTTAAATCTGTGTTCCCACACAGACTCAACAACAAGTTTCCAGTCTTCCTTAATTATAAAGACAATCAAGCAAACACTAAGAGTGTTTTGAACTGAATATCGGCATAAAGAGAATAAGATGTAGGCATGGAGAAAGAAGATCAAGTTTGAGACCATCTAAGGAAACTGAAGGTGCACAAGTTCATGGGACCTGATGAGAAAGATCCGCAAGTCCTGAGGGAACTGGCAGTTGAAGTTGCTAAGCCACTATCCATCCTATTTGGAAGTTGTGGCAGTCTGGTGAAGTTCCCACTGACTGGAAAAGGGGAAACATAACTCAGATTTTAAAAAGGGAAAAAATGGAAGACCTGGGGAACTACAGGCCAGTCAGTATCAACTCTGTTCCTGGCAAGATCATGGAGCAGATCCTCCTGGAAAATGTGCTAAGGCGTGTGGAAAATAAAGAGGTGATTGGTGACAGCCAACATGGCTTCAATAAGGGCAAATAATGCTTGACAAATTTGGTGGCCTTTTACAATGGGGTTACAGCACTGGTGGATGAGGAAAGAGCAACTGACCTACTCTACCTGGACTTATGCAAAGCATTTGACACTGTCTCATATGACACCCTTGTCTCTAAATTGGAGAGACATGGATTTGACAGATGGACCACTCGGTGGATAAGGAATTGGCTGGAAGTATACAAAAAAGGTGGAGAGGGACTTTTTACAAGGGCATGTAGTGATAAGACAAAGTGTAATGGCTTTAAACTGAAAGAGGGTAGATTTATGTTAGATATAAGGAAGAAATTCTTCCCCATGAGGGTGGTGAGGCACTGGAACAGGCTGCCCAGAGAAGCTGTGGATGACCCATCCCTGTAAGTGTTCAAGGCCAGCTGGAAGGGCCTGTGAGCAGCCTGGTCTACTGGAAGGTGGTTGGAACTAGGTGATCTTTAAGGTCCCTTCCACTCCAAACCATTCTATGACTCTATAATTGTAAGAAAACAGGTATAAGTTCAACACAGAACAACAGTCCCTGGGCACTTTACACAAAGCAACTAAAGCTTTGTATCTTAAGACTTTTTAGTGTGTATCAACCTTATGAAAGATGAGGTGGGACTCAGACTTTTCAAATGATAAGCTAGACTTAGCTTAAACATTAGCCAACACAGAACTAATCTTTCTAAGCTTTCTCCTTACTAGTAGAGGTGGATGACTTTCAAAGTCTCCAAAGGGAAAATATCTTTTGTAAAGGCAGCAGAGACAGAGTTGTTCATGTTTGAAGATCTTGAAATCAAGAAGCCTTGTCATTTCCATGAGTCACTTCAAAGCTCCTATACAATAAGTAATGGTAAGCTCAATTTTATAGCAGGAATGTCTGCCTGCTGAGGATTCAGATGGCTGAGTTCTCTAGACAGTAAGCATATATATTATGATGCTGTAACTTAAACTGTAATTTCAAAGGTACAGAAGAAGGAAGGGGAGAAGTGAGTCTACCTGGCACAGATGGATGTTAGGATATTTAGACAGCAATTCTAATCAAATGGAGGAAAGCATTAAATTCAACTTGAAGACAACTGGATATAAATATCCATGGTAAACAAAATGTAGGTTCTTACACACAAACATGGAGTGGGAAAGGGAGGAAGCGAGAAATGACAGTAGTCATAATTGAGACAAGAGGAATAGTAATGGGGGAAACAAACATTTATGCATAAATGTCAGGGATATGAAAGCTGGCAGAAAGAACTGCAAGCTTTTTATAAAGCTATGATATACTTGACACCAAGACTTGGTGATACAGAACACCAAAACTGCTACAGGAAAGCATGGCTTGTTTAACAAATACAGATAGAAGAAATGTGAAGTAACACCATGTCATCTAATTAAGATTATATAAAGTCATTGTGAAGTTCAAGAAAATACAAGAAACAGACTTGCTGAAAATTTCTCAGTAATGATAAACGGTGAAGAGGAGAGTTATCAAGTTAAATGTCTGCTATGGATCACCTAATCAAAAAGCTTTTATTTTTTAAGCAGCTATGGAAAACACATTAAAGGTAGTAGTTGGAAATAATTGGAAGTTGTGTCAACACTGGTCTATAGGAAAAGCAATGCAGAACAAGATAAACCATTCTTCAAACTCTTAGACAAAAAAAGAAAAAAAATAGATAAATTCTATTTCAAAGTTGTAAGGCCTTATCAGGGTCACAGTAACACCCTGATAAATGGGGAAGAAGGTCTTGATACTCTCCTCCTTATGCAGAAAAAAATGAAGGTCCTGGCCACTAGGGAAAACAACTTGCAACTGCCCTGATGCATGTTAGGTTACATTCCTATATAAAATATTAATATGTCTTGAGCTAAGAATAAGCTACATTGTTCTTGCTTATGTGTGCTTGGTTCTCAAATTATTTTGAAAAGAATATGTACTGAACTTTGACATCTGTCTCTGTATAGGTTGCATCTCAAAAGCATCTGTAGACATCAAAGGTAAATAATGCAACAGCTAGTAGTCAACCAATAGCCTCATTAAAGTAATTGCTGTGTTTAAACAGGAAACATTTTGTGATATTTTTATATTCTGTATGGTCCCCACTGAGAAAGGAAGTATACATATATACATATATGTATGTAGATATAATTTCAGATCAAGAATTTTGTTCAGGGAAAAGGATGCCTGTAGAACATTACGATTTTAAATTATTGGGTCTTAAATCTAAAACTATCCTGCCACCTATATGGCTCATCTCTCAAGGGGCACTCACGAATCTGCAGAGTTCTCCTTCACTTAGCTGCAAAAGCCTAGATACAAGCTTGTGATGAAATGATTGGTCAGGAATGGAAAGTGAGGAAAAACAGTATTGCTGAAAATTAGCATGGAGAAATAAAATCATTATTCTCAGGAAAATTAAGTGTTGGAAGAATAGAAAATTAATTATATATTTTTTTAAAAAATCAGGACTTGTAGGTAAGGCTTCTTAATAAGGTAATGTGAAAATTAATGTACCCTGTGAGATCAAGCTATTCATGTACATAGGTTAACTGCCCCAAAATATACGAATAAGAGTCAGGTTTGTATTGCTGCATTAGTTACTCTTTGATGATTTGAAGGATTTCAAAAGCATCTAAAAAGTGGAAAAAGATCCAATGAAGGACAAGTATAAAATGTGGAATGCATGTCAAGTTAAAAAACAGAAAGATGAAAGGAAGAAAGCACAAAATTATTTGAAGAATAAGAGTAAAACTGTACCAGAAATAAGAGGAAAACAAAGAAAGAAGTAACTATCTAGTCTTACATGGAAAATGATAACACTGGGTGATGCAGAGAAAGTTACTGCACTCCACTCCTTATTTTTATCAAAAACAAACAACCAAAAACAACCAAATGAACAAACAAACAAACCAAAACAAAAAAATACCCCACAATCAAGCAAACAAACAAAACAAATAAACAAGCAAAAACAACAAAAAACCCCCAAACCAAACAAATAAACAAAACCCACAAACAAACAAAACTCCAAGAAAATCAGAAACTAAAAATCAGGTTAAACCTTAATGACATAACTAATAAAATTTCTGTCAGCTCAGAAGAGAGGAGTGCAATCAAGAATTCAGAAAGAAAAGGTGAAATCACTGCTTTCCACTCCATGGCTTGTGGTAAAATTGCTGATTACAAGAAGTTCCATTCATGGTAATGTTGAACATAGATAAAACTGAAACCAATGCAAACAAATTATTGTATTGCCAGAGCACATTGCTTCCTTGAGATTGATAGCATACGCTAGAGAAAACCAAAATTAAGAGATTTTAGATAAGATAGTTGTGTTAAACTCAGGAGGCCTTAATGAGTCACTGCAGAATGCTTCAACAAGACCTTGGAGCCATCTCTGAGATGTTGACCAGTATCTTTCAAGGAGAGGATAAGTTAGGGAAAGTCCCATAAGACTAGAGAAAGGCCAGAAATATACCTGTCTTCAAAAAAGTGACCATGGTAGGCCTCAGGAATTATAGACTGGTGTAATTTAAAGCCCTTGGGAATGTTGGAACAAATTGTTGGGGACTATTGGCAAGTGACGTAGAAGGCAGCAAAGTGATTAAAGCAGCCAATGTAGATTTAGCAAGAGTAGATCATACAGAAGACTATCTTTTTTTAGTGAGTTAGCTGACCTAACTGGTATAATGGAAACCACCAATGTGATATATCTCAATTTAAGAAGGCTTTTGACACGGTCTTACGTGTCTTCCCCATACGCAAGCTAAATAATCACGTTCTACAATTAACCTCTGTCAGGTTCATTTATAATTGACCAGAAAATTACTTGGGATGGAGGGTGGGGAAAGGTCACTGGATAATCTATTTTATGCTAGTTCTAGTCAATGTTGTCAGCTAGATTTTGGGAAAAAAAAAATTCACATGTAAAATTTAAGCATGACAACCCTTGTAAAAAAAAAAAAAGCATCAGGTGAAAGGACAAAAGTATTCAGAAGACAAAAAATTGAAATGACCTAAACAAACAGCAATTTGAAATTCAGTTAAGACAAGTACAAAGAATTTGTACTTATAACTTTGTACTGTTAGCAGTGTGGCAGAACAACCTGAGACTTTTAACAGCTCACAAACTAAACATAAGTCAAAACAATGTCATGGTAAGAAAAGGTAAATCTCCTACTTGAATGTGTTAAGAGAAATGCTGAATGACAGATATGAGAGAGCTGTTATATTTGATGCAGTCAGTGATGCAGCAGCTGAAATAGCACATCCAGCATTGGACTTTCATACATGCAAGAAAGTGCAGCATAGAGGTCTCTGAAAGAACAGCAGCAAACAAAAGCTTTGAAAACATGACCCACAAGGCAAGGGTGGTGGGAGAAGGAGCTGAATCTGAAGAGAAGCTTAATGTGCAACATGGGAGGAAGGACTTCAGCCATAAAGGGGGCTGGCAAAGGGATAGTGATCTCTTACTTTGCATGGCTTTAGAGGGAGAATTGAGGAGATATGTTCAGCAGAGAAGATGAAGGAACTATACTGAGGGGAAAAAAATATGCCTCTTAGAAGCTGAGAAAGAGGCCCTGGTAACCAAGTGGGTCTATATTCTCTCCATCACTGGAGACAGACATCTCTCAAAAGTTGTGTCTTCTTGTCCTCCTATATTATCCTGTCTCAATGTGACAAATTGAACTAGATGTTTTGTTTTGTTTTCTGAGATACAGACACCTGTATAGACATAGACATGCATTTTGGTCCTTTACCACTTCAACTGGGAACCTGGAACAAGGTCTCTGCTGTTCCCTTCTCTTTGTGCTTCTGATTCTTGGCCCCAGAACCTGAGCAGAGGATAGGGGGCTGTTGGGTACCTTCTTTCTGTCCTTGTCTTTGGGTCCCCAGCTGGAAGGAGCCTTTCACCTGAATCTCTATGATTCTTATTATAAGTCTACTTTGAAACCAAATGAACAAGAACTGTGCAATCACCTCGATGAATGATTGACCATGTCAATGTCACATCATGCACACATCCACCTTTATGCTACTGTGTGTGCTCATGTGGTGGGGAGAACTGTGTGTGTTATTCAATTTTGCCTTAGAAGAAAGAGTGCTACATACCGAGTTAATTATATTTCCTGAGGGAAGATAAAAGTTTCCTTAGGATGCTTTCTCTTCAAACTATGATCCTTCTTAGTCTTTGTGATCTTGTGTTTCTTTCTATGAAAGAAATAAAGCACTGCCTAATTGAAACTACTGTGCTGAGCACATCCAGTGTCATCCAGTGTGGTATGTGAAAGCCTGGATGTCCTTGAGTTGCATTTACAGACACCTTACCTGCTGGCTATTTACATTTGCACATTAGCATGAATAAATGGAGTGTTTCTGCAGACTTGTGATGCTACTTCTGTACGTTTCTTGTTTTATGCTTTATACTTTTGCAGAAGCACTTTCCTTCAGTCTTACTGTCATTAAGCTTTTATATGTGTGTGTGTGTGTGTATTTGTCCAGATTTTCCTGCCTTGCTGGTATTTCTTTTATTAATAATTCAGGCTTATCAAACTGCCTCGTGTTGGATAAATCCCTCCCTCTTTGTTTGAGGATGATAAATTAAGCTATTTAAAGAATGAGTCATTACAAGTATATATCCTGTTGGTGCCACCACCCTCCTACACATAATAATTATTGAAGTTTGCAATGTGACGCACAGTCAGCACTTTCAAAGCAGGGTATCAGTGCTAGAGGCTGCAGTGCCTGAATACCTTACTGGCACTGGTTACCCATGGCAACTAAAATGATCTATTTGCAGTGATAATAGCTTGTTGTTCTGTTTGATAGTTTTGCTGTATTCCTTCCTGTTTCAATTTCAACAGGAATCTCTAGATTTAAAAATTCATTTTAAAAAACAGAACAGTGAACAAAATTTCACTCTTAGTGTTTGTGCAAACATGGAGCAACAGGAATACAACATCCTCTTATTGAAGACTTTATCACTGTAACAAACCCCCCTGAGTCTAAACTAATGAAATTAAATCATTCCACCTTGTCTATAAATGTATCCTTTTATTGTTTATTAGTAAGCACTCACCCTGGAGGTTTTGGCAAGTGTAAGAAAATAGGAGAACACACCATGATTTCTAGTTACTGCATATCTGTTATTTGCAGATCATCATGATTTCTTATTGTCACTAATAGTATTTTAAGCAAACTATCCCAAAGGTAGGGAAGATAATCACTTGCTTCTGAGCTATTAATACAGATTTATTTGAGTAAAACACACAATTTGATTTGTAAGCTAATGAACATTTTCCCCACTACAAGCAGTTGATAATTGGCAAGTATTTTTAATTGGCAATGCTGAACTGCAAATATTTTGGATTGTTCAATCAAACTGAGTGTAACCATGATGTTTTTTGGCAGCTTTTTACACCATAGCATGCTTAAGACCAGAATCTCTCCTTCTCCCTCCCTCAGCTGTTAAATATCCAATAATGGAAATGAAAGTAGAAATGCTTCAGAATGGCCTTCTTTTTACACCGCTAATTTAAAGTAAGAGTATGGCAGCTGGACAGGAGCACCATGCTGCCCCTCCATCTCTGAGCAGCTGTGCCAGCTGGTGCCGACCCTGCCTGGGGACGAGCCCTCCATCTTTTCTTCTCTGAGGTGTCCAAGAACTGCAGAAAACCACCTTGGTCCCTCCAGCACCTTCCCTCTTTTAAAGATCCGTACAAGTACCTCTGCAAATCTAAAGCCTCTTTTCTCTGGGCAGCATCAACAGTCAGCAATTTTAGGCATATCTGCCTTTGTTTAGTGACTGAGTTACTACTCCACCACCTGCTGATCCAGCCTGAGGATATTTCTGGTGCCTGTTCAAGAGCAAAAAGATTTGTTTCTCATTGAACTGATGCACCAGCCAGCCCTTTATCTTGGGAATTAAATGAGATTGCTTATAGACTCAGATTAAAAAATTCCTGCATGCTTAGGGTATATTTATGTGAACATAAGATTCATTTTACCAGCTGAGGGTCACAGAGCCTAGGGAGAAACTTTATTGACAATATCTCCTTTGAATCAAGGGTATAAACCCTGGTACCCTGAAGCTGGTAAATTTTAGTAAGGAAAATGGGACTTACTCCAACTATGATCTAGATAAGGTCCTCAAAATTTGGCCTTATGGCAGAGAAGCTTCTTTCTGTGGGTTGTGGTTAGAGTTGTGGGTTGTGATTAGCGTTTATTATTTTCTAGCTAGGCTCACCAAGCTTTCCCACAGTCCGAACACCCACAGGCCTGAGGAATTTAATTAATCCTTTCATAAGACTACAATGTAAAATTCAAGAAGCCTACATACTATCATCCCTGAAATAAAAATTCTTCTCAGCATTATTTTTAGTTAGGTGTCCCAGTTATTCTCAGGGAGATAGGAAGTAAACAAAGCATCTTCAAGATATATGGGTAAAACATTTGGCGATGGAAGTTTGGGTTTCTTTTTTGTGAAGATGGGAAAAAAAAGATGTTGTTTAGGCCACAGTACACCTATATTCATTCCATTTCGAGATTAGGCTTCCCCCCCACATAACCACCATCTTTTACTTAAAACATTTTTGCAAGGATTTAAATCTTTAGTTTTGTGAGAAACTGGAACATCTGTTCCTCTGTCAGTTGTTTCTGTTTCGACCTTAATAAATAAAATGTACGGAGTTCAGCCTCAGTAGTAGAGAATCCTGTGCTATCACTTATGTCAGAACAAGACTCATGTAAAATGCTGCTATTCTGATTTACTACCATTTTACACCAATCTTCTCCTCTCTTTGCTCTAGCATGATCAATATCCTGAAGAGTACAAGAAAAGCCTTATTATACTAGTCTCTATTCTACCCATTTTAAACCCAGTGCAGTGGTAATTTGATTATGCTGAGGCTGAGATCAATCTAAACTCTGCTGCAGAACACAGATCATCAATTTTGATTTCACTGACCAAGCGTGTTCTCTACTGGGAAGCTTTATGAATGATGGACCACATCAATGAATGCTTACTCTGAGAATTGCTCCATATGTTGTAGCACAGGGATGATTCACCTCATTCATTCAAGCACTGCTTGAGTGAAGGGAAAGAATGGTAAAATGGTTGGTCATATATCAGAGAGATTTTGTGTGTTGAAATTTGCAGGCTCACAGGCATGGTATTTCTGTATACTGAGTATCCCAATGAAACAGAATGTGGTCACTGATACCCAAATGATTGGAGAAAACTAAATCCAGACCTTAGGAAATGTGGATTTTAGCGTTACCAATGTAAGGTGTGATTCTTACATCCCAGGCCTTTTTGTTGTTTTATGTCAGCTCCACTTCTATCCTTGATAAAGTCATGGAAAGCTAGAAAGCAGCTTTGCAGAAAAAGACCTGTGGGTCCCGGTTACCAGCAAGCTGAGCAGGCATCAGCAGGGTGCCTTTGCAGCAAAGGCAGTCATCTACATCCTTGGCTGCGTCAGTGTAGACGAAAGTGTAGCCAGCAGCTCCAGGACAGTGAGCTGGCCCTCTATCTAGCACTTGTGAGACCACATCTGGATATTTTGTCTGTTTGCAGCTCCTCAGCAAAAGAAATGTATCGACATACTGTACCAAGTCCAGTAACAGACCACCAAGCTGGAACACATAGACTACAAGAAACGGCTGAGGGAGCTGGGTTTGCTCAGCCTTAAGAAGAGATGTCTGAGGGGGATCCTTTTGCTGTCTGAAACTATGTGTTGGGAGCATGTAGAAAAGAGTCAGAGGTGCAGGTTGGCGGAAGGAGAAGCAGCAGTCACTACCTGGAACACAGGAAACTTCAACCTGATAAAGGGGAAAATTAGAATGAGAGTAATTGAATATTGGAGCAGGTTGCCCAGAGAGGCTGTGGGAACTCCACCCCTGGAGATATTCACACCTTGATGATACAAAGCCCTCAGCACTCTGCTGTACTGGACTTGGTATGAGCAGGAGGTGAGCCCGAGGCTCCCTCCAGGGTCCGTCCCTCTCAACATAAGCAATGCCGTGATTGTCACATATGTCGTTTGTTTTGTTGAAAGGATTATGTATGCCTTTTTAATCACAAAAATTTATTACAACTCAGAGCCTTTCACAAGGCCGTGTAACATTGTCTCCCATGCAGACTACATTATACTTTCCATCCTTACAGCAATTTGCATATCTTAATTTACATCTGCACTAGGTAACTGAGCAGTTGCAGCTCATGCTCTAAGTCCAGCTGCCACATTCAGTCTCCAGCCAGACCCTAAGCTCTCTTAGCTGCCAAAATTGGTTGATGACACCCATACTTACCTTTGGCAGCTTTTGGTCTATGTTGCCTCTTGAGTCATGCCAGGGAGTTGTTTGGCTGACTGCAAGTTGGCCTGAGCCAAAACTGTGCAAAGGCCTGAGTTAACCATAATATAGATGATGGGGTCCCAACACGTGTCCCATAAACAGTGTCAGTTTTTAAAAACTTGACTTCTCTATGTTGGTGTGCAAAGGAGGGTGAGCTGTCCTTTTACCTCTTGAAAGAGAGAGACATCTACTGCAAACAGTACTAAGTAAAAAACAAGGTCACCCACCACTCAAAACCGAAACAGGTATCCCTGGTAACTGGTTGTCTGTGTGTGTGGGGGGGGTGTTGTTTTTTTTTTTTTTTTAAGCAAACATGTGCATTGGTAAGAGAGTCTCTGTAAATATTGTCCTTTTGTATTTTTCTTTATTTTACTTCCCCTTGCTGATTTATTCTATGTATAGAACACTGCTTGAATTAGGAACACAGTATTGTTAACATCCAAATGATGTGATTATTCGGGTTCCACAAAATACACAGAAAGTGACCTGCAGGAGACACCTGTAGACTAAATGAGATATACAAGGTTTCTCATACACAGAACTGACACTATGTTGCAGAAAAGTAGATTCTAGGGGAAAAAATATGGAAAATTATGCTACTGAGACATCATTATATTTCCACATTGCTGGTAAACTGACAAGGAGATGGTAAAGAAGGAAATATAGCAACGCTTATCATGTTTTGGAAGTCATTATTAAATTAAGCTGCAACTTGAGCAATCATTAATTAATGCAATGGGGAAGACATAGGGTGGAGATCTCAAAGCAACTCGGCATCAGCCTGACTTTGTTCTGATTGAAGTCAAATTGACTTGTTCCCAGTGATGTCAATGGGAGCAGAGCTAGATCAGTACCGAATATTTCTGACAACTCAGTCTTTGATATGTGTTGGTCCAAAAGGTCAAGAATCATTTGTGGTTTCAGGTGTCCACCATAAAGCACCCTAATAAGGTATTCCTTCTGAGACAGATGTTCAGCAGTAAGATCACCTGGTTCAGCAGAAGTCTGGTGATCAAAAATCACAAATGCAATTTAAACAGTTAAACCTTAGAAAAGTATTTGCTGTAGTGTCTCCCAGTATCTGAGATAAACTGAAATTATATTTGTGTTCAGTTCAAGGAACTGAAGTGCTTTGATTTTCAATAGCCTTCAACAATGTATTTTGTTTTGATTCTTTCATTTCTTTCATGGAAAATTACAATTTCTGCAGAAATGGCTTTTTCTTTTGAAGTGATTTTTCTTAGCAAAATTCCCAAGCAGCTCTACTAATTAGACATGTTCAATCACACCAAGGAATATCAACATATATTACAAGCGCCCTTGAAGTCAACATGGAGAGTAAATTATTTTTTAAAGCAAGTAAGTGTTTTGTTCCTTTCATTGCAGTGGCATTCAGTATATACCAGATAGTCACCAGCTTCAGGGACAGATACAATTCCTTCCCTACAGGCTGTCTAGCCACAGCGGATCTCCCCATCCCTGTTTCTTCAGACTTAGCTTTCCAATTTTCAGGAAAACCCTCAGTTTGGCTTTGTAATACATTCTCAGCCAGCATAAATGGACTAAGAAAACCAAGACCTCTAATGTGTGAAATATCTTGTTTATTGTTCTCATTTGGAATCTGTGCACTACTGCAGGGTCCCACTGACTTCTGACAGTCATAGGAACAGATACACAAATGAAGCAAGATGCACTGCACAGTACTTCATAGGGGCTTTGAAAAAACAGCTGTACATATCAGCATTTACATTTCTTTACAAGGTACAGAAAAACCTCTTTTAGTCCATCTCCAGACTTCCAATGCCAAGCAAGATCCACCCAAAACTTAAATCCACAAGCCATAACCATGAAATAGTGATTGTGTTAAGCAGTTGATGACCACTTAATGTAGTCCTATCACATGGAATACAAGTTTCAGGAGAGGAAATGTGTTTGCAATGGGGGAGAATCCATTGCTGTTCTTCCAATCTGGCAAACATAGAAGCTTTCGTCCCATGTACTGAATTTGTCACCCTTATTTCTAGCTGTGTTTCAGCTTTGCTCTTACTTGGATAAGCAAACAAGTTACTGATTTGACAACACATCTTAACCCCATGATGCTTCTAAATGCAAGTCATGCAACATGTGTCATAGGTGCAAAATTCATAAGATTGTCTCTGGATATTTTTGTGGCTCTTACTGGGCCTCACAAAAATGTTTTCGATCTTTCCAAAATGCAGCTTCATCTACAAAGCATGTAGCAGGTCAAACAGCAGAGGGTGCTTTGTAAGCAACTACAAAACACTTGATCTGAAATTATTGCTGGAGATAGATCCTGCAGCTGTGCAGATCCTTTGCTACCAGCTCCATTCTTGAAGTGGCAGATTCAGCGGGTTGCTGCTTATTAGAATTGTTTCAGATGCTCCAATAAATCTCTTGTGAAAACCACTCTGAAATATCTACATATAGGGGAATAAAAAACACGGGTGTTTAATCATGGAGCACTGTGTTTTTAAATAAGGTGAACAGTATGCTATGAAATAATGTATTATTCATATATTCATACTGTTTCAAAAGCTTAATAAAGAATTTGATTAACAGTCCATGCACATGTCCCACATATTTATACTCTGGTATGCATACAAATGTATAATATTAGATACTTGTAATATCCTTTTGTCTTTTATGCTTTTTAAGCACTTAGAATGCAAAGCAGTTGAGTCAAATTGCAAAACAAAGCCAAGCACACCAAATCGTTATCATTCTGCAAAGTGGGTGGGTGGTCATTCTTCACAAGGAGCTCTATTTCATCACCATTGTGATTTGGAAAACTTTTTGGAAAAAAAATGCTTGCATGGCCAGAGCTGCATATTATGAATGAGCTGTGATCATAGGATACCATCTAAAGTATAAAAATGAATCTTCATGAAAAATGAAAAAAAGCTGGTCTGCTCTGCACATCACAAAAATATTTAATCTTATTGGCAATCTGCTGCTGTGTAAGGCATTCAGCTACTCTTGGTGAAAAGAGAACAGACTTGTTGTTAAGAAGTTCTGAGCTTTTAAGATAGTGTGTAGGTATTTGGCAATGGACTATACACACTAGGAATGCTGTATAGAACTAGAACTAAAGCTTTAAGTTCTCCACAGGAACATGGGAACTGATATTATCCCCAGTGTCATAAATATGCTGACCTATATAACACATAAATAATAGCTTTGAGTAGACTTTTTTAAGAGAGGGAGGTTTTTAGAATGCAAGATTATAACATCTTACAATACTTGCTGCTGCCCATTCATCTGACTTCTCCACATTTCTTCCATGCATAGGTGACTTGATCCTCTTTTTAATCAATCTCCTTTGAGTAAATTTGCATGTTTACCTTTTTTTTTTCGTTTTTGAGAGAGTCACTTTCCCCTCTTTAACATTGCTATAGACTGTTTCCACTGCATTACTCTTCCAGCAAGGGAAAGGGAAGTTCAGTGCTGGGCAATGAAAATGATTACAGTGTTTTCAGGTATGGATGCAAAGATGGAAAATAGAGGACAGAGTGAGAGAATCATTAGATCATTAGTGCTAACATTAATTACAACTCTGCAGTTACAGCTTTGAAACTACAATGATTTTCACCAGCTGAGGATCTCATTCAGAAAGCTTTTGAAGGAAAGGGGGAAGAAACTAGCTTTTGGGCCCACATATTTCACCTTGTTAAGGTGAGAGAAGTGACGGATGGTATGTTGGGTAAAGAGCTTGAATGAAAGGAAAAAAACAGAAGATCTTAAAGACATGGAGAAGCCTGTTTCAAAGGTATCACTACAGTGTTGAATCACATGAATAGGAAAAATTGGAATAGGAAAGAAGAACAAAGGCAGAAGTACTATCTGCCACAGTCCTTAGAAGACAGCAACAGGTAGATTCACTCGGGATGTCATTAGGGAAAAACAGTTACTGAGGTAGAAAGAACACTGCAGAGTACAGAGAAATCCTGGGAAGTGAGTTCTCTCATATCCAAACTTTTTAAACTAAAGACTTCACATTCAGATGTGAACAGTCAGATGTCTCACACTCAGATTTCTCTTATACTTCTGCTTGCAAGATCCATTTCTGCAATAAATTTCTATTTAGTTGCAGCTTCTATCTACACATGCCATGACAACATCATGACCTTTAGTTTGAGACAACTGTTCAGGGCTAGATTGGAACACATAGATGATCATGTTTGACTTCTGTCAGCAATATATCCTCAGCAAAACAGGTCTGAATTCCCAGCTATATCATATTTTTTTAGAACTGGAAATAAATGCCTTCAAGTCCCTAATTTAAGTTATTCCATTGACTACTTCCCCTCATGAACAAAACTTTGTTATACTTTCGTAAATCTGAACTTGTCAATTTTTTTCCTAGTCATCTATTGCCAAAAATCTCTTCCACATTAGGTTCTCATAAGACACCGTAAAGCAATTCTATTTTTTTTTTAAATAAGGAAAGCAAGAGATTTAAATCTTCCATTGTAGACATCTTTCACAACTAAAAAAAAAAAAAATACAGCTCTTTCCAACTCTTTCTGTTTAAACATAAGTTTTAAGAAGTTGATGAAACACTGGCTGCAGGATTGCACCGAGAACATTTCGCTTTTCCTATTCTAAGTCCTCTCATTCTTATAGCCAAAAATGTCAGCATACCTTGAGGGATTCCTTTCCAATGGGTACAGCTCCTGAAGTCTTTTGAGTTTTGCAGCCTACCAGGGTTCCACTTCCCATTGTGGAGCCATGACTCACTCTCTATAATCAGCATTCCTGGGAAAAAAAGCTTTCATTAGTGTGAAGGGGTCAAAGAAAAAAATGAAAGACTAGAGCAGGAAATTTTACTCATTACATTTTTAAATTAAAAAAAAAAATCAGGACAGTGACTAGGTTGTAGTAACACGGAGAGAAAGGAGTAATGAGGCAACTTCTGCACTGGACTCCAGAAGATATGAGTGATAGGAAGTGAGAAGCAGTAGAAAGTGGTCGGAAAGAAAAGGTAGCATACAGGTTTGGCCTATTGGCAGACAGGTTGAAAAGGTGATGCACAGCACATCTACGTTAGACATGAACACTGAGTACAAAAACTTGGGGAAGTTTCAAATGGAGAGAGCACTCTCGTCTAAAGTGAGAGGGAGGATCCAGCACTGAACCTATACTGTGGTGGTGGAAGGGCATCAACAGAGAAAGATACAGTGAGAAAAAACTAGATTTTACAGTAAAGGGGATATTACAACTCCAACAAATGCTGGACGAGGAGGAAAGACAAGGAAGAGATAGGGAGATGAGTGATGACATGGATGATAAAGAGAGGGGAAAGCAGTGGGACACAAAGGCAGAGGAAAAAGCTTGTTATGAAAGGAGTCACCAAATGGCATTGTTACAGATAGTCTTAAAGGTTATTTTTCTTGGCATGTAAGCAGGTTTTTGTTTCAGGAAAAAAATGCTGTGTTTTAACTGTTATAAATGTCTACAGGAGTCATAACAAGCAATGGAGCTGGAGACAATGAAAGACATAGAAACTCTTGAGGAACTAAACAGGAAGTTGTGATTTTAAAGTAAAAAACCCAACCAACCAACCGAAAAATTACTAGCTCTTTATAAGTGACTTTGTCGATCCATGACTGATGCATAGGTGCAAGAACTGAGCTAGAACTACAAACAATTTTTTTTTTTTTAAGTAGTGAGATCATCTATAAGGCTCTGACAGCTCCTATCCTTCAGTAGAAATGCAATCTGATGATATCAGGAAGTACGTAAGGTCTGAAGACAAGAATCAAGTAAATGGAAGAGAAGAGTATGAAGTGGAAAAATAGCAACGTTGGAAAAGAACAGGGAAAACAGTAGATACAATCAATGGGCAGTGAAGCATATCTGCGAGTCAAAGCAGTCAATAGAACAGCAAATAGAGAACAAAGAAAATGGCTCAAAATACCATATAGAAGTGATATGCAGCCAAAATAAGGTAGATACAACATTAGAGTGTTGTGTCAGTCTATTCTAAAAGTGCTACCATATTTAAATAACACAAACGGCACTAGAAATGAGGACTTAAGGAGAAGAACATTGCTGGTAAGGGCAAGACTTTGGAAGGTGCACGCAACATCTGCAATACACACTAATTACATTGCTGCTGGAAGGCAGAATTTTGTTTCTATAAAACAAACCAAAACCTATTCCACTTAATACTGTTTCTGTCTGGTTTTCAAGCATATTTCAGGTCTCCTTGCTTCCCTAGTTCTTATGTATATTCCAGTGATAGATTTGAATACTGTAAATAAAAAAAAGAAGAAAAAAAGACTTTTAAATGACTGCCCTCTTACCAAAGAGCAAAATTATTAATGAAGAAGTCCAAGAGATGGTCTCTGAGGCATTCTGCTTACCATTCAAAAGGAAGCTGGGGAGAGAGGATGTAAAAAAGCATATTGCTACCCTTCTCTGAGCGAAACTTTCACTGTGTGTTCATGTCAGATTTCCCTCCTTCCCATGGCCTGATCTTTATGATAGCTCAGATGACAAAACTAAAGCCTAAAAGTTCTTCACAGTCTAGACTGCTCATGGAGCTTCCCAGAGAAGCTCATCAGTCATGGTGTAAGGCTCTCTAGCAGAGGCTATGCTTCAAGCACCTGTATGTTCTGATACAACAAAAGTGAACTCCACTTATTTGCATATGGCAGTAAAAATCCTTCAAAGTGAAATCTTGGACGCACTGAAATCAGACCTCAGCCTTCTTTCTCTCTCAAAGGGCAGCCTCCCCTCTGAGGTCCAGCTGCAGTGCAGAGTCATCCTGGGTGCCTACAGCTCTGCAGCCTCTACAGCAAAGCTGTGAACCCAAAGGCTGGTTGGTAGTAGGGCCAGCTAAGCTAAGCTCTACAGCTAGCTGAGTGGCAGCTTTCTGGGGTGAACTCCTGGAGCAGACTGAGCAGTATGTGTACACCTACCTCCATGGGCTGTTGAGACAGCCCTGAGCTGCCTGGGCAGCACTTGCTCTCCCACTATGGCCTAAGTACTAGGGGTCATTCAACCTACTTAAGGCTCAAGTCACTCTTACCTCAAGGCCTTCTACCTACGAACACCACACAGCAGGGAAAAAAGCAGCAAGTAGTTGAAAACAGAGTAAAATAGGAAGAAAGGGGAAGTCTTAGAGAGTTCAGAGTATCAGAGCTGGAGATACAGAGCCGTTGGAAGACTAAAACAAGCTTGGTCAGGAGAGAAGGACCATGACAGGATGGGCTTCTCTTGGGTGAGATGTGCCATCTTCACTCTGATCCCACACTGCTCTCCTTCTCGACTTCTCCTGGAGGGTTCTTCCATACTCAGCTAGATCTTACGATCACCTCCATACCTCTTTCCTGTCCTCAGTCCTCTTCCTCTTGAACTCATTGTATATTGATCTTTTTAGGGACATATTCAACTTATAGGATATCCAGGACCCAACCCAGAGTAATCTTAGCTGGTTTCAGAGCCCTCTTTTTGGCTACTCAGCTGTGCCTAGCCCTCCTTCCCACTCTACTCTGGGAGTATTTCCAGAACTGCCTGCTCTTAGGAGGACGATGTTTTTAAATCATATTAGCTATTTTCAGCTAGTCAGGCCCTACCCTACTTAAAAGCATATTACACCTGCTGGTATTTAAGGTATCTTTAAAAAAGGAAACAAAGCACTAATACATGCCTCTGCCCATCTGTTCTCACCTCCACATGGACTCATGGACCATTTAGCATCTTTTTCTGACAGAACAAGTAAGAAGTTATCTTGTTATGACAGAAGACTGAGAGGAACTGGATCATACTTGGAGGATCTCTTTTGCAGGAAAACATTTTTAACACTGTAACAAAAGTCTTCGGTCAGCAAAATTTGTGAGCAGCAGTTTATATTTCTGTAGTAGTACTTTCCTAGGTCTGGATTCCATATCTTCACATTTTTGTTCTGTTTGGTTTAGCTGATCCCAGTTACATAACTGTTCTCTTTATTCAGTAAACTTAAAGGTCAGTATAACATAATGTCAAAATCAAGATTCTATCATGTGAAGGGGCAACATAACAAACTAATATGCTTTGAGCTGGTGAGCCCATGTGATGTGGCTGACTAGTTCCTCCCAACTTCCTATCTGTAATTGTCCTGTGACTTGCAGCCCAATGATATTATACAAGACAGAAGTATCGATGCCACTGCTGAGAGTTAATGCTTTCAGATGCCATTAGTTCCCAAGAAAGGAATGTTTTTCAGGTTACTGGAAACTGGGGAAACAGGGTATGTAAAAAAATTACAAGGGAAAAAACAAGGAACAATGGTTGCTAGGAAATTCATTAGAATCAACAGGCATGGTCATGCTCTTTCAGCCCTCAAAAATGTATCTCAATGAAGTACTGGATGTCTTCCAAAATAAAGTAATAGTAACAAGGTAGTACAAGTATATACCTCCTATACATTGTGGAGCCCACTTCTACTGTATATGTTACAGGATGTCCAAGTACAAAAAATAACAAAGCTGACAGTATATTTTTAAAGAAGTAGAACAGTAAAAAGTCAGTGAAGAAGCTCTGAAGTAGCATAAGAAACTCTCAGGTCCTTTAGACAAATGATGCAATTTTTGAAAGAAAATTTGCAAACAACAATGCTCTGTATAAATTTAAGAATCTTCACTTGAAAGAAAAAGTATCAGGATATGGGTAATTTCCCAGTTCTTCAAAATGATCAATCCCGTATTATGTGCATTTTCACACAGGAAATATACATCGGCTTATGAAAAAGAGATACCCATTGTTTTAAGTAGCATGTTGCTACTTAACTTCCGTTCACTTCTAGTCATCGGCAAATTTAGTCTGAGTTCACCTTAATTTTGTCAAATGCCTTTCACACTTCTTAGAGTTCACTGGAATTTGCATATGTGTTTGAAAGTTTTGCAGTATTAAGAATAAAGCAGATTAGAGAAGCTACATTTCTTTCTATGAGTTTTACAGTTCTAGACAAAGTAGTAACCACTGATCTGCTGTTGAAATTTTAGAGATGGCCATGAGCAAATATGAGCACAGAAAGATAAGACTTAAAAGACAGACAGAGAACAGATCTTAGGCAGACCAAACTCTAAAGATAAACTCAATCACCATCCTTGTTACTCACTTTTTTTGGTAAAAATACCAGAACCATTTTTCCATGTATAAAGCAACATTCATATCTCAGCACAGACACAACACTGTCACATTACACTCTCCAAATCATTGCTATTAATCTAGTTTAACATCACACTTTCTATCTTTAAGAAACAGAAAAGTTTTTTTGTCACTTTGTCCACAGAAGGTCACATTCCAAAACCACTCCATTTTACATGTATTAAAGACAAATTCATAACAAATGAAATCCTATTTTAACATATGACATGAGTTGACAGAATCACGGCTCTTCCACAATAGGAACAGTGGTTTTGTTGACTACGATTTCCAAGAGCTTGACCGAAAGCTGAGCCAAATCATCTGATAGTAGGCCTATTTTGTTATTTATTCTAGTGTGCAATATAATATTTGCTTAAGCTAATGATTTGAAAAACTATAATGCATTGTCTGTCTGTGATTTTTTTAATGAATCAGCCCCAGATCATAGCTCTTGTTTTTGTTCTCTCTTATCAGCGAGAGATGGAGTCCATGGAGGGAGATGATGACAATAAGCTCTCTAGAACATACCAAGCTGTATGATTCAGCAGTGTCTTCACAGACTGTAATTAAAAGGCAGCCAGACACACATTTTCAATAATTTGAAGGAAAGTGTTTTCTAATTACTGGGGTTTTTTCCAGTTGAAATACACTTGCTTAATCTATAGTGCAATCCATCCCTTCCTACCATTATGTGTCATCAGTGAATGTGAAGGTTTATTCAAACTCTGTGCTGTACTCCCCCGACCATTTTGTACAAGGAAGCTCCAAAGCATGTGTTAGCATTCCGAAGAATTGTCTCAGACAGTCTATATAGGCATTTTCAGTACCTTTACTAAAAATTCAGAAAGAATGGACAAATCCATTTGAAATCAGGTCTGAGAGCATTTAATAATTACAGAAGAGAATCATGTTATCATCAAGTTCTATGTGGAGTATATGCATCTATTTACACCTCTCTATGTAGGCGGAGTGGTTTATTCTCACATACCCTTGCAATGATACATTTACATAGAGCCTACTCACAGTCCGTATCAACTCTGAAGCATTTGGCACTATGTTGTGTTATATTTAATGTGAATACTTATGTTAAGGAAGGCTATCCCAGGCATACAGAACAGTAGTGTAAAAGCATTGCTTTCTTTCAGTTTCTCTCCCTTCCTAGTTTGCTATCACCATATTACTCTGTGCAACACAACACTAATTAATATTAAATTTTAACTTTGCATCCTGTGGAGCATAATTAAGTCTTTTTTTTTTTTCTCTATTGTTTTTATTTTGCTGATTCCAAATGATCCAGTTGCTGCTCACTCTTGGGAAGATGTCATTAGTGTGTGAAGGTATTTTTTTGATTCACAAGTATTTGTACACATTAATACATTTAGGTTTGGACTTGGTCTAATGTTCCAGAGCCACATGTTTCATGACCTTCGCTGAAAGGATTATGTTGGCTAAATTAACTGAAGAACACTTGTACTGCTGCTGATTCAGGGGATCTTGAGTTTTCAGTCATTTTTCAGCAAAGGCCCAGGAAACGGTTTCTAGATAGAGATTAGGACCTGAAAATAAATCAGTAAAGGGCAATCAGCACAGAGAGAAATAAAACATTTTAGTGATTTTTTTCCTCACAAGTATAAAATAAACATTCCTTTTGAACAAAGGGATTATATCAGCTGTAACTTAAAACATGTAGAATAACCATACATAGTAAAAAAAAATAAGAAGGTGAAGAGTTACCCAAGGAGGAAGGGAGTTCAACACTGGTACTTTGACTTGCATTGATAGTACTTAGGTTTCAACAATAGCCTAATAAAAGCTTCTGTTTTTTGGATACTTTGTCTTCAAGATGATTTTACTGAGGAAACCATGATGGAGCTTAAAGTCTTGGTAAACATTATTCCCATTATTAAATATTTTTCCTATGGTCAGTCTTGACTGAATAAAGCCTCAGGTTGTGGAGGAGCCTGCACAGGAAAAAAAAAAGTTGCCGCAGCTTATTTTGTTCCTAACTAATGAGGGGGTAAGAGAGCTCATCTGTATGATGAGTGTACTTAGTTAGTGATGTTCAGGTCCAGGCTTTATTAAAAAAGCCTCAGGCCGTGGAGCTGTAACAGGTAGATTAGGTGAACAGACCTCTGCTTGGTTTCTGGTGCCTACTTGGTTTACAGTCAGCAATAAATATTAAAGATCATCCTGCCAGGTCACACAAAAAGCCTCAGGACATATCTATAGTGGGGATTTGTTCTTTTTGCAGTTGTTGGTAACCATCCCGCAGAGCTGCTGCACCAACACCATCCTTAGGCTTGACAGGCAGGGCTGGAGCATGAAAAAAGGTAACTTCACGCTGGCTGCAGGCAGAAAGAGCAAACCACTGCTTGTGTTATACATAATGGGTCTGTCTGGGGCTATGTGCCTACAGACACAGAGGAAAATGACAACCTGCCCATACGAACAGGGACAGAAACCCAGACTGGATTTCTGTACCCATTGATATACATTCACCTCTTGATTCACAATTTTCCTGGCCATTCTTCTGCACACCTTTGAAATACTGACAGTATCTAATTCTGACAGCAGGCTTGGTCCTGCTTCTAATGAAATCATTAGAGTTGTTGCTACTAACATTGATAGGTGCAGGACTGGACCTGTAGCTCACATGCATCATGTTTCCTGAAATATTAGCTAGACCATGAGTTGAAGAATGCCACATGGTGTCCCTGCCAATCCTCATCCCTCCAGGAGGTGTTTATGTGGAAAAGAAATCAGCCTGGCACCCCTGATCTGCATTAGCTTGCTTGTGGTTAAGGAACTTCACAGACTTTAATTGAATGAAGTCTATAAATAATTATAATTTCTTGCACTTGGAATTGAAAAGGTGACTTGGAAAGGATTTTGCTTTTGTTTTGAGATTATACTTGCCTTCTTCCTGGCTTCTTTAAGAACATCGCAGTGAAAATGCCAAAATTTGTATTGTGTTTTTAGATTATGACATTTGACTGGTCTTCACATTTTTTTATGTACAGGGAAGAATCTCCTGACTGTCTCACAGAAAGAGCATTAGCTCCCACAATTTAACAGCTGAAGGCTCAGCATACACACTTCCTTCCTCCAAAGTACTACTGAAATAACGTAGACGTGAACAAGGGCACCAAAAGGTGAAGCAGCAAGAAATCTTCCCACTACCCTTTCTATTCCTAAATGCAGTTGAAAGCACTCCTCCCTTAAACAGTCTTTTCTTCTACCCTGTGTGAGTAAGTTAGGTGGAGTAAACATGTCTGTGCAGTGATAATACAAAGAGAGCCATGTATCATTTCATCCCAAGGGAAGGAGCATCTGGTGCATCACAGATTTGTCAGGAATTAGGCTGGGAGTCACAGTACTATGTTTTTTAACCTTGTTTGGCTTAAAACTGTTTTGTAATCAGTGTAATAGAAAGGCACTGCTGAGACACAGGGATTAGCTGTAGAGAAGAAAAACAGTAGTACACACGGCTCTTTGATGTATTTCTATTTGAATTAGAAAGTGCCACTTCAGCAGCTCAGAGAGCTGCATATAAAATCTCAGCTTAGCAATCACACTGTCCAGCACTTGAACTTCTTGCAAAGTGTTGTTGAAGTCAGAAAGAAACAAACTCTGAGCAATTTAGAAGTGCAATAAAGGATTCAGTATGCAATAAATCACAAGAAACATGGATCATATGAGTGGCTACAGCTATCAGTAATGTCAAGCATGTGAGTAGAAAGTATTTAGCGCTGAAAAATAAATGTTTAATAAAAGACATTTAATGAAAGAATGCCTGTTCTTGAATTAGAGAGTGGAAGGGAATTGCAGCAAGTACTACATATGACTTTAGACTTTCCTTTTGTGTGATTCTTTTGAATCCTGGCTTACGAACACAAGCAGAATGATCATGGAGACCTTCTGTCTGTGGAATATAAACTGTGATTTATCACCCTAGAGGAACTGCCACTGTAGAAATGCCTGTTTCAACATTGTTAAAAGCTGAACATATTTGGCAGTGGAGTAAAGAATTAGGAATTCTTTAAAACCCATCTTTTGATCCAAACTTGTGTTGTAAATAACACAGCAGCTGCAAAGGATTGTCAATTTCTACCATTAACTTGGTAGGCAGAGACTTTTCTTTCTATGAAAACTTGCTGAGTTGATTCCCTAAGAGCAAATAAAAGCAAACTATATGCTTTTTATTATTATTATTTTAGTGGATCTGGTCCTATACATATTACACTAGCAAATCCTTCTTAAATAATAGAAGTTTTTCAAGAATTTGAGTTACAGATTCAGGGCTAAGTGCAGACTGAATGGTTCCTTTCTGCTGACAGTCAAGTTGCATGCCATCAGCATTCCATGGAAAAAGAGAAAGTGTTTCATTTGCAGTTTTACAAGTTAAGTTTTAAGGAGAGAACATGGCCCAAAACTCTCCACTTTGTGCCACATAAATTCTGAGAAATCAGGTGGTCTGTCTGAGAAAAGGGCTGATGAGGCTAATTTTGGAAAGCTGCTTTCAGCTGCATCAGAGAGAAAGATCCAGAAGTTTAACTTAAGCAGAAAACCTAAGAACTGTACTTCCTCAGGTATGCGCCAGTGACCAGTTCAGCTGTGGCCAGTTCTGTTTCTATCCATGCTCAGCTGCATTTCTTTCTTCCAGTGCCAAGCAACTCAATACCTGGTTTGTGGTTCAGACTACAAAGATATACAACTCTTTGCTCTCTTCCAAGGGACTTCTCTTTCCTTCTAGCAAAGGCAGAGCCTTCACTTTACCTCAGAACCTTAGTGTTCAACTAAACAAGCAGAGTTCCTTTGCTCACAAGAAGGAATTAAAAGCCACACCATTGCTCACTAGAAAGGACACTTGCCACCCAACTGTATGTGGGTGCATAGCAGACATCTCTCTCCTCATCAGTTTGATACTCTGTGGGCCTGTATTCATTAAAGATAATTGAGTAAAATTACTTTTCAGTGTGAAGACGTGAACTTAGTTCTTTTTCCAAAAATATGAAACAAATCGTTCTTGGAGCAAGAAGTACAAAGCAGGCTGTCTCTGTTTTCTCAGTAACCCAGGCTGTTGACCATACACTTGGAGAAGTGTATGGTCCACTGAACATGAGAAGATTTTTTTTTTCCACCTATGGTATCTTCAACCTTTGTCATGGCCAGGTACTGATCAAGCTACTTCATGATCCATTGAAATCTCTAGGAATTAACCATTTCAGACATTAAACTTTTCACATCCTCCCCTTTTCACAAGCCAACAGTTTTGCTTATAAGTCAAATCTTTTTAACTGTCAGGAGCATCAAATTACCTCATAAAACATGAGGGTTTGGACGGAAAGCCTGCAGGCACTCTCCTGGCAAGACTGAGTCCTTCCCATGCCCAGTAATGAGGACAGCCAGGTACAATAATATGCTGAAACCATACAGGAAATGTAATTGCTGCTAAGAAAGGTTTACCCTACTCCTGGCAGCAATCAGAGGTGAAATAGATCCTTTTTGTTTCTGTAGAAATTCAAAGACTGACTACACAGAGAGAATGCTGAGTCTCAGCAGAGAATTAATTGGAACTGTGAATCTGAGGAATATAAGGAGTTTGATTTTCTTCTTTTCTGAGACCCAGAGAACAAAGTAATCAGCAAATATTTGGTATATTTAAGACAACAAATAACAAGATGTCCTCTTTTTCCTTTGATCTGTCACAAAAACTTTGCCCTTCTTAACATTTTCCAACAAATTATTCTAATTCTGGCTTCTGTGATTTTACCCTGAACTCTCACTACTCAATAAAGCCAACTTTCACCTGCTACATTACTATTTTGTAGCACATGTACCTTGCTAGCTGCATCCACAATAATATTAAGGTAGTTGGGGTGGATGGTTTGTTCATTAGTAGAAAAGGATAATCTTTCTCTCTCTCTCTCTAAGCTGCTTCGGGACCAGTCTAAGCATTTGAAAATGTATCTGGATCAAATGGGTGTCTGAAATCTAGATCTCAGTGAACAAGCTCCATGTAACAAAAATCCCTTTTTGTCAGGAGTAGAGGCTAGACATGGTGTGTCACCCATTCTGGTTGCCATCAGTGGACAGAGCCGAGGCGTATGTTAAAGTAGATTGGTAGATCCAGTTAGACATGCTAGTATGATTTTTCCAACAACGTTGTTGACTCACTGCCATTCAAGAGCACTATATGCAGCTAGACAGAAAAACAAATGCAAGGAATATCCTATAACCTACGTAAAGATGAGATACCACAACACTTATCCCTTGACTTTTCTGATTCTCAGCTGGAGATCGGAGAGGTCAGCCTTCCCATTTCCCTTTCTTTCAAGGTAAATTCAGTGATGTTCTGCCAGTTTTCACCTGATGGGGATTTGGCTCGCTGAATGTGAGACTAATGGCTTCAGCCTTGGCAGCGATAGTAAATACTGTTTCATGTTAGTTATGTATACCTCACACACTTAGCTCTAACTTACTGTAAATAGAAAGAAGAGTGTCTTGTTGTTGAATAATTTATTACATATTAAATATGGCCCAAGGCAATAGAGTTTTCAAGTTCCACAAAGGCCTTATATATTTCCTGCTGTTATAATTATGTAAAGGAAATACTGACAGTCTGAATTATGAAATATAGATTATCCATTCAGCAACAGTTCAAAGATATATTGTTTGTGAGGGTAGTGAATGAACACAGGGGATTTCAAACATCATGTGTGCTCTTATGGTAGGTACAGTATCTATTTGAATACCTCCTTGCTGTTTAGCAAAGTTGCAAAACATGAAGAGACCTTCAGTTACCCCAAGAAGTGGCCATGGCTGACACTACTGACTCATATCCCCCTTAGAAAAAGGTTTTTTTTTTTCTTTTTGTTTGTTTCCTAATCTCACTTGATCCTTTTTTTTTCATGTTTAATGAGACATAAAAATACCTTTAGTTTATTGAGCATCTTTCATCTGAGTAGCTCAAAGAATACCACATTAAAGGCTCACAACACCTCTGTGAGGAAGGTAAGAGGTACCAAAAGATTTTTTTCTCTTACCATAATGTGTATGTATCTCTAAAGTGGAGGGTAGTAACCCTTCTGAGAAGGAATGTATCTCAGCATTAGTCTCAAACTGCATATTACATTGAACTCATCCTGCAAGGTGCATGACTGACCCTCAGTTAAGAGAAATACTTGTGCTTAAATTAGAAGTGATTTATTTAAGATACTCATTCTTAAAATTTCAGATGATTAAAAGCTTCGCTTTTGTATCTCAAAAAGGAAAACTTTTTAGGAAATCACTGAAGTCTCAGTGAGACCTGAATAAGATAACAGTTGAGATGGATTGCTTTTCAGCTAAGGAGAAATTTTAAGAAGAATACATTGCCATTCTGGAATGACTTCCATCATAGTTCAATATGCATTATCTCTGTTTTAACAATGAGGAAGCTATGCATAAACAGATGATGTGATTTCCAAAGGCTGGCAGCAAATTGGCATGTTACAAACAGGAACACTCTGCTGGCTTCCTGGTCCCTACCTTTCACATTGGGTTGTACTTCCTCTCATGTACCTTTTAGAGAAACTTATACGCTCCCTTTTGAACCTAGGCAAATATATCCAATGATTTTAATGCTGCAAACCCTGATCTGGGATTATTAAAAAAAATAATTTAAAAAAATATCATCAGTCAGGAGACAAAGTTATTTTGAAAATTATGAACATGTAGGTTTATCTCTTGATCATTCAAGACCTATTTTTTGTGTATTTATGTTTCTTTGCTTTTTAAAACAGACATTTAATGGAAGGCTTTCAGAAAATGCATACCTTTGGTAGGAAGTTTGCTAACTTTCCCAAATCCTCCCAAAACATTCCTGGCCAAATGGAATTAAGAAACCTTCTTATGATACTTTTAAGTGATGTATCATGATATCTACAGAGATGATGCATGAAAAGAATTCTGTATTTCAGAGGATGGAAAAAGAAATTCGACAATCAATGACATGCCAACATTTTAACACAAAAACTGTTCGTGCTGAGTGACATTCATTATTTGAATACCAGATCAAATGCACTTGTTCTATATGTGGCATAGATATACCATTAGTCATGCAGTCATGGAACTTCACCCTCGCTATAACACTGTATGAAAGAAAAACAGACTAAGAAAGCAATTCCAGCTGTTATAATGAGGGTAAGTTAGATTAAGTTTAACTGAATCAGAAGTACAGTCACTGGGAGGGGAGAGTGAGAGAAGGCATTCTTGGCACCTGTGAAAAATAGCAAAACAAAGTGTGATTGGACTAAATATCAGATTTAGAGAAGAGGGCTTGATTTGCCCAAATAACCTCTCTGCTTTTCCTTGTTCTTAAGCATTATGATTAAGTATTTAATTATATTGATCATGTACTATTTTTTTTTTAATTCTGCAGAATCACTGCCTCATTTAGTGGGTGGTACTCAGTAAACAAGGCAGCTGTTCAATATTCCTTTTTATCCACTTTATTCACTGTGTGTGGTCTCATGCCTTATTTAGTTCACACAATCCCAAATCGGCCCTGGGTCTGGAATTATTCACCAAATAGTATGTGATTATGCAATTAAAGACTGTACCAAAACACACAAAAGAGTAGAATTAGGATTGCACACAGTAGAATTTAAGTTAGTCGAATTCCCTACGTTTTGAGTGCTTGATTTTTCCACCTTAATAATCTTCTTTCAGTAGTTTTGTTTTTATTTTCGTTAACCTTCTGAGGAAAAGTCTGTGGTGGACCTTCGTAAGCCTCAGTTACTAGAACTGCAAAATTGTGGACTAAGTTGTGAATGGTTCGCTGTGTGGAGCTAAAAAGCTTTAATTCTCAGTGTATCCCCAGAAAAGCCTCAGGACTTTCTCTGCTGGGTCATTGCCTGATGCGGCAGTATCATTCTTTCCTATGCCATTCTCCTAACGGAGCCTCCGGAGAAACAACCTCACCTTTGCTGGAGAAATAAAAAAGGCTCATTGTAGATCCTACCTAATATAACACCGTGTCTTACGGAAGGAAACCCACAAGGGTCTGGAGAGAGATGACGCATCCCGTTCAACAGGCCACAGCCAGATGGGGATGCCTTGAGTACGATGGCATCCCTGATCACAAACTACAAACTGTGCCTGTGGGTTTCTGGGAACATTCCTTCTTCCTCACTCAACAAACAGAGTGTATAAGCTGTCTCTCTATAATATTAGAGATAAAAGACCCATCCTGTCACCTACTTCATTTCCCCCATGGTTTTCACACGTTTTCACCTTATTCCCATGGATAAGGGATCTCAGTGTTAGCAAGGCTATTTTTTCATGCTGTTTTGTTTTTCTTCTTCATTTAATCCAAGTCTAATTATACCCAAGCATGTCTAATTATATCTCCTAATAGCAGGCTAAATAATTTCCAACCCTTCTTGGCTTTTACTCTGTTCAAATATTTAAAAGCAGGGCCAGAATCTCCTCTCATTTCTACCGGGCTACGTCAGTGAGTAAAATTTAGTTTAGACCAATGGAGTTGCAGACTCACAGTAGCAGCAACATGGCGTGAGAAGAGGGCAGTGTCTCATACACTAAGACAATCCTAGGATGCAATCACTTCGGTAATTCAGGCCTAAATTGATTCAATTTGGCAATTTTCCATAACCCAAATTTCTAAAGCTTTGTGGGAGAGAGGAGGTGGGAGTAGGAGGATTAATTCATCAAACGGCAAACTGATTATTTTGAATTTCAGGTGCAGAGGCTTGGGTAAACAAGTGCACAGAGGGCTCCAAGCGCACACTTAGAAGCACCAGGTTCCGGGCACTAGAGAGGGCTGTTAATTAATTATTGTCACGTTGTGTGGACTGTTAAACCACAATTACTCTTGCACCAGGGTACAGTTGGAAATGTCACCAATGTTCTTGCTTTACACAACCTGGTGTAAGACACAGATGAACATTCATTTAAGTTGTGTAAAGTAGTGTGTGTTCTGGCTGCTACTCACATCTTTTTTCCTCTTTATGTTGGCTTTCTTCCTACATGTATTGCAAAATACAGTGTGCTCCACTTACCAGCACTGTCTCCTCTTCCTCCTGTTTCACCTCAAGCTGTGAATAAACAAAGACAGCTGGATTTTTTGCCACTTTACACATTTAACGACTGGGTAAATTTGCTCCAAAACCACCCACCCAAGACCACACCTCACCAGTGGCCTGGACCTGTTCCCACAGAAGGAAACCTAAGTAATCCCATTCACCAGTATCTAATATGAAATATCCCATACCAAAATTGAAAAGATAAACTAATATTAAAGGAACCTTTCTGTTGAATACAAGCTGAAGTTCTTGTTTTGAAATAAACAAGCAGAACAGCTGAAGTTCTCATTTCCTTCCCTTGCGGCGGAGGCTTGCCCCACAAATTTATTAGGAAATTGCATCTTTGGAATAGGATGTTGAAAAAAATCTATAAATATAATTCTAGTCAATATTCAAAAATTTCTAGATGTATCACAGGAGTTCCTTTGGAGGTTTCATAAAGATTGGGCTTCAAGCATGAATATAACAGAATTGTTGAAAAATAAAATATGAAAATATATGAAAAATACAGCATTTGCACTCTTGTCTTTGACTCAGACTGAAATGCTTGAGAATATACAGATAAATTATTGCACGTCTAAATTTCAATGAATTTTCAAACACAACTTTTAAAAAATTGTGGACTTTGTATCTTTTTTTTTAAGTACTTTTGTTAGAGGGATTCATAAAAGGAATGTCTTTTTTAATATATATTTGTGTTCCTAACTGACTGCTCCCTGCAGACTTGGAGTTGACTGTTCTTTCACTGAGAATTCCACAAATAACTTCCTTCTTTCAAATTAGCTGTTCAAATTTCACTGTTTTCCAGGGGAATGAGTTTGCAGAGTTGACACTAGCAAACATTATTCTTCAAGGAGGCTTTTTTCTTCATTCTCCTTACCCCAAATATCTGAATACAATGTACCTTTGGAAAGTGTGGTAGCCCAAATATGTAAATGTACAGAAATGCATAACTATGACATCTGAATATCATGGAATGTGCCACATGAGAAAAAAAAAAGCATTTTTTTAAAAGCTGATGCATTTGCTTTGGGACTACAAAGACTACTACATTCTCAACCTAAGCGTATCACTATTATTTTATGTCACCACAGCACAAAGCCCACAGTATGTGGGCACACTGACAGACCTAACCTGGATAGATGTGTCTTATGTTAACTTCACCTCTGTTTTACAAATGTAAGCACTGGTTTTGGAATAGTTGTTATTTGCTTCCATTTGTGTTACTCTGTGGAAAGTGAATTTTTCTCTAGCATTATGGAGATCATATCTAGGAATTTCCATAGAACCCCATGATTCTCTTTCACTACTTAACATGCACCTGACACACCTTTTTAACCACAAAGTCTGGAGCGACTCTTTGCCTGAAGGTTTGCTCATGGTTCTACAGCAATTCCAAATTCTGCAAAGTCTAGAACAGATGCTTTAGTCTTTGAGTAAAAATTCTGCAGGTCTGCAGACTAAGTTAGTGACAGCTGATGAACTGATAAAATCAGTAGGTTTTTATATGGATCATGATAAATCTTGCAACAACAGAATACGGTGTTCCAAAACTTTGGACCCGGCATTAGCTTTGCACTATTTTATTTTCAAAAAACTTTTTGTATTCATTCTGCTCATCATTTTTATGGTTGGCATGGTAACTGCCTAAAAATGTGCTAGAGGCATTACAGCTCTAAGCTTTTCTTGTAGCCTATGATGCTTAATCAAAAAGTTTGCAATACATCCCAGTACTGTAAGTGGTAAAGCTAAAAATATTGCTCTCTTCAGAGTATAAACAACTGCAACATGCTTTTAAAAAGAGTTTGTTCTTACAAAGAAATGGAGAAACACCAACACTTACCCCTTTATCCACTTCTGCGCTTTACCAGTGTGCAGCAATCCTGGAAGTCTTGAATGTCTGGTACTGAGTAAATTTTTCCTTTATGGCACTATATACTTTTAAGATTGAGGTAAGTATGTAGGTTGAAAGAGTTTGCTCACTTTAATACGTGACAAAGATGCTATTTAAAGCCATGATACTGCAAATGCATGGGGGGATTTGCACAAAAGTGAATAGTAGCACATGGAGATGACTTACAATGGCAGTAACCTCTGTTCAGCTGGCTACAGAATTTAGTCGCAGCCCTTATAAATCATATGAGTGGCCAAATATTTTCTTAACAAATTACTGGCATTGTAAATATTCAATATTTCTAAGAACACACTGATGCAGACTTAGAGAGGGAAGATGGGGCCTGTGAAATCATCACAACACTTGATGCAGAAACATGTAACGCCAACAAAGGGCTTAACTGCACATAGTTATCTTTCAGATAAATCTGAACCTGTCTAAAAGATGGTACCAAAACTAGAGCTACCATAAGAACAACTTGTATGAACATGGAGCATTACTTGCTAGAATGAGATTCCTTGAATTAATAAGATGTGCAAAGAGGTTCTAGCCTTTGCTCCAGCACACAGGGCAAACGACTCCTTGAAGGGGCAAATGACAGCCCTCACACGGCTTGTTAAAGCCTGCAGTATCAGTGAAAATTTTACCTGTAAGGAATACATTCCTTTTTGGTACTATTATATAGAAGTCGGTAAACCAGGGATCACACCGTAACTTCTTTCTAGAAGATTATCATAGTCCATATTTATGCACCCTGAACTGCCACTCCTGCACTCAGCACGAGGCCAGGTGAACTCTGCTACTGAAGCAAACAAGCTCTTTTAGAAGGTGTGTGTCTGGTTTCTAGGGCTACAGCCCAGCCGTGCATTCCCTAGCACACAGAAAAAAAGTGATACAGCGATTTGCAAGGTGTCTTATCTCTCCTAAGATCCTGGTCTCTGTGTTCTCTCTTCTTTTTCTTCATATTTTCAGACAGAGATATTATATTTACTCCTGCGTAAGAGTCATGCCTAGCAGTGCATTGGTGGCAGCAGTGGTAACGGTGGTGACAGCAACTGTTGCTGACTCTGAAATTGTTGTTTGATTTGCCAGAAAATCCTATGCTGTAAAGCCTTACAATCTTCATATCTGGCAGTTTCAATGTTTTGATGCGAGTCAGAGGTGCTTAGAGCTTCTGAGGATCAAGTTTATCTGAGGTGTCATGTACGACTTGGGTAATCTGTATTTGAAAACCTTCCTTTGAAAGGTCTGGCCTTATCACTCACTGTTGTACTCTAACGAGATAAAGAAAGGCTTTTTGACTGTCATGTACAGCTCTAGTGAGGGTATATGTAAGCCTCTAAAATTTTTTTCTGGTCTTAAGTGATTAACAATTTAATTGCAAGAGAAGAAGGTCGTTTTTATGGTCCCAGCTTTTTGGATGCAGTTACCGTTTCCTTCTCTGTACATCGCCAATTTCTTGCAACATCTTTGATAAGACAGAGGCAGAAAAAAAGGCCAGATCCACAAGAGTAAACAGGTTCCATCTTCCACAAGATGAAGTAAAGACACGTACGTGAGAGTGATGGTCAAATACAAACACAGAAGTGCTCAAAACCTCCAGTGTGTTTAATATGTTTACTTTTGTTGAGGAAACACCGGGTGCTTGTTTGCAAGAGAAACCTTCATTCAAACACATAAGAGCTGATGATGTACTGGTGTGAATACAGTCTGTTTATACCGGACTGTAGGAGTATGCTCTCAATCAGCATTTTTTTCAGTTTTTTAAAAATCTAGGTTTCTTTTGGGAGCAGTCTTAAGGTATTACTAAGTATTACTTTATCACAAGAGGGCATAATTCTGCTCTTTATTAAAGCTATAAAGTTGCTGAAAAAACATTATTTATAATTTCATAAATTTTTACTTTTTAATCTAGTTTGCTAAGGAACGGGGGTCAACATAACCACGATGCACTCACTTGCCCATCAGTCTCAATGTCGTTCTATCCACCTGGCTTCACAAATTTCTTGAAAAAATTCAGAGAAAACAGACTTATTCTTAGGCCTTACAATGTTTTTAGATATTTTACCATTCCTCAATCTATGCAGGTACTACTTCATGAAAATGAGGCATGAGTTGCAGTTGAATTGCTCTTTAAGCAGAATAAGTTCCCAGTACCTGTGTGTCTAACACTGAGCTTGAGTTCAAGGTGGTGACTCCTTCAACTCAAACAAAACAATGCGGTGGCTCCCAGGACAAGAAGAAAGGCAGTGATCCCTTCTTCGCAGGACTCTGAGTCACCAACTCAGTCCTTGGGATTACAGTGCTTTAAAACCACTGCCTTTTGCTTACATACTCTTAAAATACACCTAAAGTAAAAAACAAAACAAAACAAAACAAAAACCCAACCAACCAACCAAACAAAGCATGCTGTTTTCTAAAGTTTTAATTATTTTATTTGTGAATACATATTTTCCATTTTAAATATAATTTCATATATATAATATGTGGGATACTTTGCCATGGGGATTGGAGGAGTTATTTTAACTTCTTCCTTAATTTGCAACTCTTCTGTGGCAATATTCGACTCAATTTATTTGGCTTCTTCAATGGTTAAGACGTTCAGGAGCATGACTTTCTGTTAAATGATACCTGTGCCACGGTAGTCAGAAAAGCTTCTCTCCTTCGATAGGCCTGATTCCTGCAAGACGACCTGAAATACAAACAGCCCCAGACCCCGCAGACATGTAACCAGGTCTGCCCTTAACAACATCAATGTGAAATTACGTATGTGAGTAAAATATGTGGATATGGGCCAGGGTAACATCGAGGGATGTTTGCCAGATCCTAATTGAGCAATAAGACAGGGTGTAGACTCTGATCCCATGCTTTGGTATGTTGCTAGGCAAAGGGCAACAGCCCTGCACTATCACTCAACAAGATGTGCTGTCATTGCACAATAACTCCCTACTGGGTGCTGGGATGGTTATAGAGTGCTATTTTCGGTGTATAGAAGGTATTTTATTCATGTATATTTTATTCTGCTGACACGCAGAGGAAATAGCTGCTTGGTAAATGTCATGTTATAGTAAGTACATAGTCTATTTTTAGCTTGACAATAATGTGAAAGGTGCTGTTGTTTACAGGCCACTATAGGTGTGCATGGTCTTACATACAAAAGCTGGATGGAAGACTTAAAAAAAACAATGCCTTGTTCCTGCAATGAGCTGTGGGCATGCAGAATGCTACCTGTGGTGACACTGAGGAGCGAGGTGTTCTGGAACCTTGCTACTTCTAACACTGAAAGTACACCTATAGCAAAAAAATTCCCAATACATTTTATGAGGAAATCCAGGATATGTAAAAAGATAACACTGCTCCTTGGAAGACAATTTCTCATAGGAAGTAGCATGAAATTGTTTTCAGCTTCACAGTTATCTTGTTTGTTTTGCTAATCCTCACAAAGATTAATAAAGGAATGATGAGACAACAGCAAACTGTAAGCACAGGAAGCAACTATTGCCTAAAGCATCTGGATATGATTATGTAAACACAATGTAATAAGAAAGCTGAGAGATTTAACTTTTGAAATCTCTTTTATTCTCTCCTAAAAAAACACCCTCTTAGAATATTTACCTTATTCCCCAAGTATCCTGCAAGTTGTTAAAACACTGGAATTTTCACTGCAAGTTCCTTGATATTATTGTTCAATCTGCCCTAGATTTGATCTTTTACCCAAACTTTTTCCAGCATGTATTTTGATATCTGACCCTTTACTTTGAGAGAGAGGTAATTATAATTTGAATGGTATGTTTTGAATCTAGCTGCTGTATGTACTATTTTCCTCCTATCTGCTGTCAAAGACAATATTTTGAACATTCATTATATGGTATGGTTTATTTTTCTCTGTCACTGAAACAGTGACCTCTTCTTTAAAAGCAAGAAGTTGAACATTATTTACAGTGAGCCAGGTTAATCACCCCAGTTGACAACTGTGCCACTCACTAAAAATTTCCAAGAGATAAATCTTTTAAGAATACTGTCCTATCATATATAAATGTTAGTAATTTTAATATCCATTCTACTAGTTTTTAGCTTCTTCCTCCCTCAGCAATTCTATTTGGTACAGAGTGATAGCTGTACAGACTAATTTTTTTAGCCCTTTTGTTTGAAGTAGGAACTCCAGTTTTATTAACAAGTCACTGAAATCTTCACTTTGTATGAAAGATAAACCAAACTAATTTTGACCTCTTTGTGGTTCTCTCTCCATAGATAATCATTACAGAACTTCTCCTTGTAAGGCTCCTGGGAGATTCTGTGATACTACTATCTACTACTATGCAGGGACACCTGATAATGTCTAAATTTGATCCTTTTCTCTGATCAAGTGATTCAGGTAAATAGAGGCAATAGGAAGAGTTTTGCATCTCCTAAAGCTGACCCACAAAACCCAACACGCTGAAGGAGGCTGTCCAGAGGGAGTCAACAGGAACCCTTACTCATCTTCACCCTTTGGCACATACTCACTGGAGCTGGGGGTATATTAGGCACGTGCGTGTAACACAGCAAGCCCCATGTCTTTCAGGCCTTACTTCAGGTAAGCTCATAGACAGCCATAGAAATTGTGCTATTTGTTATGGTTTCTGTAGCAATCTACTGCTCTGGATGCATACTCAGGAAGGAAGGGACCTGCATTCAGTCCGAACACATGCAGACCCAAAGTTTCCATAGGTCAGGACACTGCTGTGCCCAGGTCATACACAACACAGGCTCATCTTCGAACTTCTCTTGAAGCCAAGCCACTGGGACACTGAGAAAGGTGCAGAGGAAAACCAATGGCTCAATAACTTGGGCACTTCAGTAAAGCAAGATAAATATGCACCTCTTCTGTCATTTTATACCCATCTAATAACATAGAATGACTGGAAAGTCCAGAAGGGAGAAGGAGCTGGACTGGTTCTTGTTGGGCACTTCTATAGTATCTCCTCTAATACACAGAAAATCCTGCCTCAGTAGCTCTTGGCAGAACGCGGTCATTGGAGAGGCCTCTTCTGTGAACTTAGGTCTCATCTCTGCTAAGCATATGCAAAAGGAGAATATTTCAGTGGTAGGAGGCTAAAGATTTGGCCAGCTAGGTTTGTTCCACAGGCCCAGCAAAAACATTTGTCTGGTGGTATGACACCCTCTCTTTTCCTCTAGCTTTTGCTGTTTAAGCACAGGGCTGAAAGACCTCACCAATGGCACACATGAGACTAAACACAGACTCTGGTTTTTGTTTGTTTGTTTTCAAAAGACCATTTTATCTGAATTTTTCCGAAAAGAAACACATAAAAGAGGTTGAGGCAGATGTCTGGCAGGGGTATTTTCAATTCAGTTGGTTGAAGTCTGATAATGTTATAAATAACAAAACCCCAACATTCCTCTTGACTAACACAGTTAGTCAACCTTAACAACAGACAGTTAACTAACTTTGCTCATAATTGTAATAAGGAACTGCTGAATGCCAGACTGTTACAGTTTTGCCCATAATATTAAGTTATAACAGATAATAAAAGGTATCAAGATGGGCATCTGTCTCTCTGAATTAATATCGTCCTTTCATTTTTTCATTTAGATAAGACACCAAAAATGTTAAAAGCAAATAGTCATTCATTATATAAAGCAGCAGCTGAGCGGTAGGTGGAGGAATAGCTTTTTGTTCCTACTCCTAAGCAAACACACATACAGTTTCATTTTCTAAATTCATTTTATTTTGATGGTGAAAAAAGTGATCTCTGATGGCACAGTTTCGACAGGTAGATCTTCTTTGCAGTTTTTCCTGTTTAATCTCTGAAAGCTGATATAGCCCATTCCAATTGCCCACAGCATCAGTTTTATTCTCTTGAAAGAACTTGCTGTCTTTTCAGTTTTTCCTTAATGTTTTGAGCCCTTACCAGAAACGGCAATCTTCTTAAGGCGTTGGCAGAAGCCATAAAATTCACCAAATGTAAAGCTTGTGTCTAACCAAGTATCCCACTATCAGGACCACCCAAGAGATGCAGGTTTGTCACACACAGTATCTTTCTTTCTGTGATTTTCTAGGATTAGAAAGGAAAGTGAAGTTCAGGTGTTGATTAGTCAGGTTAGAAAAAGGTTATGAAGATCATTCTACCTAAATAACACAGTCATTTAGTTGTTTTGGAGGAAATACATTCAGGTCTACTTGTTTATTACAGTCAGTCCATTTATCAAGGTTATTTGATTTCATGCAGCCATCCTGGTGTTGGGGAACTTCCTCTGATAATTTACGACCTGCTTTTTTCCGAACTCCTCTCTCTGTGCATGCTGGCACTGGGTCCTATGCAAGATTGAAACCCCACAGGAGCTGGATCTGCACGTCTCAGTTATAAACGTGCCCCCTGACCAAGGCTTTGGGAGCTGAAACCTTGATTACTGCAACAAGCTGCCCAGGCTGAGCCACAAAGGCACATAGCTGTTACCCCACGATGGGATGGGAGGGGCAGAGCATTCTCCAGGAACTGGTCCAGGGACAACTGCTCTGTTCTGAAGTGAGAGACTGAAAATCAGTTGTGAGCTTCAGCTTTAATATTTTTCTTTTCCTAGGGAAGTGAGAGCTCAAGAACGGGGATGTGTCCGGAAACTCTGAAGCATTTTGATTGTTTCAGCACAGGCTGGGAGTTGCCACTGTAGCACCTATTGAAAAAACAGGGGTTTGCATCACAAGAGCAGGATGAGACATAGTGATACTTGAGCTAAGTCACTGCTGCTTCCCAGCACAGTTCAAGGTGATGACTAGTTCCAGAGCAGCTGGCATCCCACTATAGGATAGATCACTTCTTTCACTGTCTTGTACTGTAGTGATTATAATCTGCCAGATCAATCTTTCCTTTCCTGGAGCTGAAACCTTTGTGACTGACAGAAGATCATATTTGGAGGCTCCACAGTTCTGAAATTGGCTTATTCTGGAAATCTGCCAGTGTCACAGTCTGGCAAAGTAAAGGGATCAGAATTACACTTGGCTACTCAGTCAGTCTTGCAAACTGTTGCATCACCGCTGCAGGATGTTACAAGTTTTAAGTTTAAGGGACAGCTCTTTACTTTAGTTTTAGGATTGTTTCCATTAATATCTGCATACCTAAAAACTGGAAAAAATACACACTTTTCAGATCCATTACACTCTGAAAACATACAATTTCTCCGTTCAATATTCCTTTCCCCAACTTAGCTAGGGAAGCCAGGAAAATAAGCAATGCGAAATCCGTGTAAGTAGCTGACTGGGGACCCACAGTGAAAGATTAGATGACAACAGTTATTCATTCATGCCTTGTGAGACAGAAATAAAATGACTTTATGTTCATTTCCTCCCCACACCTCCACCCTTTTGTAAGGTTAACAGAAAGGATTCCTGTAGTACACAAGTTATTTTAAGATCTTGAACAACTTACAAATCTAACATCTTTTTCCATGTGTATAAATAACCCCACCTGTTGCAGTATCATATATATGTGATCATTAAAATAGATGCAAGTAAAAAATAGTAGTATACTACATTTCAAGCTAAAAATTATTCTAGGAACAAAGCACCATTATGAGACACAGGTTTTCCCATTTCAAAAAGATAAAGAGAATTCGCCGGTCTGAGGTGGATTTTCCAGTGTCAAAAACCATATATTTTTGACACCCATCAATATTTTCAAAGTTACTGAAAATTGAAAATGAAGAAATTTTCCTTGGCCAAGCTCTTGAAGATCACAGGCAATGTTGTGTCACTGTACATAGCAGGGGTTGCCGAAGTGGTACCAGGGATGAGACAAATTTGTCTCAGCTTCACAAATTCATGTGTCCCCTCTTACTGTTTTATCTGAAACAAACACAGCTCACCAGTAGATAATGAAGCGGGTTTTACCTGATTTTCTATAGAGATCTGAGACACAAACTGAGAAATCTCAAAGATATTTTGTGATAAAGTAGGTACATGACATAAGACACAAATATCTGCTCCAAACTCTTTGCAGACTGATCCTAACTATTCTCCTAGAGCATTGCATGGTGGAACAGCCATACTTCAGATGTGAAAGAGATCCAAGACCAAACTTCCTGCAAACTGTTCCCAGTGAACTAAAAAGCCATGGTGCAAAGGTGGTTATATTTACAGTGATATTTTGGCTTCTTTGTGTGATGGCCGTATCACATTTTCAGCACCTAGAAATCCTCCAGTTACGATAGTGTCTGAATGAAATGTTGTTACTGACGTAATAATTATCTCCTCACTCTGTCGCTTTCAAGTTATGACTTAATGTTGAGAAAACTGTGGGCTAAGTGAGTGAAATAACTTCAGTACCTTCAAAGGATGTGGTTAGAATAGTCTGTAGGGGTGGAAAGAGAGTTTCCCTTTGCAGCTGGTAGAGCAGCAACAACAGAGTGGCTTTTCAGTTGCTTCTGTATTGCAGCTCAGGGCTTTTAGCCCCATTCTGCTGTACCCACACACGATCTGGTGCAGTTATTTAAAAAGCATGTAGCAACCTCTCAGCTCAAGGAGTCCTTTCAAATCAAACTTCAGTCATCGAGGGGGCCACCAATCTGTAGAGTCTGTTTTTTCTGTCCCTGAGATAGAGTATCACATTGGTTCTGCTGCACTGGGACCACCCTATGCCCATGGTGGAGAAATAGGATTTGCTTTTCATTAATTCTGTTACTATAAAAAATTCCTGTAGGATATTCTGTAGCTAGAGCACTGAATCATTTCTGAAACTTCCTATTCAAATATTTGTTTTATATGGCAATGGTATTAGTAATGTGCAAGTTTTATGCACTGCTATTTCCTCCCACACCCATTGAAAACCAACAAGAGCCAGCCTGTCAAAATAAGCATGTGAATTATAGATCAGCTATAACATGCTTCAAATAGCCAGTGTTCCAGCCTAGGTAATACCGTATAACTCTGCTTTCCCTGTGCTTGTAAAATTGCACAGTCTACAATTCAGCAAAAAAAAAAAAAAAAAGCCTATAAGCCAAAATCTGGATATATTTCATCTCACTGGAGATACTTCAATCGGATGCTTAAGAATGGAGAATTTCCTCCTATGGTTGACGGAAAGAGACAGAAAACTTCCTTTTAGCTCATCTAGGATTTAACTTGTCCTTAAGGAGCGCCGCTGCTGGCCACTGATAGAGGTCAAGGTGACTCTGATTTCAACTGCCTCAGTTACATACTTCAGGAAGAAGAAAATGAGCCAAGGCTATCTCTAAAGATCCAAAAGACTTGTAGGAAAGTTGAGCTGTCTCTTTGCAGTCTGGCCCCTTTTCATAGACTGCGTCCGTATGTTGCCTTGGAGGCTGGCTCTGGCATTGCTCTGGGGTGCCAGCTGCTCCCAATACCTAATCCATATATTGTCCTCTAGGCTATATTCAAAATGATCAGGAAATGGGAGCAAGTAATGTGTCTGCAATGTTTGCTTATGTGGGGTAATAAAAATGAAAGCTGACTCTTAGGAACTGCAGAGAGGCTTTATGCTACAGAATGACTAGTTAATAAAATGGCAGAGGAAATCCAATGCTGATAAATGCAAAGCAGTTCACAAGGGCGAAAAATAACCTTAACTGCGTGATCCAGCAATGGGGTCTGATCTAGTCTTAATCACTGAGGGGACACAGAAACCTCGGAGTCATGAATACAGCCATAGTCACAGACTGCCACATTCAGCATAGCAATTAGCGGTGGTCAGAAAAGCAAGTCAGTATCAACAGCTATTAAAAAGAAAAACAGAATAAACCAGAAGCCAACAGCGTGTCACTATAAATCCATACTGCTGCTGTATCCTGAATATTGAGTGGGATTCTGTTTCCCATCCCAAAGGGTATAGCAGAAGCAACAAAGGAACAGTGAAATGAGATCTTTTATAAAAAGAATTATGAAATAGACCAAGATTCTTCAGATGGGAAAAGAGATGTGGTATAATACAGGGTCTATAAAATCATGAATGCCAGGGAGAAAGTAAGTACAGAATTACTATTTGCTGTCTCCTCTAAGGCAGTAAAGAGGGGGTATCAAATGAAATTAGGAGGCTTGAATGACACAAGTTCAAACAAAGAGTTACTTTTTCATATATACAATTAAGTTATGGAATGCCTGGCCACAGGATGCTGCGGTTGCTAAGAGCACATGAGGGCTTAAAAGCGAATCAGAAGAATTTGCTGAAGAAAAATCCCCTGATGGATATCAAATAGAAAGGCACTACTGCTGGTTCAGAGAGCAAATGTGCTGCAAATCACTGGGAGAGGGGCTTGAGACTGCTATGAGGGTGTGCCATTATCTGCTTGCACTGTTCTTGTCCTCGCATGGACAGTTGCAGTTGGCCTGTGTCACAGAGCAGATACTGTCCTAGATGGACCACTGGTCTGACTTTGTATGGTCATTGTTATGTTTTTAGTGTACCTACAAAATTCCGATGCTTGGAGACGAGAAAAGATCATTCTCAGTAAGAGCATATACCTTTTTGTCTGGTTGATGTCATCACTTAAGCAAATGGAGGGTAAAAAAATGCTCATGGAAATCCAAACAGGAAGCACTTTGCAGACAAAGCGGCACAGGCTGGTGCCTGCAGAGCTGCTACTCTTCATGCTCCATGGCATCCCAAAGAGACCTCTGCTACCTGCAGCCAGAGCACAGATGCAGAAGGACAATGAAATGAGCTGAGTTTTTTTTTTTCTTCTCCAGATTATGGCAGATCTGACGTTTATCGTTTGAAAGCTAAGACACACCTGGGCAGTAGCAGCACAGCGCTGAGCCAGAATCATGACAGACAGTAACTCTCCCCGGCTAATATATTCTGATGAAACCCAGGCCAGCACTCAAGGAAAACTCTCTGGTTTTAGTGCTCTCACAGACTTCAGTCTTCAGTGCCACAGCATGGTAACACTGACAGTATAGCACAAAGCAAGGCTTTGTTCCAAATGACCCCAAACTGGCTCATCTAACCAGACCTACCTCTGGGTGTAGGGTGACCTTCCTGATTAGCCTTTTAAAAGCTTTTCACTATATATGGCACTTTCAGTCTTGGCAAGTGCAATCTGAAGGGAGAGCAAAGGGATGTCTCATGATGCAAGTACTAAAGCATTCTTGGATTTTAAAGAAAAAATACACAAAACAACTTCCTGACTCAAAAAGAGCTGCATCTGGTATGGGAAGATTCTGCTTTAGACCTCATCCTGACAGGGAAATATTAATCACAAAATTTAGAGTTTGCTTAGGTGGAAGTGATAATTACTTAGTTTTATGGTTTATGTGCTTTTAAAATGTGTTTTACATGTAAGAGGGATAAAGTCCTAACCAGTAAAATTTATACTCATCGCCTTAAAAGATCCTGTTCTACAAAGCTGAAAAAAAAAGGAAGAGATGTATCAGTCAGCCTGGAGAAGAAAATTTAAGCCATCAAAAATGTGAATAATAATGTACAGCAACTCAGAAAAATACATTAGATCTTAAAAAAAGCCAGAATTAGGAGAGACACTCACATTGGCTAAAACCAACATCCTTCTGAGGAAGGACTGGAAGAAAGTTTGTATTTTGCCAATATGTCTGCAGACAAAGTAGGGCAACCAGGTAATTATAGGCCTGGCAGTTTGACGTGTATTCCAGGCAGAGTGATGGAGCTGCTGATAGGAAAGTCAATTAATGAAGTATTAAACCAGTGCTATTTAATTAATGACAATCAACACAGATTAATGGAAGAAAGATCTTATCAAATTAATGTGCTATTTTTATAAGACTACAAATTTGGTGGATAAAAGCAATTGTTGTAATATGGTATACTTTATATTTGGATGCATTTGCCTTACAGCACTACAAAAGATTCTGACAGAAATCAGAACTAGTATGATGAACACACCTAGCCAACCAACTTGTTTTAAAACTGTCTACCAGCTAGCACTAGATCTAACAGCCTAATGTAATGTGAAGCTACCAGAGAGTGGGTTCTGCAGGGACTGCTTATCAGCCTTGTGCTTATTAACAACGCTATTGGCAATGTGGGAGGGACCAGTGTCTTTGCTAATAATATTTTTCAGTGAACCAAAATCTGGAAGTGGACACAAGTGGGCAATGACTTCTTGGCATTGCTTGAGGAGTAAGTGCAAAAGAAGTAACAGGTGTTTCACTTGCAATGCAATGTAAAGGATCTATTTAAGAACAAGCATTTCAGGCCTTAATCCCACATGACAGGTTTTCCTTTGGGAAGCTGAGACTGAAAAATGAACTGGGGGTCCTGGCAGACAATCAGCTAAGCCCCAGAGCCCTCTCAAATTGTGTTGCCAAAAGGGTCAATGCAATATTTTTCTGTATGCAGAGGATAGCATCAAAGGGAGTAAAATTGTTGTATTACTTCTGCATTCGGCATTGGTAAAAGCTACTGCAACAATGTCAGTCCTGATGTCAGCAACTCAAGAAAGATGTTGGCAAATTAGAGGTAGTTCAGAGAAGAACCACAAGAATATGAATGAAAAAGAAGTCTGTAAAATGGAGTGACTTCACGGGGTAAGTCTATTTAGATTTAGTATATCAAAGTAAAAGCTAAGGAATAACTTGATTACGGTTTGTAAGTGCTTTCATCTGGAACAGACACTGTCTAATAGGGAGTTTTTGCTCTGGTAGAAAAAAATACAAGGAAATCCAACAGAAAGCTGCAGGTGCATAACTTCAATTATATTAAAGATATGCAACTACTGCTACCATTTACCATTCACTGTGATAGAGCTGGATGCTTTTCTGTATAGTACCTTCTCAAGTCCTGCTCCTGTTCAACAGGAATAAATTCCAGGTAAGCTAATGACCCATGCTGAACAGTCAGAAATGGTCATAAGATGACCATTTGTGAATGCAGCTGTGTAAACTATATCAACATACATTTCTAAGTAAATAAAATGAAGATGTTTCTGAGTGAAGAATGGGATCCGAATTTAGCTAATGGGAGTTTCTTGTGTACATCAAGAGGTGCTTTGTGAATGATGGGGTGGTGTTTTTTTTCTAGCTCTGCTTTGGGAACCTGCTCATTTTTTGGCAAAACAAGACTGTAATGAAATTTTGGAGAACTCCTAACATATTACCCAGTTGTCATGTTTCCATCTCACATACGCCTCCACCAGCACCATGTTGATGGGTGAAACTGAGGTAGCAAAACCTGCCTAAGAGGGATGTGGTTCAGGTTATGTACTTGTCTGGAAAAATTAGTTCCCAAGGCAACTTATTCCTAAAATGAAAAAAGGACATTATACCTCCCTAAAATAAAAAAGACCTTAATGGCAACTGGAAGTCTGAGTCTGTTCAATCCCAAAATGTCAGGAATAACTAGTCATGATATTTCACAGCTTCTCTTGTATATAAAGGTTTCCCTGGTATGTGCAAACACAACATTTCTTTTCCTGATCTTACGTCCATGGGTGTGCTCTACTCACCTGGCCCATTACAAAAGAAATAAACCCACTCTTTTTGTTCTCTTAACGTTACTAGTAAGCCTAAAATGTGGGAAATATAAAACACACACCACTTATACCTGACTAGTGAGGGAGAGCTTTCCTCAGGTAATTTCATAAAGCCAAAAGAAGGGGCTGTTCAGGAGATAATTCCATCACGTTAAGATTGATTTCAAGTAGTGAAGGATAACAATGATATAGATACACATAATGCAATCACTTTTTAGCTTCTGGGAATGGTGCCATCTGCAAATAATGAGAGTTAGTGGTAGCAGAGAAATGTAAGGTCTGCCTAGGGTACCCAACAGCCCAGTCTTGACGGTCTGATTTGAAAGGCAGTGTTATTATTTAGAAGGGCAATTTGCTTTTGCTTATGCTATCTGAGACCCACCAGCAACGCATCCGACATACAGATGGAGATTTCTAAACTACCAAGAATGACCAGGCTGGGAACATAGTGTGGTCATAGCCACAGCTAAAACCTGGATATGTAATACAATCACTTTGAAAAATCTAATACATTACTGAGATCTGGAACCAGAGGGAAAGATCACTGATTCTTGAGCTAAGGACTGCTTTGCTTCCTAGGCAGAACACACTCCCATATGCAGAGATTTGTCCTGCAGAAAACTAAGACACTTCTTAGGTCCCAGATGAATAAACACATGAAAACAAACCTCACAGAACTTCAGCTAACAGCTTTTTTCTTTACAATTTCTGTACAATATGACAAGAAGGCACCTTGCAGAAATGTTGGACCTGCTTCTCTGTACCTCATTTAACTGGCTTCTGTACATACTTTGTGGAGTGCTTTTGTTTTTTTTTATTGCACTGTAGTCAGTTGTAAATCTTGCACTGAGTTATTCAATAATACCTTTTTTTATTGAGTGAAGAATGAAGCCTAAGGCTTGATTCTGACTACAGATATGGCACATAGATATTTATCCTTATGTATCTTGTTGTATCCTTATTGCACATGCAATTCATGCAGTGCATGCAAATTGGTACATTTCTTGTCAAGTTACCTCTTGACAGCAGCTCACTAAAAAAAAAAAAAAAACTCACATACCAAAATTCAAAATTACACCTCGTTTTAAAGAACAGATGCTTGTGTTCATGTGTTTCAATCACCTTTTTTGATGTATGGAGAAAAGATTTGTCCCTTTACTGTCCCATGATTTATCATTTTCCTTAGCCTTCCTTAGTAACATACTAAAGTTCCAGTGTAAATGATCACAAAAAATAGAAAAACATATCCAAATTGGCATGGGAATCCAGCCTTGACAACTGGTGGCACGGTACTTGCAAGCATATTTTGAGCTAGCTACTTGGATTAATATTGCTGGAACAAGATTGTCTTCTCAATATGACAGTTCTCAACATTTAATAGTTGTTTAATGTTCCCAATAGGCTCAGCCCTGCACTTTATAAATCAGAGAAAATAAAATTAAGGTCTTTATTTTACCACTTCAAAAATTATTATCCTTTTTGTTCTGGCTTGTGTTTGTATGCTGATAATATATTTTCTGTAAAGGGACAAGGAGCAGACTGACCTGGAAAAGGAAGTCTTTTTTATGTAGAGTTTCTTTGATCACTCGCAAGACTTGTGTTCTGATCTAAGCTCATTGACATCAATGGAAGAAAGACTGCTATTGACCTGGGGGGGAAGGGTTGGCTCCTGTCCACACGGAGTCCATATATGCAGAAACAGATGCTAACAGATAAAACATAGTGAAAGTCAGAGTTGCAGAAAAGATACTTTTCTTTGCACAAGCTTAGGTTTATAACACAATCAGATGTCTTTTCACTTAATATCTTTTTCTTAGTCCCTGACAGGGGAAACTCCAATTTCTACATCTATTGTTGCTGTTTACCTGCAGAGAAACCTTGGATACAGAAAAGGGGAGAGCTTGGTGCATACTTTCCAAAGCATGAAAATGGAAGGCCTTCTCCATAGACACTCGTGAGACACCGAAGTATAGGAAAAAGGGAAAATAAGGCTCCAGGGAAACCTCTCCCTCAGTTGCATTTCCCACAGGAAGAGCCATTCCAGAGAGGGAACTCAGCACTATGGTAATGGACATGGTCATCAAAGAAGTGGGTAATTGCAGAGCCCACTTACAAGATAAAGAAACTTCTAATGGGATTGTCCCTCTAGGTGACAGTTTCCAGACGAGGCAGATGAATACACTGTAGTCCAGAGATGAAAAGTCGGTCAGTAAATAGTCCTAAAAGGAACCCTCCCCAGCTCACTTAGGGGGTAGAAGGCAACCTTCATTCTGACATGCATCAGTATCTCCAGAAAGGTCATGGGGACAGCATGATAGTTTTGTCATTTGCCATTCTGCTGGCTATTTCTTTGGTACCATTGATTCAGTAACTGTTTTATATTTCATATTCAGGAAATTTCTGTCATTCAATTGAATGAGAACATATAATGAAACCATACTTTCCAACACAGTTTACTTCAAACAAGAGTCTCCAAGTACTGTGAACATGACATTTATGCTTGGACCAGCCACTGGCATCTCTTTAGCCCAGACATTCTGGCCAACATGTTTCATGTCAAGCATCTCTTCTCATTTGGTTAATGCCTCCTACACAAGCACCACAGCTATGCACAACAGGCAGCAGTTAGACAAAACTTTACTGCTGTCTTTGTCTTCAGACTTTGATTGGACTTTTAGAACCTGATTCATTTTAACATCTCACATATTACATGCTGACTCTACTCTACAGTTTCAGCTGACTGACACACTTACATCAGTAAAAACAGGCATAGGATTATGTGCACCTAATGTCTCTATGAGGCATATGAAGATTTGTTTATTCAGAGCTTATTCCTTTAACATTGGACTAAAATGGCAATAGATTCACTGACATGTCTGAGAACACAAGCAGTGTTTACAAAGTGTTAGGTTTGGGGAAAGATACCATAGAAAAGGAAAGAAAAATTATTAAAATATGTTGGAAGAGATGAATTTACCCTATGGATAGATAACTGTGCCATTCCCAGCCACAGTACATGTATCTCTCAAAGCCTTTAAGGATAGAATGAAATCCAGAAACTGAAATTTATAACCTCTTAATTCCAAACCTGAATATTTATCTTTATGACAGGTGTATCCCATTCCACCCTGAATCACTTCTTCAGATTCTATTAAAAATCAGGAGTTTCCAACTAGAGGCTTAGAACGAACTAGATTTTTCATCCCTTTCCCCTCTTACTCCTTTCTCCTGTTGGGCCTCGAGGCTCTGGGTAGCCTTTCCAGAGTTGCTAGGGACTGTGGCTCCAGCTGATGCTGGGTAACTAAGAAAGTTAAACAGAAAACATGGGTCTAGAGAACAAAGGTTGATGCAAGAGCTTAGGTCTCTCATGCTGTGTCATAGTCAGGAGTATGCAGGGGGAGAGGAAGGGAGAAATTGTGTAAAAAGCCATCTACTAAGAAAAGAATGTTTGATTTGGATCACAGGATGTGAGACTGGAGAACGTATTGCATAACTTGATGGCTTGTCCTTATTTGCAATGATTCAGTATCTGGCACTGCTCATCCCATTTCTAAAAATGGTATTGAAAAGTGACAGAGTATTCAGAGGTGATGGGAATGACTGAGGAATGGGAGGAAAATACCTTTTTGTTTTACAGCAGATAGCAAAGATGCGGTCTGCAGGTCATCCTACAGGTTGTTGCAGATCACTGAGTCTGTGTCCTTGCCTGTTACCCAAGGGACATTCACCGGGTCAAATCCCAGCAGACTCTGTCGCCAGAGGCTGTTTCTTCATGCCAAACTTACTATAATGACAATCCTTTCTCAGCGGTATTTCTTTTATAACTGCATAGCAGGGCACATATAGCTCCTTGTGTGGAGGATGAGATATGGGGCGGGTGCAATGCTGTGGAGGAAGGGCTACCCCTCACCACAGCCATTTCTGAAGACTCCTCTGCCAAGACCAGCCCCAATGAAGGAATCCTCATTGGAGCCCTTTTCAGAAGTGTTTCTCTCTACCCCAAAGTGGGCACCTCTGAGACAGCTCTCTCCATCAGGGTCATTTAGTTATTAGCATGCTCATTTCTCCCTAGCCTTTGAAAACAAGCACCATCCAAACCCACAGGTCCTTACCCCAAAACAACCCTTCTCCTATTTCTGCTCCTCCTCTGTGCTGATGTGGGAAAAGGGGTGCTAAGACACAGGCAGCCCCTTGGCATCGCTCTGCAAAGGCTGCAGCTGCGGGACTGAGCCCTGCTCACCCTGTCTTCTTCTTACTGCTGGTTTATGTTGGGTGGGTTTTTTTCTTTGTCGTTGTTTTAAAGGGATTCACAACCAACACCCTGTCGAAAGGGAGGGAGTAAACACCAGGCTCATTATGAGTTCAGGAAGCCGCTCAAAAAATTTTAATATTTATCCAAACTCCTGTGATTTAAACAATGAAAGGGGAGCGGGTGAAAAAATCCTAGTAGACCACAGTGGTGCTGGGCGGGGACAGACCGACCTCATTCATGGCTTTCTCTGTGCAGAGCGAAAGGGCTTACGTTTTCCCTTTGCTTCCTCTCCCCCCCGCCTCGTTTTAATTTTGGGATGGATTAAGACAAGCCTGGAGTCGGGAGAAGTGTCCTCCCACCCGACTGCACCGGGAAAGAACCACTTTTGCTCCAGTAAGTACGCGGAGACCCACGCTGCCCGGAAAGAAAAAAAAAAAAAAAAAAAAAAAAAAAAAGATTTCTTCATTGAGAAAGAAAAAGCTCAGCCGCCTTGAGCTCCGGCGCCAGCACATGTGATAACGCACCCGACATCCCCGCCCGGGCGGGGAGGGGGGGCTGAGTCTTCTGTTAGGGAAATTTATTCCATTATTGTTATTATTTCTATTATTTCATAATTTGTTATTATATTAAAATTAATTAGTTAACTTCTCAGCCCCAACCGCAAGGGCAATACTCCGAGAAGCTGGACATGCCGGAGCTCAGGCAGCGGGGAGAGCCGCGTTCACCATCACACTGGTGCACACTGGTGCACACTGGTGCAAGGGGACTGGCCTCGGCGGGCTGCCCCCAGAGCCCCCCCGGCAGAGCTCGGCGGGGCTGCGGAAGGACGTCTCACCTTGTTTACCCCGAGCGCGGCCGGCGGCGGGGGGAGGCGGCGGGTGCCCGGGGCGGGGCGGGGCGGGCGGCCGGGGCGGGGCGCGGCGCGGTGGGCGGCGGGGCCGGGCCGGGCCGGGCCGGGGCGGGCGGCGGCGGCGGGGCAGTCAGCCTGCGCGCTGGGCACCGTGCGGGCGTGCGGCGGCCGGCAGCGAGGCACGGAGGCAGCCAGCGTCCCCGCCACGTAAGTAGCTACTAATACGCCGGGGAGAAACGATGCCTTGCTGAAGGGGAGCGGCGCGGCCATTCCTTTCCTCCCCCTTGTCCTACCCCCGGAAAAGAAAGAAAAAAAAAAAAAAGACTGAAACAAAATCTGCTCCCCGATTTTTAATTTTTTTTTAGACGATTCCAGTTTATTCCCTGTCCCCAGCCATTCACTTTTTGCCGCTGCAGTCCCTGCAGTGAGAAGTCAGCCCCCTTCTCGCCGTGCTGGTTTTTCTTTTCTTTGTGCGTGAACTACATAAAAAAGCTGCGAAGGAAACGAGCCTCCAAACAAAAATCCTGCTGTGCGATGGAAACGTGAAAGCGTTCCCCTTCCCTCGCCCGTGGTTGCACTTTTTGTTCTTCTATCGAGGCGGCCGCGACAACAGCAGCACGTTTCTTTTCGCCGGCGCGAAGCGGTGCGCGCTGCCCCGCGTTCCGCCGCTGTTCCCCGTGCCTGCGCGGCTGCCGCCGGTGCGCGGCCCCATCCGCCGGGGCGGCCCCGCCGAGCCTCCCGCCGCGCGGAGCGCTCTTTTGTCGGCCCGGCCTCTGCCCGCTCCAAGTTAAATGCTCCCTCGCTATTTCGCGGGGCATTTTTGGAGCGCCCCGGGCGCCAGCGGTGAGGCTCACACGCCATCTACAGCCCGGCCGCGGCAGCGCGGCTCTGCCTCGCCGTAGGAGAGAAACGACGGTCCCCGCTGCGCGCAGCGCGTTTCCTAACCTTTTGTTTTCGCCCGCGCTGCGCGCCCCGTGGGAGCGGCGGCCGCCGAGGCCCGGCCGTGCCGCTCCTCGCCGCCGCTGCTCCCTCGCCCCGGGCGCCGCTGCCCCGCCGCGCCGTTCCGCACCGCTCCGCGCCCGGCCGCCGGCGGGAACAAAGGGCCGCGGGCTGAGCGCTCTCTCCCTGTGCCCAGGACGCGGCGCTGAGGCTGGTCGCCCGCCGCCGCCGCGCTCCCGCCCCCCCCGCCACACAAAGGCAGCCGCAGCTGGACGGGCGAGGGACCGCGCTCCACGCCAGGGCTCCGGTGCAGCGTCTCGGCTGGTCTTCTCCATACTCATGAACATACAAAGGTCAACCCCTATCACGATAGCACGATATGGGAGACCGCGGAATAAAACCCAGGATTTTGAGGAGCTCTCGTCCATACGGTCCATCGAGCCAAGCCAGAGTTTTAGCCCGAATCTAGGCTCGCCGAGCCCGCCGGAGACCCCGAACTTGTCGCATTGCGTTTCTTGCATCGGGAAATACTTATTGTTGGAGCCTCTCGAGGGAGACCACGTTTTCCGAGCCGTACATCTGCACAGTGGCGAAGAGCTGGTTTGCAAGGTAATACCTCTCCTCCTTGTTCTCCCCTGGGTCAACCTGCTGTCGCGGGTTGGTTTCCTGTGTCTTGCAGGAGGGCCAAGCACGGACGTGTAGCTCAATTATTAAACAGTTGAGAAACAAAAGGCAGAGAGACAGGATTAAAGGCGCATCCTGTAACTTTTCCCTCTCTCTAGACAATGGCCACGTTAAAGCGGTGGCTCGGAGTCAGTTCTGCCTTTTACCCGGGGGATACTGTTCTGGAAAGAGACGTGCTTTAAGTAGGTCTTAACGCGAGTTCAGATCAGGAGAAAGCCTCATCTTCCCCACTCTCGCTTTTCAAAATGGAGTAGGAAATCCCCAGCTAATTTTAAGGTGTTGGGACCTGCCGGCTTCCTCGATTTTTCCTGTCCCTTGTTCTGTGAGTTGGGGTACAGAAGAAGATGTAGAAACCAGGGGAGATTGCCATCAGCTTGGTCTTAAAAGTGATTTAAAAAAAAAGCCACATCAAATTAATCAGCCTGAGCTCCCTCACAGTGGAGGTTGTTTGCAAACAGCATCCTCCCCCATTGCACAACTGAACAAGAATAAAACCTGCACACCTACGGTTTTTAGAAGAGCAGACAAAATAGCTATCGCACTCTTTGTAGCCTGCCTGCTTTTTGCTGCTTCCTCCCAAATTGCTTCTACAATTGAAAGGTGAACTGTGGGAAAAAGAAACCCACATGTGTGCATGTCTGTGGAGAGACGTTTTTCTGTTTTGGGGCTGAGGGAATATTTTTCCTTTGTTCCTAAACTGTGATTCTCATTGTCTGTAGCGAGCCTGACTTATGTCCAGCAAACTGAGGCAGTACCTAGTAGCAGTTTTTATAACTACGTAGCAAATTGCAACCTTGCAACACAGCCTGCAGTGTTTGTATTGTTCCAAAAATACAAAATTGTGCCATTTGGCTATCTTGGGCATATTTCTAGTGTCAAACTAACTGCAAAATGGAAAAGTAGACATATTATCGCTTATTTGTTTTCCAGGGATTAATGATAGTATTGCTGTTTCATACTTTCTCGTACTTGATTCATAAGAAGTTATGGACTAGGCTGTAGCAGGGAAGAGAAAATAATTGCTCCTGGTTGCTATTTGTAAAGATTGAAGTTCAGAGGGCAATTTAAATATGCTTACTGATTGAGTTATAAAACCTCGTGCTTAGGCAACCTAGGACTTTGTGTGGTTATTTAGGGGAAAAAAGGGCCCGTGACTTTGCAAAGGACTAATATTGCATGCTGAACTGAGTGCTTTGTTACTAAACTGAAACAGAACATGAGAATTTCTAGAATGAAAGCCCTGCTCGGTGCAGTCATACAGTGCTGCACTCTAGGACATTGGCATCTTTTCATGAAATAAACAGATCCCACAAAACTGCTGCTCTGCATGAAATTATAGGTGAACTTGGACAGCAAGTAGTGAAGCAGGGGCTATGCTCTTTGTTTCCTGTTTGGTTTGCAGGATTAAGGCACCGTTTTGATAACAGTATGAACAGCATAACTGCAGCTCACAAAGAGTGGACTTTATGTTTTTTCCTTCCCTTTCAGCTGTATGTTTTTGAGCTCATCCTGACATTTGAGTAGTATCAGTTTTTCCATATGTGCTAGGCATTACTTCTAGCTGTGCTCCAAAAATATGATCTTAGCCTGAATTGCTAGTTTGTGAATATGTAGTTGTCAGTCCTGAACTCATCTTAATTTAATGTGTTTTAAAATGCCTGCAGTATCCTGACTACTATTTGTCAAGTAGCCTTCTGGCTAAGAGACCTGCTATCTGGTATCTTACTGAAGATGCTCTTAGATATTGCTTGCAGAAACATTGGTTTGGATAACAGACACATACTGACGATTCTCAAGATTCATTTGGCTGCACCCGCTGACTGTACAGATGCTGTTATTTGCTTCAAGGCTCTGTGGCATCCAAACAATGGTAACTTCTCACTTCCACTTCCCAGCAAGAACTAAATCAAACTGCGGCTTATTGGACATTTGCTGAATTAAGGCCAGGGATCTTAAAAGCTGGGATACAAAGAAGTCCTTTATAAAAAGGTATTCTGGACTGTAGCAGCATGATAATGCTTCCCATCTCCCTACCCCCCTTTCAAACATAGGACTGGTACATATCCAGACCTACTTATTTAACATAGTCCGAGACCCACAAAATGTAACTAATTTATATCAGGATAATCTGGCTAGGAGGGAATTGCGAAAAGGCTTTTTTTTTTTTTTTTTTCCTCCAAGAGGGTTTGAGCTACATGAATGTTCCTGCTTAAAATTTATTTCATAGCAGTAGCTTTGTAGAAGAGCCATTCACTTAACAATGTAGTACTTATGAGTTTTGAGATACAAATGTCAATCAGTTCTCCTCTGGAAAGGATTACAGACCGGGGATTTTAGCAACACCCCCTCCCCACCCCAATTTTGCTTCCCTGGTGCACCATGTCACCAGAATGCCTCAGTGCTAATCTAGCCTCTGTAAAATGTGTTGGATCTGTTTGGCAGTCTGCCTTTATGGTTGTTTTCGCATGTGCCGGAATACAGCACCACAGGTATGGGGTGAGGAGAAAAAGGTTTGTGGGGAGGTGATGCCCCGGTTTCTTGGGGTTTGGGTCCTGTTCTGTGGAAAGAGTTTGTTAGGACTGTGCGCTGAAGCATTAAATATGACTCAGGTTTTGAAGCCTCAGGTAAATTCTGATTGAACCGTATCTCTCACACTCAGTTTTGAAAGCTTTTTAAAGCTTCAAAGAAAGCAGGGAGGTTTGCTTCTTGGAGAGGATACAAATACGAGCTGTTGGAATACAAATACTACAACACAAAAAGAAGAAAAACAATTGCAGTTTAAAGCAGTTGGTTAGAGACCTATACCAGTTCTTAATTTCTATGTTGGGTTAGAATGACACGAGACTACCTTAAATTATTTTTACCAAAGTAACAAAACACCCAAGAGTAAGTTACATATTAATAGAATTTTATGCTGGTGGAAATGCTAATCCCTTGTTTTGTTGTATCTCTGGAGCAGGTATAATTAAAAATAAAACCCACTCCTATCAATATTTTGCTCATATTCTCTTTTAGCACCCTGACTTCTGTTATTCTCAATGAAGTCTTTCTTGTTCTTGTAATGTGGGTATTTCTCAGTTGACTCAAATACTGATTCATTCGTCATCACTAGATTATAGTAACTTTTTATATTTGGGTTTCCCAGCAGCCTTTTTAATTCTTACAGCTCATTCATAAGATCAGTGATAACATACTTATAGTAAAGGGACACTTTGCTTTTAATGGAGTACTTGATTGAAATGCAGAGAGTTCAGGGTGGTTTCGTCTTTGCCTTTTGAAGGATGTTTGTCTGCACTCCAACAGGCAGGGCTATTTTTTGACCTTACAAACAGCCATTGTAAAACTGAGACTTTGAAAGTGAAAGTGACTTTGCTGTTTGCCAGAGATGAAAGAAAGGCAGGAAGTAAATATGAATAGCAATAGATGATGTTTTAAACCTGAAAATACTTAAAGCTCTAATGGGTTAATAAAATCAAGAGAGAGGCATGTGTATCGGGTGGGTTTAATACGACAGCTTCTCTCAGTACAAAGCTACAGGCTGTATTCTCTATGAGTTTATTTGGATGGAAAATAGAAGATAAGCATATTTCCTTCTGTGTATTGCCTTTCTAAGTTGCTGGTATTCACAGCTTAATTCAGATTACATTCTAAATTTGATCAGCTATTAGCTAATCAAACTATTCTTGCCCCAAGTTTTGAAGATGAGCTTTGGCTGTCAAGGTTACGTGTGTGTTCTGTGTGGGGTTGTATAGTCTGTTTTGTCATCAGTGCCGTGAGCTTGTGACATCCTGTTTACATCGGTGCAGCTTTAGCAGCAGCATAAATTGTACTTAGAAATGGTTCTGTTAACAGAATTAGATGTACAATAACTTCACTGTCCTTCATGTCTCTAACCCTGGCTTTACTGTCATTGTTCCTGCAGGTGTTTGACATTGGCTGCTACCAGGAGTTATTAGCACCATGTTTTTGTCTGCCTGCACATAAAAATATCAACCAAATTACTGAAATAATTCTTGGGGAGACAAAAGCGTATGTGTTCTTTGAAAGGAGCTATGGGGACATGCATTCGTTTGTTCGTACCTGCAAGAAGCTTAAAGAAGAGGAGGCAGCCAAACTCTTCTATCAAATAGCTTCTGCTGTTGCACACTGCCATGATGGAGGACTGGTACTGCGAGATCTCAAGCTGCGAAAGTTTATTTTCAAGGATGAGGAAAGGTAAGAGTCTCCTTTACTTTACAGGTTGCAGTGCCTGAGGTCAGATATTCAGAGTTACAGGTTGCTGTACCTTTCATTGACACTGTACTGTTTGTTTGTGGTACACAAGGTGTTACACTTTCTTTATTTTCCTCTGCAATCTGATCATGGGATGGATCTGCCATTTAGCCTTCTGGCTTAGGCTTTGGAGTAAAGTTTAGAGTGCTGTTTGCATCTTTGCCTGGCCTCTGGAACTCCAACCAGAGGAGCACCCTCGTTCCTAAGGAGGGGACATCTCCTGGAGGAAGGCTCAGCATAGATGTCTGCAAGAGCTGCGCCATCATAAATACTGCTAGTGTTAAGAGAGGGAAGGAGCAAAAGATCCAGTATGTTGAAGAGGGTTGGGGACTGAAATGTCTCATTCCATCAAGGAGGCATGAAAAGGAATAACAGCGCAGTGGTTAATGATGATACAGGCTGGGGAGAAGGGCCACCAGTGCTTTGAAGGGCTGCTTTGAGGATAGCTTCTTCCTTCCTGTGCTGGGAAGGGTCTGGAGGCTGCTTCCGAGGGTATTATGTGGTCACTAATCACACTATGACTAAAACTGCCTTGCTGTGTGGGTGCCTGTTTTTAGTACCAGAGCTGTTGTGGTTCTTGGGGAACTACTTTTTCGTTTTGGTATCTCCACCCTGCATGCTCTCCTCTCAGTACTTGGGTGCTCAACTATTCGGGGAAGGAGTATGGGAGGGCAGGGCAAAAAATAATGCTGGCTGCTCTAGATATTCTGTTGAAGTGCTGTTTCTGAAGCTGAGCCATAGCTATACTGTTGCACCTCTGGAAACTTTGTATCTCTTTCCTTGTGGTTTCCAGTTTTCATCATGTTACATCATATATTCACTTGCAACTTCCACACGAAGCACTGGAATAATGAACACTCTTAAAATTAATGTCAGGCTTTCACAGAGGGATTACATTGGAAGATGACCATTAGGAAAAAAAAGGCAAGTAAATGGGGACAGAGCCTGCCTTTGTTGCTTTTTCATGTCTTGGTAGAAGATAGGGAAAATTTTTTCCCTTTTAGTTAAATCCTATAGATTGTCTGAAAGCTTATTCAAACTGTTGCAAAGTGAAATGGATGTTCTGGAGAGCTTTGTTAAAAATAACCAGTGCATATCAATTCCATTTGGGGCTGTTTGGGGAAGTTATAAGCAACAGCTGGGGCACATAAGTTTTCTACAGGCTCAGTAAGTCTGCGATCTAAGGATTAGAAAAAAACAATACACAATTTAGTCAGGAAAGAGAAGTTCCTGGCCTTAAAATATAAATTGTAACCATCTATCCTGTTTAAATATTCTGTACTTAAATTTTTCTACAAGCTCAGTTTTTCAAAATAAACTTTGCCTTTTAATCTCTTTACAAACTGAAAAATATGACATATTTTCACTTCTTAATTCAGTTCAGGCAATTTTCGGAAAAGCACATAGCTATTCCTTATTTTTCTACTGCGGCCCCAATATATATCATTACACATTCCTCCTTCCAAATAAAAAAAAAATGTGAAATGAAACTTAGTGTCCATTCAGAGAGAAATGCAAAGCAGATGATGTAAACTGCACTTTCACAACTTCTACTCTGAGTTTAATAATTAAACACCATTATAGCACCCTTGATGTAGATAATAAGGAAACTTGTACAAAATAGTTGAGGGAGGGATTGTTTTCTGTTGTAGCTGATAATGTCATAACGTTAAAATAGATTTTTTTTTTTTTTTCCTGGGGATGTAAGTAAACTTGCGTGGTTTTTTATGAAGGACTTGGAGAAGCCCCAGGGCTCACTCTCACTTTCTGCTGGAAGCGGAGGCAGCGTGAGCCCCGAGCAGCGCGGCGGGTGCAGACATGGGCCCGTGCTGAGCACTTTTGAACTCCTACCCCGCTGCTTACTAAGAACTGAATGCGAGACCAGGCACAGGGCCAAATCCTTTAGCCACCCAAGAAGAGTGGTGCGTACTATAATAGCAGTGTTTGCTTTTATGAATGTTTCTAATGTAACTGTAATCTGCAAAATCACACAGCTACTCACTTTTGAACAGTGTCTTCTAATTATACAATAATTCACTTGAAAGGTCAAATACAACTTGCTGGTTATTTTTAAGATAACCATAATGCCATTTTCTTCTGGATGTAATGTTGATTTGTAAGTAGAGAGGTATTGTAATCCTTCCTCTGCTAAATAAACAGAGATGAAATAGTGTGAGATAGAAATAGAAACAAAGAGCGACTGTCTTTTTTCACATACTCCAATCATCAGACTGTTTTCAGTCATCACTTCCAATCTGGTGCTGTAATGAAGCTGAAGAATCTTTGTGGTCCTTGTGGACTCAGGGAGGTGTTTGTGTGTTGTTTGCACCCCCTCTAACCTGGTGTTTCCCTGAGGCTGCGGGTGCTGGTACCCACATGCTGAGCAGGCTGCCTTTCAGGATGTCCCGTCAGCGGCAGTGCCTGGGAGGTGGGTGCCGCACGATCTGTCACTCTTTGGTACTGGTAATGAACCAAGGAGGAGGAAAAGAGATGAAAATGATGTTTGAGAAATGCATGTGAACTTTGCTGCTATGTGTCGCCTGTTCTTCAGTGGAGCTCTTTCTCAGTAGTTCTTTTCCTTACTATTTCTTCAAGTCTGTTTTTCTGCAGTTCGCCTTTAGTATCTACTGCTTTTAAACTTTCTCTTCTTGAAGATTCTCACAGCTTTTATTTTGGTAGAAGAAAAGATGGGAAATCCAGTGTGCAAGGCAATACATGAGTGGAAAACTCACTGCTTTTATTTTTTTAGTAAGATAGTTGTCTGCTCTTAGCTGAGAGATGCCAGACTGGAGGAGCCAGAGAGAATGTGAAGGATATATGGAAGCTGTTCCATTCGTTTAAAAAAGAAAATCAATTAAAGCGTTTCTTAGTACATACTCCTTCCATTGATCCTAACGATATCCTGGTAGTTCAATATGAAATCAGAGCTCCTGGAGTGTTGGAGGCAGCATTGAAACTATTTCCTCCATATTCCCATTATCTAAATTACAGCTGGAATTTGCAAAGCTTCGAGCTCCCAATCTAGCAGCAGTCATGAGTGCTCTTTGTTCCTCTTGAGGTCATTGCTAAGAATACATGTTATTTGGATGCTGCTAATTGCAGGGATGTGATGTTTGTAATGAACTGGGGAGTAGGAAGGTGAAAAAAGTGAAGTTGGAGGCTGGTAGTGCTGAGCATTTTGTGGGGATCCTATTTTTTCTAGTGATGTTCTACTGATGTGCTAAATGAAAGGTAGACTGTGCTGATGCGTTATGTCTTACTATGCATATGTGTAAATAAATTCAGCACTTAAAATGAAATATAAAATTCCATAGCACAGAAACCAACAAAACCAATTTGTTTCAAGATACGTTATCTATAGCTTCTTTTAATCCTGAACTGCAGAAAATTTGAAGATAAGGTAAATTGCATCCCATGAAAATCATGTGTGCTGTTGCCAAGCACCTTAGGTTGGATTGTTTGTTTATTTTTTTCTTTTCTCCACTTTGTTTAAAAGAAGGTTGAGGGATTATGTTTTTTGGGATGTGTGTGTATTTGTGGTCTTTTAATATTGAAATTTCAGAGTTGAGCTCCTTAAACCTGCAGTTGAACTTGATGAAGCAGAACTTCTAAGACATTACAGCATGGCTGGAAATGTTTTGTAAGACTGGGTTAGCAAGCAGCAGCACATTCATTAAATGAGGCCAGTGACATTCAGAACACTGAAAATATGGAAAACAACACTGACTTGCCATGCTGGGTCTCACCAGACTTTCTAAAGTACCTAGAAGATTCTTAAATATTTTTAAAAAATGGGTCCTTAAACTTTTAAATAAAACTTCAATCCAAAACAGTGGAGATGAGCTAAGATAAAACATGCAGTTTTGAACATTTTCTGTTTCCGTCCATGTTGGTCATTTTTTCTTGTCCTGCTTATTAAACCAGGTCTGTGTTCACGTTGCGGGGCCTTTGCTTTTGCTGATTTTTTGCTGTGTTCGTGTCATGGTATTTACAGTTTTCTTCGTACAGCCTGTCATCATAGTGGGCCCTTGGGCAGAGTGACTGTGCCCTTCTCCTAGCTGGTGTCCTGTGAGGATGTTGCAGAATGGCCAGGGTTTTTTGGGTTGCATTAAAAATAGCACTACATACAGTATATAGCTAATGAAGCACTTCATCAGTCTGATATGTAGCAGATGTTTTGAGAAGGAGCCACCTCGAATATCTCAGAATTAACACAACTGTTTCTCTGTTGGTTGTTCCAATGGTTTTCTTAATATAAGACCATTTCTGCTGTCAGAGAATTAATAATTTCTTTAGTGCGTTTTTAAGACTTTAATTATATTAAAATATTAGCTGTCGTAATATTTGAAGCTTAAAGAAGTTTTATATTCATCATACTTGTTGAAGGTAAAATTAAAATAATTTTGGTATTTAGATATTGTAATTTTCCTGTATTCTTTGTGTAAATATGAGAAATGGTAGGCAGGTGGGATTCAATAAAAATAAACAGAACTTGATACTTTTTGCTCTGCACCCAGGGGAATGCAGCCAGTACAGTACACTAATTTAGAAAGCCTGTGTTAGCATAACATATTTATTTGGTGCTCTTCACATTTTTTTAAATTCTGTTTTTACTCTAGAATTTCTCAGCTTTGAGTGGATGATGCTTTAAGGTGACCTAGTTAGGTAGTTTGCAATCCTAGTGATACAAACCTGATCCCGTGAAAAATACAGAATGCATATAGCATATACTTTTTCCAAGTAGACTTTTCATTTTCTTATACTTAGTGGTAGAGTTTCCTCCCCAGTATTTGTCAAATTGTAATGTAGTCAGTTGCTTTTTCGCTGTGGTGCTAGAAACTGCTGTTTTATTTACAATTCAGAAGAGAACAGATAAGTTAATGCTTTTCCTAAGTCCTAGAAAGAGAGTCCTAATGTGGAAGAAAATTAAACAAAATGGGAGTTCTCTTTAAATACCAGAAGATTGTGGAGTCTCCTTCTCTGGAGACGTTCAAAACCTGCCTGGACGCCTTCCTGTGTAACCTCATCTGGGTGTTCCTGCTCTGGCAGGGGGATTGGACTAGATGATCTTTTGAGGTCCCTTCCAATCCCTAACATTCTGTGATTTAGAAATAAAACCAATCTCTGCTTGTTTTGTCATTTAAGCACTTTGCATTACCCTGTATGGGGTCACAGGATCAAAGAGCATAATTTCTTCAGTGGCAGAGAATCATAGGTCAAATTTCAGCCCAGAAATTACTGTTATATTGCATCTTCCTAGAATATGGGGAGGAAAGCGAATTTCTTCACAGGCAGCAAATCTCTGCTGTCAGACTGGATAGAGGATGAAGCAGTTGCACAACTGTTCTCTGCAGAAGGGTTCATGCTCCCTTTTGCCTTCATGCGGTTTGATTACCAAGGCTCTGTTTCCTTGCAGTGTTCCTGGGAGAAACACATTTTGGATTTGTTGAGTATGCAGTACCCTTCCCAGGGGGGTGCAGGAGGCTATCTGCAGATGTTGAACATCACGCCAGCCCTGTCAAGTGCTTAAATCTCCTCCCAAGGGTGTGGATAGTCACAAAGGTTAAGGGCTGTGCCTAAGGTCATGAATGAAAGCAAAAACCAGGGAAAAGTTGGCTGCTGGCTGGCCCTGGGATGAGGATCAGAGCTCTAATGGAACTTGAGTCAACTCCAAGGCCCTTCAGCCAGACCATGAGTGGTGAGAGCCTTTGCTGTAGCACCCAGTTTTGGAGTCTGCAGCAGGTTTTGCCCTCAGACTGTTCTCTCCTAGATATTTGGCTCATAGTTGGACATGTATCTTTTCTTCTTCAGTCTTTGTAGCCTCAAGCACTAGCTCTGCTGAAGGTTGGTGTGGAGGTGCAGCCTTGTGCCCTGCTTGGAGCAGGATTGGGGCCCTGCTTGGGGACCTGCCTTTAGTCTGGGCTGTACTATTGTGGACTGTCTCCATGTCCTGTCCGCCATCCCTGGCCATGCTGTGTGACTTTTCGGGAGCTGCCTCTGGCTGAACACCGTGTTATGTGTTGGCTGTTGTGCCAGATGTGGTTGGCATGTTTGGGTGCCCGTTACAAGATGCCCATCATGGGACTGATCTGTCCAATGATAAGTGCTATGCAGTGCCTGGAAGTAGATGTCTCTTAAGACACCTTGCATTAGGAGTTCAACACCTGGTTGTTTTGAAGACTTAAAAACCTCCATCCATAGACTTGGTGCAAAATACTCCATATTGACTTTTGAGCAGAGACTGAAGACTTCTGTGTTAGGGGTGAGGAAGGGGGAGGTAGGCAGCTCAGCTGGCGGTGGCTGTAGTGAACTGTCATGGTGAAATTTTTATGCAGCTTTTTCTTCTAATTGTCCTTATTATGACACCATGAGATTATACTTCAGGCTTGGGAGAGAGAGGAAAGGTGGATATTGTAAACAGGAACCAACCTGGGGCATGTTCGGTCTTAAGCACCTTCTTTTTGGTAGATGTATATTGCTTGGAGACAGGTTTACAGACATCTAAGCAAAAGGTTTCCAGTGGGTTTGTGAAATAATGGCCCTGCTTTATCTTGGAGGTGCTGTGTACCCACTGCAGGCTCAGCAAGTGCAGGGCTTTTTTCACAACATGCAGTTATGTTAACAAAATAATATTTTGATCTCCTTTCCCTGTGGAGCTTCACCATGCACTGTATGAAAAGACCTAGAAGAGATGGTGAACACAGCATACAGTTGACAGCAGAGCCTTTTAAAAGTCTGACCTTCAGTGTGATCCAAAAAGATAAAAGTGAATGAGCTGCTGTGAGCCAGATGCTTATGAAAAAATGAGCTTCTTGCAGTTTTGAAAATGAGCCCCTCTGTGAAAGGGTCTGCATGGGATTTCAAAGCTGTCACCCCAACACATGCATAGCTACCTACGTTTTGGGGAATGTTTTGTCTTCTTAGGCAACGAGGGCATGGAAGAAACTAAGTATATGGCGTACAGGACAGGCTGTTCCCAGCAATCCTATCGGAGTGTTGTGGGGAATTTGGGGACCCAGCCCTTGCTGGAAATGTGTGAGGGGGTGGTCTTAAGAGCATTTTTTTACAGTGGATGTCTGTAGGAAAAAAAGCTAGCTTCAAGCAGGTTAAAAGCCCTAAGTTGCTGGGTCTTGCATGTCAGCAAGGGGTTGCGGGGCAGGGTTGAGTGTGCTGGTAAGCATCCCTTTGGAGCAAGGGTAGGAAATAATGTAATTTTTAGAGGCTTCCTCATTCTGCGGAAGTACCAGTGAGGGAATCTTCCCATAGGAAAAAGGTTCATCCTGTAAACCTGTACTGCTTGCAAGTCCCAGTTGTCTTTCGAAACATATCCTTGAGCCTGTTTCATTATGCAAGAGACTGTTTGTCTGACAGCCTTTGTGCAGGTTTGTTTGGTTTTTTTTTCTCCCCTCAAGTTGCGTATGATGTTGTATGGTGAACTCCCAGGCTGTGTGCTGTTATGCACTGGAAGGGATCTTATGGTGAAAGGAGCAGGATTTAAATTGATAGCATAACATTTCCCCTCTGATCCTGTGAGCCTCACTGCCCCTGGAGGAGCTCGGGTAGTTCTGAGTTCAGAATGAGTCTTTGCACCAAGCTGCAAATCATCTGCATAGGGTTTCATTAGCTGTTTTCCCCATCTCAGTGTCTCTGTGACAGCAACCTACTTCTGCGTTATTTAGAAGAGATTTCTTTAGTTAAAAAAATCAATTAGCAAAAGATAACTGTTTCCATTGTCGAGCTTCCCTTTTATTTTTTTTTCCCTCCTTGTGACTCTTACCCTCTTGTGGCATGATTGCATTCATACTCATCTCTTCTTTATGATGGGGTACTGGCAACTGACCTTGATTAAATGACCTATAAATTATTGGCCACATAGGAGCAATCCCATATCTACTGGGCAGTTGATGGCTTGCTTGTCTCTACCTAGGGAAAGGCTTTCCTGGCCTCAGTCAGAGTAATGCTGAAATATGAGATTGCATTGCTTGGGTGCCTTCATTTTTCTCGTGTGTAGGGGGGAATATTGTGAGGCACCTCTTCCCTTTAGAATTTGCCATTTTTTATTTACCTGCTGTCATATTAATAAAACGGCACTTCAGATGGCGATGACAGTTGTTTTCTGGTCTCTGGAGGCATGAGGCTGCTATATATAATCTGTAAATCTAGATCATCTAATTTTGACCCAGCCTGAATAGCAAGTGGATGGTGTACCTGGAGTGTCCATAGCAGGATGGCTCCTTCCATCTTCTCCCAAAGCAGCTGGTCGGGCTGTTGTCTGGGGGATAATGCTGTACTAAAATTGTGGGTCTGGTCTGCAGTTAGTGTTCCCAAAATGGTAACTGTTGCTCAGCTGTGGTTCAGGTGTTATTTCCCATACAGATGGCTTCGGGGACAGGCAAGAAGCAACTGCTTTCATTGATTCAGGCAAGGGCTCTTTTACTACTGACTGTTTATTCACTGCAGTGGAGATGTTTTCCTCTGAAACCCGTGGACATTCAGTCAGTATTTCTGCTTTAAATGTTCCAGATTTTGTTTTCTCCTGCCTTATGAGCTTAGAGCCCTCTGAATAATTCCACTCATTTTGGTATGGAAATTGTGTTTGCTTTTGGAGAGCAAATGTGAATGCTGGGTTCTTACAGCCCTGGCTCCGTTGTCAAAAGGCGAGACAGTAATTTGCCACTAGCCCCTAAGCTCTGCAGGGAAGAATAATGCGAATCACACTGAAAAAAGTGTAGGATGTGCAACAAAGCCAGCTGCCAGAGATGGGTGCTAACTCAGGAGGTTGCATTGAAGAATCTTCTGGAAGACATTTAATTGATTAGGTTTTGTTACATTACTGAAGAGCCAAGTCTGAATGCAGTCAAGTAATGAATGGCATATTGATAAGAAATTCAGAGTGGTATTGTTTTTCATGGGTTTCCCTGACGGTTTCTATGGGGACAAAGACGCATTTCCCGTCTGAGTGCTGCTGCTGCCCTCTGATTGCACTTCTGTGGTTTCATTCACTAGTAATGGGAAAGCATTCATAGGCAGAATAGCTTCCCCTTTTTAAATAGCCATGATTCAGGGTTGTATTTTTTTTAATGCATTAGACTAATGCAGTGTTTTATCAATGATCTGATAGATGCATAATGCTCTTTTTCCAAGTGCTTATTCAGGATCTGCATTAAAACTTGAAATTATGTACTGTAATTACGTAAGCCTTGACAAAAGTCTTTGTTGCCCTACAGTATGTGTACAAAGTGATTCTCATCCGGCTTTGGCAGTAGCTTACATTTGAACTTTAGGGATTAATTTTGTTGCAACCATTTGAATGGCTGAACTCAAATGCTGATGCTTTTGGAAAACTTTTTTTCTCTTGTGGGGGTCTTTCAGTTGACTGATGCGGGAGTTCATTATTTAGAGAATGAGAGTTTTTTTAGAAATGTGACTTTAAAAAAAAAAAATCATTTATCCTTTTTCTGCTCTGTGATGGGAAGCACTTCAAAGCTGATTGTGATTTCACATCTCAGTGTTTGGTTTTCAGTCTGTCCCTTGCCTGCCAAGTGTTGAATTTAGGTTTGTCCAGTCGCTCTGCAATTGGACGCACTCCTCACCCTTTGCTGTGGAGGTTCTGTGTTCTCAGATACTACTTGCAATTTTGAGGGTCTGTTTGTTGTTTTTGGCGTTTATTCTTTTTCCTGGATATTTGATTTCAGTGCTCCCTCTGAGAGACAGTGTGTTGGGAGGGAGATTGCTTCTCGTCCAGGGTGTCTCTGCACTTCTGTATATTTAGATTTCCCTCTTCCCCTCCTAACCTCCCCACTCCCCAGCAGAAAAAAAAAAAAAAAAAAAAAAAGGCAGCTCTCTGGCATGCAGAAAACAGAGCTCATTCAGACAATGCTTGAAATGTGGAGGAAGGGAAGGCCAGCCAGAGCTGGAACCTCTTTCTCACAGAGATGGGATGCTGTGCGCTGGGAAATAGAAATAGCAGCTCCTAAGCCATGTGAAATGACTGTGAGATTTGCCATTTACACCTGTGTATTACCTAGTTGTAGTCTGATTACAGATTCCGTTCTGCATGTGAGGCTGAGGTACATAAGCCCGTGGGTCACTGGTGCCAGCAGGCGGGGGGGTCTCCCAGTGCTGGCTGGCAGTGAGGGGCGTCGGCAGAGCCGTGCCAGGGCCCTTGGCAGCAAAACCTCCTCAGTGCTTTTGTGCCCCGGCCGTGCTGAGCGGGCAAGCCGCTGTGCCGGTGAGCCATTCCCTTATCCTGTGCCCTCCTTGCTGTAAGGATGGAAAACCTGCATTGTCACCTTCCACAAAGACACCCAGCCTTACGAATGAAAACGGGAACATCCGAGTCGCTTCTGGTGGTAGCTGGGAGGGGGAGAAATTCATGCTGAGGCTGTGTGCCTGGCAGTGTGCGCGTGAGAGGTGCAGCTCCTGCAGTTTGCCAGGGAAATGCGTACCTGCGCGGAGTGGCGTGTCCAGTGCCCGTATCTCTGCTGGAGCACCGTCTTGTTGCAAAGGAGCCATTTCCTCGCTTGTACTTTATACACGAGGGTGTCTCTGAAGGTTGTGAGGCTGGCAAGGAGGGAGAAGGAGGACTGAAGGTTGTGTTTTTGTTTAATTTGGGACATTTTGTTTCCTCAAAGCCTGTCAGCTCAGCAGGATGAAAAACCTGGTTTGAGTGTTTGCTTCATTTGGTCACAGCTTATGGAGGAGCAGGCAGATAAGGGCCAGCTGTTCCATTTGCTTACTTAAACAAAACCTGCTGTAGCATGCATGGAGGGCTGCAGGTTGCAGCACTTTGCAAGAAAAGCAAAGCAGGGACAGGGCTTTTGTATGCTACTTCTGTTTTATTATCAAGAAATGTTTTCTCCTGTTGGGGAAAAGATTAATTTTTTGACACACTTTGCAGTCTGCTCTTTGTTGGTTTTGTACTGCATCCATTGTAGAAAATAAAAGTTTTGGGAATTCCAATAATTTCCTGTAGCATAAAAGCTTGTCAGTTTCTCTAAATTCTTTGGCAACTCACAGAAATGTAATATAGGATGGGAAAGTAAACAATGTTTCCCTGTGCTGTTGACACTGGGATGGCCGGGAGAGCATGTGTGGAGGTGAATTCCCTCCTGTAAGTTGTTTATAAATAGCATCCTCTGCCCCGCTCCCTGTGTATGTGTTCTGCTTCTGTTAGCAGGAGTGAGTTGATGCTTTCCTGTCTGGCAGTTTAGTGACTTAATGCACATTTGAGTAGCTGGCCTCACTGTTTTATTGCTGCACATACTTTTCTGTGGAAAACCTGAGGTGGGCAATGCAAATGGAATCACAACTCATGTCCCTGTCTTCCCTTTCATTTCCTCCTCTCTGTTCTCTGCCTTCCTTGGGGTGTTGGGTTGGTTGGTTTGTTGGTTTGTTTGTTTTTTCTCTTGCTGTTTGTCCTCGCTGCTCTTCCTGTGCTGTGCAGGTACAGGAAAATGTCGAAGCTGAGCATCATGAAAGGACTCTTCTCTGGTCAGTCTCCTGTTTTGGACCCTCTGTGGCAGTTATGGAGGGAAATTACTGTGATCTTGATAATTGTAGTTAAGTTTCTCCTTTCAACCGGCTTCCTGTGCAAGGTATTCCTGCTATAAAGTATTGTTTGAGTCCTAGTAAGGAGGCTGTCCATTGCCAGGAGAAGTGCCATTAAGCTGGCAATAGGTAATTAGTCAGGAAGCAGGTGTGTTGCACAAACCTCATCCGCAATGGAGGAGAAAACACTAGTCTATTTAAGGAGAAAAGGAGCTGCCTTGACACCCTGTGCTTGGGAGCCAGGTATTCTGAATTCTGTATTTATGACTTCCTGATTTGAAGCACATTGCCAAAGGGGCTCTCTGCTAGTGAACGTCTCTAGCTGTTGAAATGGTCCGAGTGTCATTATGAGAGTTTACAGCACAGTTACCTCTGGAGTACTCCATGGAGTAAAATGCTCTTCTGTTGGTTCAAAGAAGATAGTGCTGAGCTGCCCTGGAACTAAGTCTAAGCCAAAGCTGGCTCGACTGTCTTATGCAACTCAAGTCCTAGCAATGTTGTCTTCAGTAAACATTCAAGAAACAGGGCTCTCCTTGTCTGCTTTAATGCCTGTTAAATGATGTGCTTCAGTTGAGAAACGCGAGTTCTGCTTTCTGGGTTGAAGTTCAGTCGCTGCCGGTGAATGTCTCTGGTATGGGAACATGGCCATGACACAGGGCTAAGAGTGATCATACAGACCAGTGAGGCTGAGGGACAAGGACAGTAATACCCAAAGTTCAGTTGTGATCCTGAGTTGTTGAATGAAAGCCTGCACCACCGCTAGGTCACTCTTCCATCCAGACGCACTGTTGCATTGTAGTGATTCTGCCTTCAAAGCCAACCATTGCTGGCAAAAAAAAAAAAAAAAAGGGTGATTGGTAATCCTTTTGGATGCCTTTAACACGGACATATTTTTAAAATATAGTTTATAGATGCTAGCAGTGAGAACTAAAAGGAAAGAAGGGTTATGTTGATCTAGTGCTATGACAAGCAAGTTGGGCATCATTTTTTCTGTTCCTGTGTAACATCCATAAGAGAAAAAAAATTCTCTTGCAAAGATAATTACTGCAGCACAATGACAAGTTCACAGTGCTTTTCAGGCAGGAGGAGTTTGCAATCTAGATAAGGCATCCCTGTCATTTTTCCATAAGCCCTTTGCTGGCCTCTCTGTTCCTTACAACATGAGGAGCTGCTCTGGTTCAGCTGGGTATATCAGCTTGCTGTTAATCTCAGCATTCAGCTCACCTGATTTCCCTCTGCTCAAAGATCTGTTCAGGAAGGCTGAAGTCTGTTAAAATTGCTCTTTCTTGAGGCTGGGATAAAGAAAAATGTTGGTTGATCAGAGGGATGATCTAGGGTCAGAGTGACAGTTTTATTCCTGTTGAACATTGTGGAATTACAGGTGCAAGTAACTGCTCACCAGTGTGAATGTGTCAAAATAAGGTTGTCTAGTAGGGCTAGGCTTGTATTTGGGCATGGGTCCTACACAGGCATATTAGAGTGCAGCCAACACAGAAAAAATTTTGAGGATTATGTCTCCTTTTGGAAATCATGTCTATGTAAAATTTACTGAACACCTGAATATGGCAATTTGTTTTATCTTTTTAAGACCTTACTAATGAGTTTACTGGACATAACTGTATTTGAGATCTTACAGGTGTGTGCGTGGCAATATTCCCTATGTCTCTAATACCTTTAACCAGTATAGAAGAGACAGTATCAATGTGACAAGTGCTGTGAGTGTGTTTTTACACTGATGCACTTCCGCAGTTGTTGAATTTTTTAAAGTATTACTAATATAACTGTGTAATTGTAATAGCTTGGAATTCGTGTTTTGATGTTTGCTTACCTTGATTTTTGTTTTTGTTTTGTTTTTTTTTTGTTTGGTTGGGTTTTTTTGTTTGTTTTGTTTTATTTTTTCCCTGCAGGACTAGAGTGAAATTGGAAAGCCTAGAAGATGCTTATATTTTAAGAGGAAATGATGACTCTCTCTCTGATAAGCACGGATGCCCAGCCTATGTGAGTCCAGAGATCTTGAACACAAATGGCAGCTACTCTGGCAAAGCAGCGGACGTATGGAGTCTAGGTGTCATGCTTTATACCATGCTAGTTGGACGCTATCCTTTCCATGACATTGAGCCTAGTTCCCTCTTCAGCAAGATCCGTCGTGGGCAGTTTAACATTCCAGAAACTCTATCCCCCAAGGCAAAATGCCTCATACGTAGCATACTGCGTCGGGAGCCATCAGAAAGGCTGACTTCACAGGAAATTCTGGACCATCCCTGGTTTTCTACAGATTTTAATGTATCGAATTCAGGATATGGTGCTAAGGAAGTATCAGATCAGCTGGTGCCTGATGTCAACATGGAAGAAGACTTGGACCCATTCTTTAACTGAGCACAAAGACTGGTGTTCAGAAGGTACACAACCTGGAGATGGACACATGAAGGAGCCCTTCCTGACCGTGTTAAGTCACGTCCTGCATCAGCCTAGCTTGGTAGCAAAAGACACTCAGAGGTCCTCAGATTGAGAAGGAACCTCCACAAGGAGCTAATATAACAAATGTAGCATGGGGACAGATTGGGGGGGTGGGGGGAGCTTGCTATCAGGTTAGATTGATTTGGAGGAGAAAAGGCAGCATGGAGCAATTGTAGCTTCTCACCTTTTTGGAGCCAAGGAGGCTGCACATGCCAATTCTGGTGCAGCTGTATCACTCCTGTTTCTGTTCCATTAAAAATAGTGGTAACTCACAACAAGTAGAAACTTTTTTGCCTCGGCTCACATCTTGGCATCGCACTGTTAGATATTTAACTTCAGCCATTATTCAGGGAAAGTACAATTGGCTAAAATTTTTTTAAATCCGATTTCTAATATTCAGTGGGATTAATTTAAGAAAAAAATTAGGTGCACAAAGACTGACATGAAAAGTGGGTGCTAAAAACAAACAAAATTTCAGTTCATGTCTCTTGATAGCTATTTTCAACTCATTTCTTCTAAATAAACTACTTAATATTCTTGTCAGGAAATGACATTTTAATGCTTTGTTCCCTTAAGGGGAAGTAACTGTCATTTAACAAGCTGTTCTGTTTTGTGTCAAATGGTTTGTTGCAGGAAGCTATTATAACTCGAACTTCCAGATGCATTACTGCTATAATGGGGAAAAAAAAATAAAACTATATAATTTTTTTAAAAGATATGAGATACTGGCTTCCATATCTGCCATGCTGCACGTATATGACTAGAGAGGGCAGAATGCCCTTAGTCGTGTCTTTATCTGAGAACCGATCTCTTCTTTAACTGACTGGCCCATGTGTAAATAGAGGGCTCTTTATTACTGAAGAAGAGTATTGTGTTGTTTGTTTTGTTGTTTTTTTTTTTTTCTTTGAATTCCCCTTGACTTGGGAAAAGAATTGTTTGGGTTTGATTTTTGTTTATGTCCAGAATAAGAAATAAGAGGGTATTAATAAGCTGAACATTTATATTACAGATATTCCTCTTGAAACATACACAGTAATATGCACCTTTTGTATTGTCAAGACTTATTCTATTTATTGAAGAAAATGTCACAGTAGTGATGTATTAAGCCAGTACTTCAATTACGGGTTGACTTGGGATGACATGTTACATGCTGTAGTTAACACACTTCTTTTCTGTTCAGGTATTTCTGTCCCTAAATAACTTTTTATTTAGCTTTTTTTTTCTAGATAGCTTTATTTGATTTAGACTGGCAAATGTTTTTATTACTGCTTTTATATTGCTGTATGATATTGAAATCTCTTAGCATAAATATTTGTGTTTCCAGTACCTCAGTTGTTCTGATATTACTGCCTGTATATGTTTTGTGAAGTGGTCATGTTTTTTGGGTAGGTACATGTGGACTCTGTAGTATGTAAATGTTACTTGAATTTGTGCTTAATTATAGTATGTGGCATGTGCGTACAGCTACTTGGCATTTGACGTATGGATGCTATTTGCCTGCCTTGCAGGAAAGTTATGGTCCCACTCTCAAGAGGATGTTTCACAGTTCTTTATCAAGAGACAAAGCTAGCTGCAGCTGACCTGCCTTGGTTCTATTTTGGTAACTAAGAATATAAAGGAGTAATGTTTTTACACTCTGAAGATGGTGCTGTGTCAAGAAGGACCTTTTTTTTTTTATTTTATGAGTACCTTATAGGAGGAAAGATTGGTGATGTGCATGGTGGGGTTTTACTGCCTCTGGTGCTTTGTCATGTATTTGGTTTAATGTTTTTGTCCTAATCTCTTCAATAAATAAAATTGTGCATATTTAACTAAACTTCAGTGGTGAACGATGTTCTTGCTGTGTCTGAAGTGCTGCAGGAGTTTGCTCTGTTAGGATCGTTTAGCTGGGATTTTTTGTGCTGCTAATAAACTCTTGCCAGACCTGTGAGCTGAGAAAGCTTAGCACTTATATTTACAAGGTAACACTGTAAGCCTTTTCATCAAAAATTTTACCATTGGCTATGAATGAAACTGGCTTTGTTTATTTTCTTTTGGCTTGTCCCTACCACTTAACAAGTCCATTTGGCTTTTTCAAGTAGGGTACTGAAAAGCAATAAGAGCTATGTCTTTTGGTGGTGAGAGGTTCTTGTGCTGATGAAGAGAGATACTTAAATGGAGCAAGCTAGCACATGTGCTTTCCAAAGTCTTAGAGAAATGGGTGAGAAATGGGCATCTTGCACTTGCCCCTCTATTCCAAAAGAGATGGGTCTGAAATAGTACCTCTTAGTTTACTGTCTTTTATTTAAGGCTGGATTCTGTTTCTGTCATTCATCTTGGATAATAAAATACCTGCACCTAGTGAGATCACATAGGTGCCACATGGAGTAATAAGGTGCTTCATGAACATGACGCTGGATAGATGAATCCTGGTCCATTAAGAAAAGACCATTTGTAGGGGCCTTCAATTTGAACCAGGATGCAATCTGTTTTCAGCAGGTCTGTGGTTTCAAAGAGCTGTAGGTAGCCAGTGATCACCCCTAAAGAAACACTCCCCTGTCCCAAACCCCTCCACTTCAAAATAAGAGTATTGCATCTAAACTGGTAGCACAGGGATTGCTGTCAAGCTGGCTAACTGTAAAACATGATTTCATCCTAGTTAATTCCTGGAATGTGTTGAATATTTCAGTTGGTAGGTTGAGAATTAAAATTGTTGATTGTAGCACCAACTAGAAATGTTATTAGCATGTAGAAACACTTAAAGATCAGTTTTTAAATGATCTGTATGCCTGCAGCCAGAGTCTAAATTACTTGAAACTCTTTCAAATCAAACTCCCACAGTAAATGTGCTTTATAGAAAAAAAACCAGATTGTAATCACTCACAGAGAGAAGGGGATGAGGGAGCGCTGAGGGTTTCCCTCTCCCCCACTAAAACTTATGTGAACGGATTCTGTTCTGTTTGGGTGGAAGTAGTTAGACCTTATTTTACAGCAACCTGCACGCTTGCTTTTTCACTGCCAGCAATTGTATGAAAAATGCGACTGACTAATGATTGCTCGTTTGCAGTGAATTTTTTATTTGAGGCAAAAGCTTTCTTGGTGTTACTGTGGAGGAAGCCTTTGGCAGCTGAAGTCAGCTTTATAAAATGCTGAAGGGGGTTCCTTGTTTTTTGGAGCTTTCTTCTCCCTAAAGTGAAACCTGTGAGAGGGATTTGTGATTCAAACAGCTGATTCCTGGCTTTGCTTTATTCCTGCTTTATGGACACTGTTAGCAGAGTATGAGTATAGGACTATATGCTGCAGAAATGCCTCCACAGCTTTCTCAGCACTGCTTGACCCTCGATTTGGGTAGCGACTGCAGTGGGATGCAGGATTTTGCTGAGCAGAGACTGATGGATGAGCTCAGCTGCCTCCTGGTCGTGGGGAAAGGGATGATCTCAGAACTATGCAGAGGGAAAAGCCAGGTCTACAAAGGAAAACATTTCACAGAACATGAACCTATGGCAGACTTTGGGAGCACAACCGCCCAGCCCTTCTGTCTCCTCTACCCCGCCCAATTAAAAATAACTAAAATTATTTTGCTATCTACTGCAGCATTTATTTTGTCAATGTAGCACTGTGTGTGATTTCAAGCTACAGGCTTTTTTTCAGGAGTGCACAAACAAGGGACAATTATTCCTTTGGCACCATGATGTCATATAAATTGATCCCTTAGCCTTATTGAGGTGTGCATTCGTTACAGGGATAAACAAGTCAATTAAAAATGTATTCTCTTAGATGAAATAACCTTGGTAAACCTCTGTTTCTGGGAGGAAAAAAAAAGAAAAAAAGGCTAGCCCAACACAGCCCCCAAAACCCCAAACCACACTTTCCTGGCAGTCAGAGAGGAAGGATATGAAACGTGATGCCAAGGAAAAATTATTGGGAAGGGGAAAAAATAATGCTCCTCATCGTGAAATGATTATGTTGAAATTTGGAAATGTATGAGTGAGCTCTGTGACTAATATTGTAATGAATACCAAAAGAATTAGTAATGATCAGTTCTTTATTCTTAAAGTTTTGTCTAAAGTTTCTGCGAAAAACTTGCTAATTTAATAAGTGACAGTATAGCTAACAACTAGCTTGTAACTTTCCTATTCTTTCAGTAGAAGCAAATGTTGAAAATTGGTAACACGGTGAGACAAATTGAAATCAAAGTGTAAGTAAAGCAGGGTATAAGTGACCTGTAATGTGGTGTAATTCCACTGGAACATGATAAACTACTGAGGAAAATTTCCTTCAAATAAAAAAAAAGAAAAAAAAAAAACTTAGGCCAGTTCTGGCACTGTCTTTTGCTTTTCAGAATGTCCTCGATAGTTACATTCTCAGTACCAGTTTCCATGCTTCCATTTCTGCTTTTTTGATTTCTGAGTTAAGTCAGTTCAGGTTATTTGCTTGAAATTTTGCTCCTCTTGAGATACCTCCCCAGAGGCCTCCATACAAGTTTGAAACTCTAGGCCATATTTGCCTTGGAAAGTTTTAAGTATATTGGTGAGCATATGTAAATGTGAGGAAAAATGTATTTACAGAGATGGTAGTGTAAATCCTGATAAATTCATTTGATATTATTTATGTTGATGTAAATCAGCGGAATTATTTCTTAAGGGCCTAAATGAGACTGACTTGTGTGCCGAGAGGTGTCATTTATTCTAGTTATTATTCAATTTAAATCTGTTTTGACTCCTCAAGAAAAATGGCTCAGCACAGGAGTGGATCACATTGTTCTGGTTCTCCCTCCTCCTTCACACAACTTCCATAGCCTGCAGGGGAAAATTAAAATAATCTTGGTGTGGCAGCTTGTGGAAAGTAATAGGTTAGCTGCTGCATTTATTTCTGCTCAAGAGATTAAACTGTAGTTGCAAAGCTGGTGCTGACATCATTCCAAGCACACAAAAAGCTGACGTCAGTTATACAGTATATTGCAAGGTGCTTATCTTCATCTGATTAGGTTAGCAAAACGCATACTGCAGAGCCAGCACACAAAGAAGGAAACGGTGTGTTTGTCTGTGCTTCCCACTTGCCCTCTGACACTGGAGTCAGTCGTGAAAAGACTAAAACACTTTGTACTTGATAAGGCCCCTGCTAAAATCTGTGGAGCTTGACTTTTTGCCATGTTAATCTCAGAATGTCAGTGTTAAACACACAGTGTTTGAGGTGGGCGTTGGGCAGCCCCTCCTTTCAGGGGAGTCCAGATCTGAACTTTTGTTCCTCCACAAAGCCAATCAAAGTGACGAAGTGAGAAGGTACATCGTGACACAGCAGTGCAAATACTGATCTTCTGTGCACTCCTCTAAGTGTGTGTAATCAGTCAGCGAGAGAGGCAGGAAAGCTGCTGCTGCCCTTGCCTGCTGTCCCCGCCTGCTGCCCCTGCCTGCTGCCCCTGCCTGCTGTCCCCGCCTGCTGCCCCTGCCTGCTGCCCCTGCCTGCTGCCCCTGCCTGCTGCCCCTGCCTGCTGCCCTTGCCTGCTGCCCCTGCCTGCTGTCCCTGCCTGCTGCCCCTGCCTGCTGCCCCTGCCTGCTGTCCCTGCCTGCTGCCCCTGCCTGCTGCCCTTGCCTGCTGCCCCTGCCTGCTGCCCCTGCCTGCTGCCCTTGCCTGCTGTCCCTGCCTGCTGCCCCTGCCTGCTGTCCCTGCCTGCTGCCCCTGCCTGCTGCCCTTGCCTGCTGCCCCTGCCTGCTGCCCTTGCCTGCTGCCCTTGCCTGCTGCCCCTGCCTGCTGTCCCTGCCTGCTGCCCCTGCCTGCTGCCCCTGCCTGCTGCCCTTGCCTGCTGCCCCTGCCTGCTGCCCCTGCCTGCTGTCCCTGCCTGCTGTCCCTGCCTGCTGCCCTTGCCTGCTGCCCCTGCCTGCTGCCCCTGCCTGCTGTCCCTGCCTGCTGCCCTTGCCTGCTGCCCCTGCCTGCTGCCCTTGCCTGCTGCCCTTGCCTGCTGTCCCTGCCTGCTGCCCCTGCCTGCTGTCCTTGCCTGCTGCCCCTGCCTGCTGTCCCTGCCTGCTGCCCCTGCCTGCTGCCCCTGCCTGCTGCCCCTGCCTGCTGTCCCTGCCTGCTGCCCTTGCCTGCTGTCCCTGCCTGCTGCCCCTGCCTGCTGTCCCTGCCTGCTGCCCCTGCCTGCTGCCCTTGCCTGCTGCCCCTGCCTGCTGCCCCTGCCTGCTGTCCCTGCCTGCTGCCCCTGCCTGCTGCCCTTGCCTGCTGCCCCTGCCTGCTGTCCCTGCCTGCTGTCCCTGCCTGCTGCCCCTGCCTGCTGCCCCTGCCTGATGTCCCTGCCTGCTGCCCTTGCCTGCTGTCCCTGCCTGCTGTCCCTGCCTGCTGCCCTTGCCTGCTGCCCCTGCCTGCTGTCCCTGCCTGCTGTCCCTGCCTGCTGTCCCTGCCTGCTGCCCTTGCCTGCTGTCCCTGCCTGCTGTCCCTGCCTGCTGCCCCTGCCTGATGTCCCTGCCTGCTGCCCTTGCCTGCTGCCCTTGCCTGCTGCCCCTGCCTGCTGTCCCTGCCTGCTGTCCCTGCCTGCTGTCCCTGCCTGCTGCCCTTGCCTGCTGTCCCTGCCTGCTGCCTACAGTGTGCAGGCAGCACCTGGAGCTGCTGCAGGAGTCTGAGTTACTCTGTGTCCGCTTTCCCTCTCTCCAGGAGTATGCTGAAGATGTGGAGGACAGCAACAGAAAACAGATACCTTCTTCCTCCCTGTAGTTGTAACCAAATGTATGCTCAAAACAGACATTTCCAGCTGTAACTGTAAATACCTGCACTAAGAGGACACCTGGGAAGACCGTGCTTTATGGGTCAAGCCAAGTTCTTCAAGGTATGTGGCAAAGCTGGACAGGTTTCTGATTCCTGCTTGTACTGAGACTGGACTCAACAACCCCCACGTGTTGTGCAATACAAATATGTCATTAAGTATACACTTATGTTCTATGCTTATCCTTAAAAGGACAATTTCAGTGCTTGCTCTGAGTACCTGGCTTGGATATTTGCGTGTGCTTCCACAAGAGGAGTCTCATTTCTCCATAAGCACCACTGGTCCAAACTAGTGACCTCCCATCTGATGCAATCACTCTTAGTTTCAGTCTTCTTTATTTTTCTTCCAAGTTAGTTAGTTCATTGTTTCTCTCATAACAATTTATGGTTAAAATTTGGTCTAATTCAGTCACTGGAAATAAAGATAAAATTTAAGCATGCATTTTATTCAGAATTAGAATATCGAGGGTTGAAAAAGAAGTTCCATTTCATACAGTTTCATTTTAAAAGTTCAGTGTTGGCCTGCCAGAAGAGGGGAGTTCATGCTTACTCGTCACAAACGGAAATTTTATTACTTCATATTTTGTTGTATTCTACTCCCTCCTATGTGTAATTGCCGTAACTGTAGGATATTTGTAATTTCTAAGTGTTTGTAATTGCTAATTAGGAGTGTTAGTTTTCACATTAGCGAGAAATGTGCCTGGTCCATGTGAACAGCCTTTAAAGCAGCTGTAAGATGGAGTGTTTCTGTGGGTAAAAATTGCAGCTCTTCCGGATACTGAGTTTCTGACAGGGTTGCAGCTGCATTAGGGTAAAAAGATTCTACTACATAGAAACTTTTTATTAGAATAAACCTTGCTTCAAAAATTATGTAATATGCCTACTCTTGGTAGCTCAAATCATGGCCAATCAAATCAACATGCTCAAGATGAGTAAGTACATGCATATTTTACCAGTTGTTACTTTTTACAAACTCTCTAATTCAGTCAAAGGAACGTATCTTGGAAGAGCAATAGCATGATTGCAACAGAGACTTTATGGCAGAGAAAGAAAAAACATCTTTTTTTTTTTTTCTTTCAACATGATGAGAAATGTTGACAAATCCATTTTTTACTGTGTAGAATATTGAGTCTTTCCTCTTTCTGAGGAGCTGCTAACATGAATAACCAGTGATCTCATGTAACCTCAGGACAGCAGTGAGATTTGTCAGAAACTTAGCAATGTGCTGTCTTTAATTTAAAAAAGGAACATCAGGCAGCATGGAATGCATGATTCAGAGAAATTCACTGACATTTTGCTATTGACTGCAGCTGATAAAACTGGAGTTGTCAAAATCATCTGATTTTATTCCTACTGATTGATCAGGCCATGAGTATAACCCACATTTTATTGCAGGATGAAATTTTTCCAGGATAAATTTAGCTGTGTGTCGGAAGCCAGGACAATGTCAAGGTTGCATTTATGTCCTCAGAGTACAGGAGATGTAGGGTGATTGTGCCCTTCCTCTCTTTATTTTTACTTTCAGAGTAGTCTGCCTGCATAGGTAAATGTAAGGAAGATTATGCCCTTTGCCCCTTGTGTAGGAGAAACTATACTGACCTGTTCCAGAATGGCCCTGCGTGTTGACCTGCCAAGGGCTGAGTGGGATTTTGAGTTCTACTTATTCGCTAGTTGAGCAAGGGGAAGCCTGTGCCTTATTTTTTCCACCAAGTAACCTGGGATTGTACAACTGATTTTGCAAAATGGCTTGAAATCCATTGGTAACATACTGCCATGATTTAACTAGCATATTGTTCTGCTCCTTCTTCTACAGTTCTCCTTCAACAACATCATCGCTATTTTTGGTAGTTAGCAATACCTAGAGAAATTATGTTTTCAGGTTTCAGATAGTCTTGCCTATAAGTAAGTCACAAATATAACAAACATAGCAGATATAGGGTATTTCATGCAAGCAATCATACACTTCTGGTTGTCTGTTTTCCTAAATTGCAGAATAAGACCAAAATCCCTCGGTCATTGTGTTTAAACAGTTTTATGTTCTGACTTTTTTCCTACTCTGCCAATACACTTTGCTTTTGTTTAGGACAACTGCAATTGTAAGTGACACTTGCTACCTTGGGGTTTGTGCTGCTGAATCATTCAGAGTGTATTCAGAGGCCACCATGGTAAGTACACTGTAAAATAAGGGAGAAATGCATGTTTTACATGCAAAAGCTATCTCTTTCAGAAGAACTAGACTTTTCTAAAGGGTAGAAGACTTCTTATCTTCTTTCTAATGGGAGGTGGGATTAAAAGGCTCTGAATGTTGCTGCTCCCATCCATAAGTCATGTTTCTAATATTGTAGCTGTTGGATGGCAATTGTTCAGTGAAGTGGAAAAATAGTATCTAAATAAACCACATATTCTAATATTTCTTGGCAGCTTCTTGATACCATTAATTTACTCTGAGTTCCAGTTAGCTGAATTGATAGCAGATATAATCCCTGGAGATGTGGTAAAGACCTTCTTTCAGGAGGTTAGTAGACAGGCTGTAGGCTTCTTTGTCTGGAGTGAAGTCATTGTGCTTTTGCTGTAGAACTAGACAGAAGACTGTGATATTTAGGGTAATTTTAAAGCTTGTTTCAAGATTGTTTTCATAATAAAAGTTTTCCTGTCAGAGCACAGCAGGAGAGGCTGACTAGACTTCTGGAGTCAGTCTAGACAAGCCCAAGCTTTGTTCTGCCTCTCATCAAGTTCCTCGCAAAGGGGCAGAGAAACCCACTGCCAGCTTTACATATACAGGGAGGACAAGGACAAGATTCAGACCATCTAATGCTGTTGAAGTTGGAAGTTACGGCTTACACAACTGGAATTTAGGGGTAGGATTTATCCGGCTAAATGTTGAGAGCTATATTTCTCTCCACTGACTATAAAAGGAGTTCGATGTGACTAGCTCAGACATTGATGTCCAACGTTAGATGAGATTAATCCTCCCTGCTTGCCAGAGCCTTAATTCATTTGCATACACAGAAATGTCATGTTCCTTCTGAGACACACCAGGTATCCAAGACAAATACGCAAGGCTTGCAGATGTGACACAGGAGCTATGGAAGAAGGACCTCTTTTGAAGAGACAGCTTGAGGTGTGGTGGGGTGCCCTCGAGCATCTCAGATGGCAGTGAGTAGGCACATCTATATGGGCACCCATGTAGAGTGGTCCAGAAGACCTTAGCTTTTGAAGATCTAAGGTTCACAGCACTATTCTCTCATTAGCTTGAGAGTTTCCTAGATGTCAACACTTGGGTACCCTTAAAAATGTAAATAAATGTGTAATTTATGTGGGAAAATGCTCTCCTTCCCTTTTCAGAAATGGCCACTGTGAAGCAAGCTTGCAGGTGTTGGCCTGGAAGGGTTTCAGGCCAACGGAGGCCTAAGCCTAATGTAATATGTAAGCGCTCAGCCATGGGCACCTGTGGGCTGCTTTGAGCCTTTTACATCAAACAATCACCAGAAAAAACCCAGAAATAAACTCAACTGCAGAGACAGAGTAAATCATCATAATAAAAAACCGTAATAATGAATGTTGATATATCAAGATATACTGGGAGACTGAATAAAAGATGAAGAGGAAATGCATTTATTTACTTTTTATAGCATGTCACAATTTTTTTTTTCCTCTTGTTACACCTCCATGTAGGATGTGCACCTAGTGAAATGGAAAACTGACATCCACTAAGTAGAAAAATTAAATGCTTTAGAAAAGCATTTCCCATTTCTTTCCTTTAGTGTCCACCAGAGGATGTGCTCTCTGGCTGCAGAAGCAGCTGGTGTAACTCAAATAGCTCATTAAAGGTGCCTCACCATGCTTTCTCTTGTGTACATGGCACTTTAACCTGTTTGCTCTTAGACTTTCTCTCCCCACAACTTCCTGCAAAAACAAGTCGCTTTTTGTTTGAGAGAGATCTGCATGTTGTCAGAGAGGAAGATTCAAATCGAGCGCAGCACAATAAACACAGCACTTGCGAATCTCTCTGGTTTTAGGCAGTAGGAAAATGAGTTCCTAGCATTTGCTAATATTAATATTTCTCCAGACAAGTGTGTTCATTAAACAATGTTAATGTTTTTCTTCTCTTAAAAGCCAAGCTATGGTATGAGACAGCCTTGTGTTTAGCAGTTGCTCACTGAGTAAAAATCCTATGGCAACCAATAAATGGAAGCCAAAAAATGTTGCAATATTATTTTAGAGGACTCATCTGCTTATTTTTACAGTTAGCCTTGCATAACCTTCTGCATTTTTGGACTCCACCTTATGTAGAATATTTCTTAAAGTTTCCATTTATTTCAAATGTACACTGCACCTTAAGAAAACTCACTTATAAATGAGTTACAAATACTTTCCCTTTACGATGTTATTCTGCCCTTCTATAACCTATTTATGTACTGGTCTTACATAATATTTATTCAGTGTTCTAGTTCTGCTGAGGATCTAACACTAATTTTTTGGTCTGCAAAGCAAAGATGAAAACAGTGTCATGGTGGTAGTTTGAAAGGTATCTGCTTCCTGGGATGTAAATGTGCAGACACAACAAATGAAAAGTGTAGATCCCTGCTGATGAACAGAGCTGGGTTTGCAGCTTGAGCC